>NW_024471555.1:55617-363617 GCF_017654505.1 Polyodon spathula | reverse complement strand
TTGAATGGACTTTGCAGCTGAATGGAATGGGCCTCGGGTTTGAGTTCGTAAAGCAGGTGATGTGTAGAACACAGCACAGTGAAAACTGAAAGCAGCATGGTAACTGTCATGAACATGGTTTCTCCGTGATGTGTCGAGGAATACACAAGGCTAAACATGTGCTCTGATTGGCTGAGCAGTCTATAATACCATGTAACACTGTTAAACAGACATGTATTACACATAGGGAGCTGCACGATACAAGCAAATATCCGCTCCACCAGATATCAGAGCTGCTGCGCGTGCATGACTTTACCACAGGCAAGCTCACTAATCGCTCTGACCTGCAGTGGCTGACAATCAGATTGTATCTTGCAGCACCCTACACTTTATTATTTTATAATAGGTAGTTAATAATTAAACAGTACAGCTAACTTTAATGGGGCATCATTTCCATCTGATACAAATCATTTTCAGATGGCTGTATCACATCAACATCAGGCTGTAATATATGCTATATGCACTTAATAAACACAACAGGATGGATTTAGCTTAAGATGACAAACATAAGAACATAAGAAAGTTTACAAACGAGAGGAGGCCATTCGGCCCATCTTGCTCGTTTGGTTGTTAGTAGCTTATTCATCCCAGAATCTCATCAAGCAGCTTCTTGAAGGATCCCAGGGTGTCAGCTTCAACAACATTACTGGGGAGTTGATTCCAGACCCTCACGATTCTCTGTGTAAAAAAGCGCCTCCTATTTTCTGTTCTGAATGCCCCTTTATCTAATCTCCATTTGTGACCCCTGGTCCTTGTTTCTTTTTTCAGGCTGAAAAAGTCCCTTGGGTCGACACTGTCAATACCTTTTAGAATTTTGAATGCTTGAATTAGGTCGCCACGTAGTCTTCTTTGTTCAAGACTGAACAGATTCAATTCTTTTAGCCTGTTTGCATATGACATGCCTTTTAAGCCCGGAATAATTCTGGTCACTCTTCTTTGCACTCTTTCTAGAGCAGCAATATCTTTTTTATAGCGAGGTGACAAGAACTGAACACAATATTCAAGATGAGGTCTTACAAGTGCATTGTACAGTTTTAACATTACTTCCCTTGATTTAAATCCGACACTTTTCACATTGTATCCAAGAATCTTGTTAGCCTTTTTTATAGTTTCCCCACATTGTCTAGATGAAGACATTTCTGAGTCAATAAAAACTCCTAGGTCTTTTTCATAGATTCCTTCTCCAATTTCAGTATCTCCCATATGATATTTATAATGTACATTTTTATTTCCTGCGTGCAGTACCTTACACTTTTCTCTATTAAATGTCATTTGCCATGTGTCTGCCCAGTTCTGAATCTTGTCTAGATCATTTTGAATGACCTTTGCTGCTGCAACAGTGTTTGTCACTCCTCCTACTTTTGTGTCGTCTGCAAATTTAACAAGTTTGCTTACTATACCAGAATCTAAATCATTAATGTAGATTAGGAATAGCAGAGGACCTAATACTGATCCCTGTGGTACACCACTGGTTACCACACTCCATTGTGAGGTTTTTCCTCTAATCAGTACTTTCTGTTTTCTACATGTTAACCACTCCCTAATCCATGTACATGTGTTTCCTTGAATCCCAACTGCGTTCAGTTTGAGAATTAATCTTTTGTGCGGGACTTTGTCAAAAGCTTTCTGGAAATCTAAATAAACCATGTCATATGCTTTGCAATTATCCATTATCGATGCTGCATCCTCAAAAAAATCAAGCAAGTTAGTTAGGCACGATCTCCCTTTCCTAAAAACATGTTGACTGTCTCCCAGAACCCTGTTACCATATAGGTAATTTTCCATTTTGGATCTTATTATAGTTTCCATAAGTTTGCATATAATAGAAGTCAGGCTTACTGGTCTGTAGTTACCTGGTTCAGTTTTGTTTCCCTTTTTGTGGATCGGTATTACGTTTGCAATTTTCCAGTCTGTCGGTACCACCCCTGTGTCAAGAGACTGCTGCATGATCTTGGTTAGCGGTTTGTAAATTACTTCTTTCATTTCTTTGAGTACTACTGGGAGGATCTCATCCGGCCCAGGGGATTTGTTTATTTTAAGAGCTCCTAGTCCCTTTAACACTTCTGCCTCAGTTATGCTAAAGTTATTTAAAACTGGATAGGAACTGGATGACATGTGGGGCATGTTGTTCGTATCTTCCTTTGTAAAAACTTGTGAAAAGTAATCATTTAATATATTTGCTATTTTTTTTTTCTTCATCTACGATTTTGCCATTTGTATCTCTTAAACATTTAACCTCCTCTTTGAATGTTCTCTTGCTGTTGTAATATTGGAAAAACATTTTGGAATTGGTTTTAGCTCCCTTAGCAATGTTCATTTCTATTTCTCTCTTGGCCTTTCTAACTTCCTTTTTGACTTGCGTTTGCAGTTCTGTGTACTCTTTCTGTGTACTTTCTTTTTGGTCCTTTTTTAATGCTCTGTAAAGTGCCTTTTTTCGCTGAATATTTTTTTTTAATTGATCTATTAAACCATTTTGGCAATTTAGTTTTACATTTAGATTTGTCTACTTTAGGGATGTAATTGTTTTGCGCCTCTAGTACTACATTTTTGAAGAACAACCATCCTTCTTCTGTGGATGTTTTCTCTATTTTACTCCAATCTACTTCTGTTAGTCTCTGTTTCATACCTTCATAGTTTGCTTTTCTAAAATTGTAAACCTTAGCTTTAGTCATTACTTTTGGGGTTTTAAAAAACACTTCAAATGAGACCATGTTGTGGTCTGAGTTTTCCAGTGGTTCTCTGACCTCTGTTTTAGTTATTCTGTCTTTGTTATTTGAAAAGACTAAATCAAGGCATACCTCCCCTCTAGTCAGTGCCTTGACAAACTTTGTTAGGAAGCAGTCATTTGTCATTTCCACCATTTCAATTTCATGCGTCGTGCTCCCCACCGGGTTTTCCCATTTTATATGGGGGAAGTTGAAATCCTCCATTAGTATGGCTTCTCCTTTGCTACACACATTTCTAATGTCATTGTATAACAGATTATTGTGCTCACCGTCTGAATCTGGCGGTCTATAGCATGCTCCTATTATTATGCCTTTTGAATTTTTGTCCGTTATTCTGACCCATATTGATTCGGTTTTATTTTCTTTGTCCAGGTTTAACCCCTGGGCTTCAAGACTGTTTCTTATGTATAGCGCTACCCCTCCTCCTCTTCTGTCCTGCCTGTCTTTCCTATATAGTGTATACCCACAAATATTATATTCGACCCCATCACTCTCAGACAACCACATTTCTGTAACACCTATCACATCATAGTTACCTGTTAGTGCAGTAGCTTCAAGTTCTAGAATTTTGTTTCTGATACTTCTAGCATTTAGATAAATACATTTAATGGTTGTCTTACCTGAGTTGTTGTTCTTGTTTTGATGCTGTCTCCCTTCTGTTTTTTTGTTGATTTCTCCCCCCTTGCTTTCTAGTTTAAATGCTTCTGAACCTGCTCTTTTTTTGTTTTCCAAATGAATTCATTTGACAATGTGTGGCAGGGATGCGGCCCGCCCTTGTTAAGAATATGTTTGTGTTTGATTTGCACATAAGAATGGCTTTGTGTTTGAGTAGATATGGCAGGGCTGGGACATTGACTCCCCTCCCTGGCTAATTGAAAGGAATGCGCAGCACGTGGCCAGGAAATTCCTACTTGTATATAATTTTGTATTTCCTGTGTTTATATTTATTTTGTATATTTTGTATATATGTGTTTGTTTTGCATTTTTATTGCATGTAATTTAGATACTTTTATATTTTGTTTAATTTTCTGTAAATCGCTTTGGATAAAGGCATTGCTAAATAAATAAATAATAATGATAATAATAATAATACCCTAGTGGCGGCCACCAACCCCTGCAACAGCCTGTAATTTAAACAAAACTTGGATGGCTGAGCGACGTTTCAACTACAGTCTCTCTGTGTCTCCCAGCGGATACCCACACAGTAATAGAACACCCCTGTTACAATACTGTTGAAATATTATAGTAAAATAACAAGTGCATCAGTGTTGTGCACAAAAACCCTTCCGAACCAGCGTCTAATGAAAGTAACATCATTGCACGATGGTTCATGCAATCTCTAGTGCTGCTTGCCCTCTGGACAGGAACTTATGGATGCCATTTTTAACACAACAGATGGGAACAGCATGTTAAATGAATGGTACACACTGCAGCAATAAATGATTTCTCCTGAGGCTGTTAGTTATACAGTCATTTGGTTTGTGTCAAGAAGCGAGATTTCAGAACATTCAAAACACCTTTTCAAATTCTGAGTAAAGTTGCCTGAGCATACTATTACTGTATCCTTTACAGTATCTGTTGAGAATTTCAGTAATTAGGAACGTCAATGGTTGACTATGAAATCTGTGTCTTTATTTGCACCATCTCAGGCTGGTAGAGTTTTAGAGCTGAGCTAATTAGAGACAGAGTGGCGTGTTGTTAGAACTGAGGGACTGGGATCCAGGAGGCAGTGTGGTCTAGTGGTTAGAGCGGAGGACTGGGAGCCAGGAGGCAGTATGGTCTAGTGGTTAGAGCTGAGGACTGGGAGCCATGAGGCAGTGAGGTCTGGTGGTTAGAGCTGAGAACTGGGAGCCATGAGGCAGTGTGGTCTAGTGGTTAGAGCGAAGGACTGGGAGGCAGTGAGGTCTAGTGGTTAGAGCTGAGGACTGGGAGCCAGGAGGCAGTGATGTCTAGTGGTTAGAGCTGAGGACTGGGAGCCAGGAGACAGTGAGGTCTAGTGGTTAGAGCGGAGGACTGGGAGCCAGGAGGCAGTGTGGTCTAGTGGTTAGAGCTGAGGACTGGGAACTAGGATGCAGTGTGGTCTAGTGGTTAGAGCTGAGGACTGGGAGCCAGGAGGCAGTGTGGTCTAGTGGTTAGAGCTGAGGACTGGGAACTAGGATGCAGTGTGGTCTAGTGGTTAGAGCTGAGGACTGGGAGGGAGGCAGTGTGGTCTAGTGGTTAGAGCTGAGGACTGGGAGCCAGGAGGCAGTGAGGTCTAGTGGTTAGAGCTGAGGACTGGGAGCCAGGAGGCAGTGTGGTCTAGTAGTTAGAGCGGAGGACTGGGAGCCAGGAGGCAGTGAGGTCTAGTGGTTAGAGCTGAGGACTGGGAGCCAGGAATAGAGGGGCTATGTTGGGATAAAAATGTCTTTGTGATTTTCTATGCTTGGTAAATTATCATATTATATAATTTAATGGGGTTTAATCACTGTCCTGTAGTGTATACACCTGTATAGGGTTATTGTGCATGAAGGTATTTCCAATGAATCAAAAATCAAAAACTTAAATTAAACAGCAATACAATGAGATTCCTTCTCCTTCTCTTAGACTTGCCAATAGCAGAATGGAATGAAAAGAAAATAAAGAAAGGACTGCAGACCACTGTTACATTTTGCTTCATGTTGAACCTCACCACTGCACTCGTCTCTCAAGTTGTGATTAATATTCCAGACACTGCAGGTGTGTTTGTGGTACTCTGTGCTTCCATTAGCTCACTCCTTACAACTCCTGACAAAGTAGCCCAGGGCTGAAACAGACTGGCTGTGGAGCCGATGGAGCTGTTAGGAGAGCTTCAGTCACTTCTCCCTCCACACACACAAATCTATCTCTCTGTCATGGTCACTTCTTTTTGGGGAATGGTTCAGGGATGGAAATAAGACTCCTTGCATAGCAGTTTGATCCATTCCTGGTTTCATTATGAGTTTAGTAGGACACACCTGAGCTTGTTACCTATACTCTGTGACTAATCAAGCTCCTAATAAAACCAGGAATGGGTGAAACTGCTATTCAATTATTTCCATTCCTGTGTGTGAAGCTATGGGTGAGGTACTGTTATGAACTGGCTTTCAAGTTTAAATGAATTTTGAAGCATGCATGGGGAGTGTTGCTTAGAATATTTTTGTTCAAAATTTCTTATAAGAAGAAATAAATGTCAATTCCAAAAGTGCAGTAAATCCCACAGTGTGACGAGGAACAGAAACCACTATTCCATGTTGTTCTAATAGAACACAAACAGACTGTAATGCATAGCTGCTGTCCCGCTTATATCCATCCCTCCATTACCTATAACCATTTAACCCTATAAAGGGGTGAGGTGAGCTGGAGCCTGACTCAGCAGACACAGGGGCGCAAGACGGGACTACACCCTGAACGGGACGCCAGTCCATCACAGGGCAACTAAGGGGCAATTTAGAAAGGCCAATCCACCGAGCCAGTATGGCTTGTGGGAGGAAACCAGAGTACCCGGAGAAAACCAACGTGAACACGGGGAGAATACGCAAACTCCACACAGACAGACCCCTGAGGACAGAATCGAACCCAGGACCCTGGAGCTGTGAGGCAGCAGCGCCCTGTCCCTCTTACAGAACTTGCCAAATATAAAAGATGAAAAAAACAACCTTAGGCTGTTAATATGATTTTTATATCTGTGTTAATGTATCATTATTAGCATCTGTTTAGCCCACAGAATACGGCACTTAATTTGCAGAACATATTGAACATCAGAACATTATCATGGACACGTTTAACATGGCCATCTGCTATGTGGCGTCACATTTACAGGCATTTTATCATACGATTATTATTCAAAACTATAACGACAGGGGCCAATTATTTATTTATTTTTTTTTTTTGAAGATGAGATGAAATGAGAACATAAATCGAATTGATTTGACAATGATTTTTTTCATTATTGTGCTGAAGATTCATTTCATATTGAAATAGTTTTTCTGCTGTGCTGGTTAAGGATAAGGAATTGCAGATCAGAAGAATTCCTGGAACGCTGCTCGGAGTTGTGTTGCTGGTCTAGTTGTGTTATTTTTGTCTGGGTGAAGGCACACGGCTCTTTGACGATTAAACACACATGCACATTCTTTCAGAGTTGTGTTGCTTGTCTAGTTGTGTTATTTTTGTCTGGGTGAAGGCACACGGCTCTTTGATGATTAAACACACATGCACATTCTTTCAGAGTTGTGTTGCTTGTCTAGTTGTGTTATTTTTGTCTGGGTGAAGGCACACAGCTCTTTGATGATTAAACACACATGCACATTCTTTCAGAGTTGTGTTGCTGGTCTAGTTGTGTTATTTTTGTCTGGGTGAAGGCACACAGCTCTTTGACGATTAAACACACATGCACATTCTTTCAGAGTTGTGTTGCTGGTCTAGTTGTGTTATTTTTGTCTGGGTGAAGGCACACAGCTCTTTGATGATTAAACACACATGCACATTCTTTCAGAGTTGTGTGTTGCTAAACACACATGTCTAGTTGTGTTATTTTTGTCTGGGTGAAGGCACACAGCTCTTTGATGATTAAACACACATGCACATTCTTTCAGAGTTGTGTTGCTTGTCTAGTTGTGTTATTTTTGTCTGGGTGAAGGCACACAGCTCTTTGATGATTAAACACACATGCACATTCTTTCAGAGTTGTGTTATTTTTGTCTGGGTGAAGGCACACAGCTCTTTGATGATTAAACACACATGCACATTCTTTCAGAGTTGTGTTGCTTGTCTAGTTGTGTTATTTTTGTCTGGGTGAAGGCACACAGGCTCTTTGATGATTAAACACACATGCACATTCTTTCAGAGTTGTGTTGCTGGTCTAGTTGTGTTATTTTTGTCTGGGTGAAGGCACACAGCTCTTTGATGATTAAACACACATGCACATTCTTTCAGAGTTGTGTTGCTGGTCTAGTTGTGTTATTTTTGTCTGGGTGAAGGCACACGGCTCTTTGATGATTAAACACACATGCACATTCTTTCAGAGTTGTGTTGCTGGTCTAGTTGTGTTATTTTTGTCTGGGTGAAGGCACACAGCTCTTTGATGATTAAACACACATGCACATTCTTTCAGAGTTGTGTTATTTTTGTCTGGGTGAAGGCACACAGGTCTTTGATGATTAAACACACATGCACATTCTTTCAGAGTTGTGTTGCTGGTCTAGTTGTGTTATTTTTGTCTGGGTGAAGGCACACAGCTCTTTGATGATTAAACACACATGCACATTCTTTCAGAGTTGTGTTGCTGGTCTAGTTGTGTTATTTTTGTCTGGGTGAAGGCACACAGCTCTTTGATGATTAAACACACATGCACATTCTTTCAGAGTTGTGTTGCTGGTCTAGTTGTGTTATTTTTGTCTGGGTGAAGGCACACAGCTCTTTGATGATTAAACACACATGCACATTCTTTCAGAGTTGTGTTGCTTGTCTAGTTGTGTTATTTTTCTCTGGGTGAAGGCACACGGCTCTTTGATGATTAAACACACATGCACATTCTTTCAGAGTTGTGTTGCTGGTCTAGTTGTGTTATTTTTGTCTGGGTGAAGGCACACAGCTCTTTGATGATTAAACACACATGCACATTCTTTCAGAGTTGTGTTGCTGGTCTAGTTGTGTTATTTTTGTCTGGGTGAAGGCACACAGCTCTTTGATGATTAAACACACATGCACATTCTTTCAGAGTTGTGTTATTTTTGTCTGGGTGAAGGCACACAGCTCTTTGATGATTAAACACACATGCACATTCTTTCAGTCTAGTTGTGTTATTTTTGTCTGGGTGAAGGCACACAGCTCTTTGATGATTAAACACACATGCACATTCTTTCAGAGTTGTGTTGCTGGTCTAGTTGTGTTATTTTTGTCTGGGTGAAGGCACACAGCTCTTTGATGATTAAACACACATGCACATTCTTTCAGAGTTGTGTTGCTGGTCTAGTTGTGTTATTTTTGTCTGGGTGAAGGCACACAGCTCTTTGATGATTAAACACACATGCACATTCTTTCAGAGTTGTGTTGCTGGTCTAGTTGTGTTATTTTTGTCTGGGTGAAGGCACACAGCTCTTTGATGATTAAACACACATGCACATTCTTTCAGAGTTGTGTTGCTTGTCTAGTTGTGTTATTTTTGTCTGGGTGAAGGCACACAGGTCTTTGATGATTAAACACACATGCACATTCTTTCAGAGTTGTGTTGCTGGTCTAGTTGTGTTATTTTTGTCTGGGTGAAGGCACACAGCTCTTTGATGATTAAACACACATGCACATTCTTTCAGAGTTGTGTTGCTGGTCTAGTTGTGTTATTTTTGTCTGGGTGAAGGCACACAGCTCTTTGATGATTAAACACACATGCACATTCTTTCAGAGTTGTGTTGCTGGTCTAGTTGTGTTATTTTTGTCTGGGTGAAGGCACACAGCTCTTTGATGATTAAACACACATGCACATTCTTTCAGAGTTGTGTTGCTGGTCTAGTTGTGTTATTTTTCTCTGGGTGAAGGCACACGGCTCTTTGATGATTAAACACACATGCACATTCTTTCAGAGTTGTGTTGCTGGTCTAGTTGTGTTATTTTTGTCTGGGTGAAGGCACACAGCTCTTTGATGATTAAACACACATGCACATTCTTTCAGAGTTGTGTTGCTGGTCTAGTTGTGTTATTTTTGTCTGGGTGAAGGCACACAGCTCTTTGATGATTAAACACACATGCACATTCTTTCAGAGTTGTGTTATTTTTGTCTGGGTGAAGGCACACAGCTCTTTGATGATTAAACACACATGCACATTCTTTCAGAGTTGTGTTATTTTTGTCTGGGTGAAGGCACACAGCTCTTTGATGATTAAACACACATGCACATTCTTTCAGAGTTGTGTTGCTGGTCTAGTTGTGTTATTTTTGTCTGGGTGAAGGCACACGGCTCTTTGATGATTAAACACACATGCACATTCTTTCAGAGTTGTGTTGCTGGTCTAGTTGTGTTATTTTTGTCTGGGTGAAGGCACACAGCTCTTTGATGATTAAACACACATGCACATTCTTTCAGAGTTGTGTTGCTGGTCTAGTTGTGTTATTTTTGTCTGGGTGAAGGCACACAGCTCTTTGATGATTAAACACACATGCACATTCTTTCAGAGTTGTGTTGCTTGTCTAGTTGTGTTATTTTTGTCTGGGTGAAGGCACACGGCTCTTTGATGATTAAACACACATGCACATTCTTTCAGAGTTGTGTTGCTTGTCTAGTTGTGTTATTTTTGTCTGAGTGAAGGCACGCAGCTCTTTGATTAACCCTTAGCCGTCCACTTATTGAGTGCTTGTCAGGTGCATCAGGTCTAATTTGTTTTCACACACACCGTTTCAAATTTTCTTTTTCAGAGTAAAACAGGTTTAAAAGGCAGTGTATGGCAAAAGGACACTCAGTACTGCCTCTCCAGCCCCACCCCACCCCTTGTTCGCTGTATTTATTACGTATCTCTTCATAGTCGTGCTTACTGATAAATCCTCTCCTGATCACTCGTTTTATCACCAAACTCCTCAATAATGTGGTCCAAGTCATTATTTTATTACTATAACATCTCAAAAAGCTCTGCAAATGCCTGTCATATTCTTTGAGCGCTGGATGCGGAAGCAGCTATCTCCTTTGTTTGTGTCCGTGTTATCTCTGTTGTGCATGAGGCTATCAGATACGACATCAGACTGGAAAGAGAAAATTGTAATGTCAGACCTGGCCGGACACAGGACCTCAAAGGGTTAAAACACACACATGTTCTTTCATTTCATTTAATTTCAAGCTTAACTGCTCACACACGATATCAAAGTAATTACAGTAAGCTTCTAATGACTAGATGGGTGATGGCGGTGGATGAATGGCACGACAATGGGCCTCAGGATCTCGTCACGGTATCTCTTTGCATTCAAATTGCCATCGACAAAATGCAATTGTGTTCATTGTCAGTAGCTTATGCCTGCCCATACCATAACCCCACCGCCACCATGGGCCACTCTGTTCACAACATTGACATCAGGAAACAACTCGCCCACACGACGTCTGCCATCTGCCCGGTACAGTTGAAACCGGGATTCATCCATGAAAAGCACACTTCTCCAGCGTGCCAGTGGCCATCGAAGGTGAGCATTTGCCCACTAAAGTCGGTTACCCTGGTGAGGAGGACGAGCACGCAGATGAGCTTCCCTGAAACGATTTCTGACAGTTCGGTTGTGCAAACCCACAGTTTCATCAGCTGTCCGAGTGGCTGGTCTCAGACGATCCTGCAGGTGAAGAAGCCGGATGTGGAGGTCCTGGGCTGGTGTGGTTACACGTGGTCTGTGGTTGTGAGGCCGGTTGGACGTACTGCCAAACTCTCTAAAACAACGTTGGAGGCGGCTTATGGTAGAGAAATGAACGTTTAATTCTCTGGCAACAGCTCTGGTGGACATGCCTGCAGTCAGCATGCCAATTGCACGCTCCCTCAAAACTGTGACAAAACTGCACATTTTAGAGTGGCCTTTTATTGTCCCAGCACAAGGTGCATTTGTGTAATTATCATGCTGTTTAATCAGCTTCTTGATATGCCATGCCTGTCAGGATTATCTTGACAAAGGAGAAATGTTCACTAACAGGGATGTAAACAAATGTGTGCACAAAATTTTAGAGAAATAAGCTTTTTGTGCATATGGAAAATTTCTGGGATCTTTTATTTCAGCTCATGAAACATGGGACCAACACTTTACATGTTGCGTTTATATTTTTGTTCAGTGTATATATATATACAGTGGCTCTCAAAAGTATTCACCCCCCCCCCCCTTAGACTTTTTATTGTGTTACAACATGGAATCAAAATAGATTTAATTAGGAGTTTTTGCCACTGATCAACACAAAAAAAGTCCATAATGTCAAAGTGAAAAATAAAATCTACAAATTGTTCTAAATTAATTACAAATATAAAACAGAAAATAATTGATTGCATAAGTATTCACCCCCTTTGCTATGACACACCTAAATAAGCTCTGGTGCAACCAATTGTCTTTAGAAGTCACATAATTAGATGAATGGAGTCCACCTGTGTGCAATTAAGGCGTTTCACATGATTTCAGGTTAAATACACCTGTCTCTGGGAGGTCCCACAGTTGGTTAGTACATTTCCTAACAAAAACTACATCATGAAGACAAAGCAAACCCAGAATAAGGTTCTTCAAAAGCACCAATCAGGGGTAGGATATAAGAACATTTCCAAGGCATTGAATATCCCCCGGAGCACAGTAAAGTCCATTATTAAGAAATGGAGAGAATGTGAGAATATGACACAACTGTGAATCTGTCTAGAACAGGCCATCCTCAAGAACTGAGTATCCGGGCGAGAAGGGCACTAGACAGGGAGGCCACCAAGAGGCCTATGGCAACTCAAAAAGAGTTACAGTCTTCCACGGCTGAGCTGGGAGACACTGTGCATACGGCAACAATAGCCCAGGTGCTTCACAAAACTGGCCTTTATGGGAGAGGTGGTCGCAGCATCATGCTATGGGGATGCTTCTCTGCATCAGGGCCTGGAAAGCTTGTGAAGACAGAGGACACAAGGGATGCAGCAAAGTATAAAGAAATCCTGGAGGGAAACCTGCTGAAGTCTGCAAGAGACCAGGGACTTGGGAGAAGATTCATCTTCCAGTAGGACAATGACTCCAAACATACAGCCAAAGCCACACTGGAGTGGCTTATAAACAAAAAGGTCAATGTCCTGGAGTGGCCCAGTCAAAGCCCGATCCTCAATCCAATTGAGAATATCTGGAAACTGTTGAAAATTGCTGTTCACCAAAGTCCCCAACCATCTTGAAGGAGCTTGAGCAATTGTGCAAAGAAGAATGGGCAAAAATTGCAGTGTCCAGATGTGCAAAGCTGGTAGAGACTTATCCAAATAGACTCATGGCTGTAATTGCTGCCAAAGTGCCTCTACCAAATACTGACTCAAGGGGGGGAATACTTATGCAATCAATTATTTTCTGTTTTGCATTTGTAATTAATTTAGAACAATGTGGATTTTATTTTTCACTTTGACATTATGGACTTTTTTTGCGTTGATCAGTGGCAAAAACTCCTAATTAAATCCATTTTGATTCCATGTTGTAATACAATAAAATATTGAAAAGTCCAAGGGGGTGAATACTTTTGAGAGCCACTGTGTAAATCCACATATATATTATAATTGTATATTTATATATATATATATATTTATATATATATATATATATATATATATATATATATATATATATATATATATATATATATGGATATCTATATAATATGGACCTGCAATTGACACAGAAGATGTTGAAACATTCTTAGTGGAAAGGGAAGAAAACATGCCCACATTTCTTTCTGTTTAACGTGTTAATTAACATTGTTTCTTCTGAAATGCTCAGTTAGCACTGTAGATTACAGGTCATAAATATTCATGTAATTACGTAACGGGGAATGAGCCCTGTTCTTACAGTGTAAATAGCCCTGTGATTGCATTTGCTGAGGTAATTACACTGTAAATGCATGACACAGGCCTTTGCCATGCAATTGCACACCCATTCCTCCATTATCATGTAAGAGCAGGACCCATTGAGAGCTACTCAGTTATTACCATGTTACAAAAGCGTTTGCTACACGTATTAAACAATGTAACAAAGTGTAGCTACTGTGTGGTTTAGGGGTTTACCGCGGTTTAAGTACATTACGGTATTAATACCGTTTCTTTTAATCTAAACCGCAATTATTGCAATTCGGTTTTACACCAGTTAACGCATTTTTTCAACTGCAAACACACTTCTTCTAAATCAAGCGATGGTACTTGCAGCCTTAGCAAAGTGTTTGAAGAAGATCTTTTTGTGAACTAATACTGTATTTTGATAATAGTTTTGAAGGAAACAGTCAATGACACAGAATACACGTTTCAACTGCTGCGCTCTGTTACCCAGAGCATGCTGCGCCGGCTGCTCTTGGCTGCTGTCTTTCTGACCTCACACGCAGCTTTTAGAGAAACTCCTTCTCCAAGCCTTGCAGCGAAGCACACATTTTCAACGTGCTATGTTTACATTTGTCTGGATTATCCACAGTCAGTTTAATGTAATAGATAAATGTTAACTTTATTGTAAAATTATACATCACTTATCACGGATTTAGTATTTTTTTAATAATTGATTTATTTATTTACTCTAGAGTTGACCAGGCTGTCCCCGGCTTCATTGTATAATGATAAAGTGTCGTTCGCCTCCGCTCACAAGGTGTCAGCAGTGGTTTTCGTGGTTATTTGCATTACGATTAGCAGGTCACTCGTGATCTTTGCCTCGTCCCTTTGGCTGGGCCCTGCAGAATCTGCACGCATTCCTGTGGGTGTTGAGTGACGTCACAGCGCACCTGTGAGATTCTGTGCAGCGCTGTGCAGAACTGCGGAGCTCTGCGCTGTAACAACAGGACCGATCTGTCAGACAAGACGAGCACAGACCCGCGACTGCAGCAGGGTAGACTTACCATCTACTTAGATTTGTTTAAAAAAAGTTCTGACAGTATTCCAATTTTCTTAGGTAAGTGAAGATTTTTTTTTTTTTTACAAACTCCACATGTGTAATCATTGGAAGCTTACTTGTATTTTAACTTACATTCTTTGCTGCACATATTTTATTTATCCGGTTGAAAAAAATAAAAGACTCATTTCTGCTCTTAAATAATAATCTGTACGGGTACATGTTTGTGTTTTAAGCAAAAAAAAAAAAACGATCATTTCCCAATTATATTTGCCATCAGCTAAACACGTGTATTTATTTATTTGTTTATTTATTTAATTTTATATGTTAAAATGTTTTAGCAAACTATAGCACTACGTCATTTTGAGCAAATAATAGATCTTAATACTGTTGTAGTGTAACATTGACAGTGTACAACTCTAGATTTTTTTTTTTTTAATTATTATTCTGATTGTCTTTATAAAAAAAGAAACGTACCACGTTATTTGGCATAGTAAAATACTGAATACCAAATGTTTAAATCATTGCATGAAAGGAAGTGTGTTTTTTTGGTTTTATTTTTGTTAATTACAGTAGTTTAAGCGGTTTTCATCAGTCTCTTCTTTTGAGCCTGTATTTGATAGCTTGCATGACGTACTGTATAGCGTGGTATTAAGGTTACCACGGTATATTTTTTAACGGTTATCGTACCGTCCTGTGTAAATTGTAATGGGCCTCCTCCGAGTAGCTGATGAGTTACTAATACTGACATCAGAATAAGACACCTTCTTACCTCTCGAGGGAGGAGCTCCTGTTTAGTTGAATGGTAAGATGTTCGTTGTTGAACTGTGTGCTGATTGGTTAGCATCCAGCCCATGCTTTTCCATTCAATTCAATAGGCTCAAATGCTGGCTCATTACAAAGTTTATCAGACGTTTCTTATTTGTAGAAATGCACCCTTGACATTGTCTTAGAACAGTGATTGGGTCTAAACAATGGGACTGCCAGAGTCATGAGGGTCACAGGAGACTGGTCTAGGGAGGGGGTGCTGGCGCTTTCTTTATCTAATTGGGATGCAGGTTGGGTGAGAGGTGTTGTGAATAATATTCCGGACTAAAGGATGATGCATTTTTCCACACTCCATTGCTGCTAAACCCCTGCTCCTTTCCTCAGCAATGCATTTCTCTGCTCGAATATCAATTTGGTTCAATGTGACCCCTGTAGGATCAGGCTTGCCCTGAGAGCGCTAATACGGAGATTGCTTCAATATGTGGGCTGGTGAGGGAGAGAGCGAGCTGTGATTCCCTTCATCTGATCTAAATGAGAGCTTATGTTGTACAAACTCTGGAACTCCAGTCAACAGATTACCACTACCTCTGAACCCTAAAGTGGCATATTTGCTTTGGAGAAATGGAAGAGTGTGTCCATTGGTATAGAAAAAATAGAAATACTTTCTTGGTGTTTAATGGCGTGAACAGAGCAAATAAAATCTAACTTCACATGACAAAACAATGTAGAGGCTGTCAGCCTCTCACCACAACAGTGAAGGAACATTGTTCTCTGTACATGACATCTGATGATATTTTACAAAAGAGAAGTTTCCTAAATTTACTGGAGACCGACTGGGCAACCTTTGTGGACCCAAAGGGGTCTCTGGACCCCAGTTTGAGAACCAATGCTCTTTGTATCGTCTACTGCAATACCATGTTATTGGTTGAGTCTCTACGCTTGACAGGTGCTCGCTGCAATCTCGGAGGAAGAAGACCCCCTGACAACTCTGATCGCAAGCATTATCAATCATTTCGTGTCCGGTGCACGCTGTGTAAGATGTTGTTTTTAGGAAAAGTGTGTCTGCTGCTGCTGCTGTCATGGTGATAGTAACCCTGTGAGTCGTGCTTACCTGTGCCAGGATGTGGGAGCCCTCCACAGTGGAACCCATCACTGCGTTCAGCGCCTGGAAGAACTTCTGGATAGAAAGCTCAAACTGTGCTTCCTCCTTCCCTTCGTACAGCCTGACAGATACACAAATATAACCAGTGAGCTGGAGAGGAGGAGATATTCAGTAGTAATAATGGGATTCTACACTTCTTAACAAACTCACAGACTGAGACTCAGCCTTTCAGCATTGCAGGCCTTACTATGCAAAGACACAGCACACTTACAGTAAGGCTGGTTTCAAAGACCCCCGTTTGCACAAATCCTTTTTTACTGTCCTCCTTCCTCTTCATGATGTTTTATTTGTTTGGTTTTTAATGGAGCTTACTGCAATTACTCAAATGTTGAGTCTAATTCATGTTTATATACTCCTACTTGTGTGTTGTAGCATCTCTTGAGTACTAGTTGACAGCTTCTCTTTTGCCATACACCTGTATGTAGCACAGGCTAGATTAGCACTGTATGTAACAGGTTAGAGTAGCAAAGCATCCATTGGGGTTTCATGGCCAGTGTCATCCAGTGTATTGTGTATACCTGCTCTGATCTGTTCACTACATGCTGCTGGCCCTTACAGTCATACAAACACTTTGCGGATCATGCCTGCATGGAAAGCTCTATGGTGAAAGCCAGTCGAGCTGCTGCAGAATTCAGATCAAAGGGCTTTAAAGCAGAGTAAAATAAATAAATAAACCAACACAATATTTAAGTAACTGTAAGAAAACCCCAATCACTGTAAATACCATAGAGTGGTCAGAGCATAGCACACCATATTTAAGCTTCAGTATGTATGTACTCTATAGCACATACCACTGTTTACAGTGTTGGTCGTGTTTTAGCACAATATCAATCAGTATTCTGCACACCTCGAGTGTTGCCTCCACAACTTCATTTCAAAGTCAGTAATGCAACATGGACTGAACAATAAACACATGGTTACTCTTGTTGCATTGCTTCAGAAGAACTTTAGACAGTTCTATTTATGACCTTTTCATAATAGTTTGAGTGAATATCGATGCTGCTCTCGGGATAATCTCAGCGGTGATGTGTTGACACACAACATCATCCTGATTCTTTTGATATTTTTCACGGGTCGTAGCTTTCACTCAGGAGCTCCGGCAGAGAAATGTTCTCTTGTGAGCATGATAACATACCCAGTTTATTCTCCCACAATGCAACAATGCTGCTGCACAAACTGGGCAAACAGAAAACAAGCACTACTGCAGGAAAGCGTGTGATTGAACACACTTATGATCACAAGAGAAAGAAGGGAGTGTGATTGGACACACGGTGATGATCACAAGAGAATGAAGGGAGTGTGATTGGACACACTGTGATGATCACAAGAGAAAGAAGGGTGTGTGATTGGACACACTGTGATGAAAAGAGAAAGAAGAGCATGTGATTGGACACACTGTGATGACAAGAGAAAGAAGGGAGTGTGATTGAACACACTGTGATGACAAGAGAAAGAAGGGTGTGTGATTGGACACACTGTGATGACAAGAGAAAGAAGGGTGTGTGATTGGACACACTGTGATGATCACAAGAGAACGAAGGGAGTGTGATTGGACACACTGTGATGATCACAAGAGAAAGAAGGGAGTGTGATTGGACACACTGTGATGACAAGAGAAAGAAGGGTGTGTGATTGGACACACTGTGATGATCACAAGAGAAAGAAGGGTGTGTGATTGGACACACTGTGATGATCACAAGAGAAAGAAGGGTGTGTGATTGGACACACTGTGATGATCACAAGAGAAAGAAGGGAGTGTGATTGGACACACTGTGATGATCACAAGAGAAAGAAGGGCGTGTGATTGGACACACTGTGATGACAAGAGAAAGAAGGGAGTGTGATTGGACACACTGTGATGATCACAAGAGAAAGAAGGGTGTGTGATTGGACACACTGTGATGATCACAAGAGAAAGAAGGGAGTGTGATTGGACACACTGTGATGATCACAAGAGAAAGAAGGGAGTGTGATTGGACACACTGTGATGACAAGAGAAAGAAGGGTGTGTGATTGGACACACTGTGATGACAAGAGAAAGAAGGGTGTGTGATTGGACACACTGTGATGATCACAAGAGAAAGAAGGGAGTGTGATTGGACACACTGATGATCACAAGAGAAAGAAGGGAGTGTGATTGGACACACTGTGATGACAAGAGAAAGAAGGGTGTGTGATTGGACACACTGATGATCACAAGAGAAAGAAGGGTGTGTGATTGGACACACTGTGATGATCACAAGAGAAAGAAGGGTGTGTGATTGGACACACTGTGATGATCACAAGAGAAAGAAGGGTGTGTGATTGGACACACTGGTGATCAGAAGAGAAAGAAGGGTGTGTGATTGGACACACTGTGATGACAAGAGAAAGAAGGGTGTGTGATTGGACACATTATGATGATGACAAGAGAAAGAAGGGTGTGTGATTGGACACACTGTGATTGGACTGTGATGACAAGAGAAAGAAGGGTGTGTGATTGGACACACTGATGATCACAAAGAGAAAGAAGGACACACTGTGATGATTGGACACAGGGTGTGTGATGGACACAAGAGAAAGAAGGGTGTGTGATTGGACACACTGTGATGATCACAAGAGAAAGAAGGGTGTGTGATTGGACACACTGTGATGATCACAAGAGAAAGAAGGGTGTGTGATTGGACACTGATGACACAAGAGAAAGAACTGAAAGAAGGGTGTGTGATTGATGATCACAAGAGAAAGAAGGGTGTGTGATTGGACACACTGTGATGATCACAAGAGAAAGAAGGGTGTGTGATTGGACACACTGATGATCACAAGAGAAAGAAGGGTGTGTGATTGGACACACTGTGATGATCACAAGAGAAAGAAGGGATGATTGGACACACTGTGATGATCACAAGAGAAAGAAGGGTGTGTGATTGGACACACTGATGATCACAAGAGAAAGAAGGGAGTGTGATTGGACACACTGTGATGATCACAAGAAAGAAAAAAGAAGGGAGTGTGATTGGACACACTGTGATGATCACAAGAGAAAGAAGGGTGTGTGATTGGACACACTGTGATGACAAGAGAAAGAGTGTGATTGGACACAATGATCACAAGAGAAAGAAGGGATGTGTGATTGGACACACTGTGATGATCACAAGAGAAAGAAGGGTGTGTGATTGGACACACTGTGATGATCACAAGAGAAAGAAGGGAGTGTGATTGGACACACTGTGATGATCACAAGAGAAAGAAGGGAGTGTGATTGGACACACTGTGATGACAAGAGAAAGAAGGGTGTGTGATTGGACACACTGTGACACAAGAGAAAGAAGGGAGTGTGATTGGACACACTGTGATGATCACAAGAGAAAGAAGGGTGTGTGATTGGACACACTGTGATGATCACAAGAGAAAGAAGGGTGTGTGATTGGACACACTGTGATGATCACAAGAGAAAGAAGGGAGTGTGATTGGACACACTGTGATGATCACAAGAGAAAGAAGGGAGTGTGATTGGACACACTGTGATGACAAGAGAAAGAAGGGTGTGTGATTGGACACACTGTGATGATCACAAGAGAAAGAAGGGAGTGTGATTGGACACACTGTGATGATCACAAGAGAAAGAAGGGAGTGTGATTGGACACACTGTGATGATCACAAGAGAAAGAAGGGAGTGTGATTGGACACACTGTGATGACAAGAGAAAGAAGGGAGTGTGATTGGACACACTGTGATGACAAGAGAAAGAAGGGAGTGTGATTGGACACACTGATGATCACAAGAGAAAGAAGGGTGTGTGATTGGACACACTGTGATGATCACAAGAGAAAGAAGGGTGTGTGATTGGACACACTGTGATGATCACAAGAGAAAGAAGGGTGTGTGATTGGACACACTGTGATGATCACAAGAGAAAGAAGGGAGTGTGATTGGACACACTGTGATGATCACAAGACAAAGAAGGGTGTGTGATTGGACACACTGTGATGATCACAAGAGAAAGAAGGGTGTGTGATTGGACACACTGTGATGATCACAAGAGAAAGAAGGGTGTGTGATTGGACACACTGTGATGACAAGAGAAAGAAGGGTGTGTGATTGGACACACTGATGATCACAAGAGAAAGAAGGGAGTGTGATTGGACACACTGTGATGACAAGAGAAAGAAGGGTGTGTGATTGGACACACTGTGATGACAAGAGAAAGAAGGGTGTGTGATTGGACACACTGTGATGATCACAAGAGAAAGAAGGGTGTGTGATTGGACACACTGTGATGATCACAAGAGAAAGAAGGGTGTGTGATTGGACACACTGTGATGATCACAAGAGAAAGAAGGGTGTGTGATTGGACACACTGTGATGATCACAAGAGAAAGAAGGGTGTGTGATTGGACACACTGTGATGATCACAAGAGAAAGAAGGGTGTGTGATTGGACACATTATGATGATGACAAGAGAAAGAAGGGTGTGTGATTGGACACACTGATGATCACAAGAGAAAGAAGGGAGTGTGATTGGACACACTGATGATCACAAGAGAAAGAAGGGTGTGTGATTGGACACACTGTGATGATCACAAGAGAAAGAAGGGAGTGTGATTGGACACACTGTGATGACAAGAGAAAGAAGGGAGTGTGATTGGACACACTGTGATGATCACAAGAGAAAGAAGGGTGTGTGATTGGACACACTGTGATGATCACAAGAGAAAGAAGGGTGTGTGATTGGACACACTGTGATGATCACAAGAGAAAGAAGGGTGTGTGATTGGACACACTGTGATGATCACAAGAGAAAGAAGGGTGTGTGATTGGACACACTGTGATGATCACAAGAGAAAGAAGGGAGTGTGATTGGACACACTGTGATGACAAGAGAAAGAAGGGTGTGTGATTGGACACACTGTGATGATCACAAGAGAAAGAAGGGAGTGTGATTGGACACACTGTGATGATCACAAGAGAAAGAAGGGTGTGTGATTGGACACACTGTGATGATCACAAGAGAAAGAAGGGTGTGTGATTGGACACACTGTGATGATCACAAGAGAAAGAAGGGTGTGTGATTGGACACACTGATGATCACAAGAGAAAGAAGGGTGTGTGATTGGACACACTGTGATGATCACAAGAGAAAGAAGGGTGTGTGATTGGACACACTGTGATGACAAGAGAAAGAAGGGTGTGTGATTGGACACACTGTGATGATCACAAGAGAAAGAAGGGTGTGTGATTGGACACACTGTGGTGATCACAAGAGAAAGAAGGGAGTGTGATTGGACACACTGTGTGATCAGAAGAGAAAGAAGGGAGTGTGATTGGACACACTGTGATGATCACAAGAGAAAGAAGGGTGTGTGATTGGACACACTGTGATGATCACAAGAGAAAGAAGGGAGTGTGATTGGACACACTGTGATGATCACAAGAGAAAGAAGGGTGTGTGATTGGACACACTGTGATGACAAGAGAAAGAAGGGTGTGTGATTGGACACACTGTGATGATCACAAGAGAAAGAAGGGTGTATGATTGGATACACTTTGATGATCACAAGAGAAAGAAGGGTGTGTGATTGGACACACTGTGATGACAAGAGAAAGAAGGGTGTGTGATTGGACACACTGTGATGATCACAAGAGAAAGAAGGGTGTGTGATTGGACACACTGTGATGATCACAAGAGAAAGAAGGGTGTGTGATTGGACACACTGTGATGATCACAAGAGAAAGAAGGGTGTGTGATTGGACACACTGTGATGATCACAAGAGAAAGAAGGGTGTGTGATTGGACACACTGTGATGATCACAAGAGAAAGAAGGGTGTGTGATTGGACACACTGTGATGATCACAAGAGAAAGAAGGGTGTGTGATTGGACACACTGTGATGATCACAAGAGAAAGAAGGGAGTGTGATTGGACACACTGTGATGATCACAAGAGAAAGAAGGGAGTGTGATTGGACACACTGATGATCACAAGAGAAAGAAGGGAGTGTGATTGGACACACTGTGATGATCACAAGAGAAAGAAGGGTGTGTGATTGGACACACTGTGATGATCACAAGAGAAAGAAGGGAGTGTGATTGGACACACTGTGATGATCACAAGAGAAAGAAGGGAGTGTGATTGGACACACTGTGATGACAAGAGAAAGAAGGGTGTGTGATTGGACACACTGTGATGATCACAAGAGAAAGAAGGGTGTGTGATTGGACACACTGTGATGATCACAAGAGAAAGAAGGGAGTGTGATTGGACACACTGTGATGACAAGAGAAAGAAGGGTGTGTGATTGGACACACTGTGATGATCACAAGAGAAAGAAGGGTGTGTGATTGGACACACTGTGATGATCACAAGAGAAAGAAGGGGTGTGATTGATTGGACACAGGGTGTGTGATTGGACACACTGTGATGATCACAAGAGAAAGAAGGGTGTGTGATTGGACACACTGTGATGATCACAAGAGAAAGAAGGGAGTGTGATTGGACACACTGTGATGATCACAAGAGAAAGAAGGGGTGTGATTGGACACACTGTGATGACAAGAGAAAGAAGGGTGTGTGTGGACACACTGTGATCACAAGAGAAAGAAGGGTGTGTGATTGGACACCCTGATGATCACAAGAGAAAGAAGGGAGTGTGATTGGACACACTGATGATCACAAGAGAAAGAAGGGAGTGTGATTGGACACACTGATGATCAGAAGAGAAAGAAGGGTGTGTGATTGGACACACAAGAGAAAGAAGGGAGTGTGATTGTGATCACAAGAGAAAGAAGGGTGTGTGATTGGACACACTGATGATCACAAGAGAAAGAAGGGTGTGTGATTGGACACACTGTGATGATCACAAGAGAAAGAAGGGTGTGTGATTGGACACATTGTGATGACAAGAGAAAGAAGGGTGTGTGATTGGACACACTGATGATCACAAGAGAAAGAAGGGTGTGTGATTGGACACACTGTGATGATCACAAGAGAAAGAAGGGAGTGTGATTGACACACTGTGATGATCACAAGAGAAAGAAGGGTGTGTGATTGGACACACTGTGATGATCACAAGAGAAAGAAGGGTGTGTGATTGGACACACTGTGATGACAAGAGAAAGAAGGGTGTGTGATTGGACACATTGTGATGACAAGAGAAAGAAGGGAGTGTGATTGGACACACTGTGATGACAAGAGAAAGAAGGGTGTGTGATTGGACACACTGTGATGATCACAAGAGAAAGAAGGGAGTGTGATTGGACACACTGTGATGATCACAAGAGAAAGAAGGGAGTGTGATTGGACACACTGATGATCACAAGAGAAAGAAGGGAGTGTGATTGGACACACTGATGATCACAAGAGAAAGAAGGGAGTGTGATTGGACACACTGTGATCACAAGAGAAAGAAGGGAGTGTGATTGGACACACTGTGATGATCACAAGAGAAAGAAGGGAGTGTGATTGGACACACTGTGATGACAAGAGAAAGAAGGGAGTGTGATTGGACACACTGTGATGATCACAAGAGAAAGAAGGGAGTGTGATTGGACACACTGTGATGATCAGAAGAGAAAGAAGGGTGTGTGATTGGACACACTGTGATGACAAGAGAAAGAAGGGAGTGTGATTGGACACAGAAAGAAGGGAGTGTGATTGGACACATGATCACAAGAGAAAGAAGGGTGTGTGATTGGACACACTGATGATCACAAGAGAAAGAAGGGTGTGTGATTGGACACACTGTGATGATCACAAGAGAAAGAAGGGTGTGTGATTGGACACACTGTGATGATCACAAGAGAAAGAAGGGAGTGTGATTGGACACACTGGTGATGACAAGAGAAAGAAGGGCGTGTGATTGGACACACTGTGATGACAAGAGAAAGAAGGGTGTGTGATTGGACACACTGTGATGATCACAAGAGAAAGAAGGGTGTGTGATTGGACACACTGTGATGACAAGAGAAAGAAGGGAGTGTGATTGGACACACTGTGATGATCACAAGAGAAAGAAGGGTGTGTGATTGGACACACTGTGATGACAAGAGAAAGAAGGGAGTGTGATTGGACACACTGTGATGATCACAAGAGAAAGAAGGGTGTGTGATTGGACACACTGTGGTGATCACAAGAGAAAGAAGGGTGTGTGATTGGACACACTGTGATGACAAGAGAAAGAAGGGAGTGTGATTGGACACACTGTGATGACAAGAGAAAGAAGGGAGTGTGATTGGACACACTGTGATGATCACAAGAGAAAGAAGGGTGTGTGATTGGTGTGATCACAAGAGAAAGAAGGGATTGTGATTGGACACACTGTGATGATCACAAGAGAAAGAAGGGAGTGTGATTGGACACACTGTGATGATCACAAGAGAAAGAAGGGAGTGTGATTGGACACACTGTGATGATGACAAGAGAAAGAAGGGAGTGTGATTGGACACATTGTTCACAAGACAATGTTCACAAGATAAAGCCTCTTTCTCCTGGTGAATGTTCCTGAATAAAATGCTGAAAAATGCAATCCCCATGTGATTTATGCCCTTTATAATGTTTGATTAAAAAATAAATAAATGAGCGGACAACACAGGATAGATTGTGTTTCTGGAAAACTGCAGGGTGACATAAAGCTGTTATTGTTTTTTTTATTTATTGTGCAGTTTTCAGTGCTGTACAGCTGAAGGGACGATCATCCTACGCAATTGGCAATGAAGTGGCCCTACACTTCTCTTAAAGTAATGCTGGTCTCTACAAGGTATAATTAAATGAAATTCAACGATCACTCAGTGTAAACTAGAAAGCCTCGTCCATCATGCTATAGTAAATCGGTCTGAAACGCAATTTCCAAAAAACTACAATTCATCAATTTTCATCCGGTCCGGGAAACAGCAACGTACATCATTATTTAACCTGTTTCCTCCACCTCACATGCTCATCAGTGTCCAAGGGCATAGATAATGAGGTCTTGTATTTCTATTGTTTTATCTTCTACAGTAGCACCTTGCTCTTAGAGTCCCACCGTGCTAATCACTGGACCATACTGCCTCCCAGTCCCTCAACTCTAACCCCTAGATCACACTGCCTCCCTCCCAGTCACTCAGCTCTAACCACTCGACCTGCCTCCTAGTCCCTGCATCCTTGTCCCTTAGCTAAAATACAGCAAACAGTCATAAGACACCACTCTATCATTTCTGCCAGTATTGTCAATGTTAGCAAAATGCTCTGGCTGCAAACCTCATTACTGACATGCGATCCCTCTCTAGAGCTGCCAAGAGGCCTTGGGCTCCCAGTTACTGTCATCATGTTAATCCATGCTCGGAGGTTGCCTTATAAACCATGCAGCTCAGATTCTCAGTGTCTGAGCAAGTAACCTTTCTCTTAATCCTATGAATGTATTTATTTATTTGAGTAGTTATTTATGAAATTGCCAGGATCCCGGCACATAAAATTAGTGAGCCAGCCCTACATCCCCTTGGATTGTGATTTATTTTAAGATTTCTGCAGCACAGTAGAGATGAGCCACGTCTCCCTCGGAGCAGCAGGTGTCCAGCAGGGGTAACGAGCCAGGTCAGGTGAGGGCTGAGGTTATCGGCACCCAGGCTTCAGTGGTTGAACTAAGACTCACGTTATATTACAATTTGTTCCATTTCTGGTTTTACTATGAGTTCAACAAGACACACCTGAGCTTGTTACACACTGCAGCTAATAAAGCTCATAATAAAACCAGGTGAAACTGCTATGCCATAGAAGTCTTTATTTCCATTCCTGGGTTTGCAGGTAGACCACAACACTTATTAAAACACTGATTTTCTAGGGATCTCATCCACTGTAATTGCATTTGTACTACTGTCATGTAAATAACATCAAAACCCTTTGGAACCAGCTTAAGCCTGAACCTAATTATATTTACCCTGCCTGCTCCACTAGTCTTTATGTCTCTCTTAACCTCTCTCTCTAGGGAGGGGGCTTGTTGTGAGGCGTTTGTGGCAGCTGGAGAAACGTAAGGACAAAGTTTTGTATTTTTGAAGAAATAGTTTTGGTGTGGGGGGACTGACTTAGCCCCGGTAATGGGGTCCCAGTCAGGGGGAGCAGCAGGTTTGACTCGCCGGCACGGCTGTTGATGTGATCCTGACAGCACCGTGCCGGTGGAGGATTGCATGTGATCCTGACAGCACCGTACCGGTGGAGGAATGCATGTGATCCTGACAGCACCGTGCCGGTGGAGGATTGCATGTGATCCTGACAGCACCGTGCCGGTGGAGGATTGCATGTGATCCTGACAGCACCGTGCCGGTGGAGGATTGCATGTGATCCTGACAGCACCGTGCCGGTGGAGGATTGCATGTGATCCTGACAGCACCGTGCCGGTGGAGGATTGCATGTGATCCTGACAGCACCGTGCCGGTGGAGGATTGCATGTGATCCTGACAGCACCGTGCCGGTGGAGGATTGCATGTGATCCTGACAGCACCGTGCCGGTGGAGGATTGCATGTGATCCTGACAGCACCGTGCCGGTGGAGGATTGCATGTGATCCTGACAGCACCGTGCCGGTGGAGGATTGCATGTGATCCTGACAGCACCGTGCCGGTGGAGGATTGCATGTGATCCTGACAGCACCGTGCCGGTGGAGGATTGCATGTGATCCTGACAGCACCGTGCCGGTGGAGGATTGCATGTGATCCTGACAGCACCGTGCCGGTGGAGGATTGCATGTGATCCTGACAGCACCGTGCCGGTGGAGGATTGCATGTGATCCTGACAGCACCGTGCCGGTGGAGGATTGCATGTGATCCTGACAGCACCGTGCCGGTGGAGGATTGCATGTGATCCTGACAGCACCGTGCCGGTGGAGGATTGCATGTGATCCTGACAGCACCGTGCCGGTGGAGGATTGCATGTGATCCTGACAGCACCGTGCCGGTGGAGGATTGCATGTGATCCTGACAGCACCGTGCCGGTGGAGGATTGCATGTGATCCTGACAGCACCGTGCCGGTGGAGGATTGCATGTGATCCTGACAGCACCGTGCCGGTGGAGGATTGCATGTGATCCTGACAGCACCGTGCCGGTGGAGGATTGCATGTGATCCTGACAGCACCGTGCCGGTGGAGGATTGCATGTGATCCTGACAGCACCGTGCCGGTGGAGGATTGCATGTGATCCTGACAGCACCGTGCCGGTGGAGGATTGCATGTGATCCTGACAGCACCGTGCCGGTGGAGGATTGCATGTGATCCTGACAGCACCGTGCCGGTGGAGGATTGCATGTGATCCTGACAGCATCGTGCCGGTGGAGGATTGCATGTGATCCTGACAGCACCGTGCCGGTGGAGGATTGCGTGTGATCCTGACAGCACCGTGCCGGTGGAGGATTGGATGTGACCCTGACAGCACTGTGTCGGTGGAGGATTGCCTGCTTGCGGTGAGTGCCATTTCAATGTTAAATTATTTTTTTAACTTACCATGTGGAGGTGGTGAAGGGTCAACTTGATCAGTGGCTAGGGCTGCTAGCTGATAGAGGGAGGGTCCTGGTCATAAACAACCTAGCTGTATCAATGCTGTGGCACAGGTTAGTGTGTCTGGACACCCCAAGTAACTTAAAAGACAGAATACGGAAGCTCTTTTTGGAGTTTTTCTGGGGAGGGAAGCACTGCTTGAGGCCAGCTATTAAATTCCTGCCCCATGATGAGGGAGGGCAAGGATCGGTTGACATTGCCAGCAGGGTGGCAGCATTCAGAATGCAGGCTTTGCAGAGACTGCGGTATACTGGGGAGGCAGCCCACAGGGAGAGGTTACCTGCCTCTTTTTTAACAAAGTGGAGGCGTTGGGAATTGGTATTCATTTGTTGGGAATTGGTATTCATTTGTTTTTAATTAATCACCTAACTTTGGACAGTTCTGGATTACCTCCTTTTTATTTGAGTGTTCTAAAGGTGTGGGGAGCTCAGCGAGTGGAAAGGGAGGAGAATATGAGTTCATAAAGAAGGACCACTGTTTAATCCTTTCATCACAGCTCAGTGCCTTCAGTCTCTAGCACTGCAGGAGAGCCTTGTAAAGGCAGGTATTACTAAACTAGGGCAGCTGCTAGTGCCTGGACTCTCATTGGCTCAGTACAGCTGAACTAAAAGATGGGCTGGGTTGGCACTGTGAGAGGCAGGCAGAGAAAGTACTGAGGGAAGTGAAGGGCTGTCTGTCTCCAGGGCTCAGAGGAGCCGTGGAAGATGAGGCAGTGCAGAGAGGAGAGGGGGAGGAGGAGGAAAGAGGACAGATTCTAAAAGTACAGAAAGTGAAACGCCTGTTGTTTAAAAGTGTAGAAAGTAACTAGCCCAATGCAGAGCTTTAAGGAGGGTGGCAGATTCCAGATGGAGAGCTCACCTGTCAATAGGAGAGGAGGGGAATCCAGAATGGAGAGTACAGTACAAGCCTCCCCTGGATAAAACAGTAGGAGATCTACAGTAGAGACTCATACATGGAATATTAGCCACATGAAGGTTTCTTCATAAAATAGATCTGAATATCAGCTCAGACTGTGTTTTCTGTACACAAGAAGAAACCCAATTCCATACATACAGTGAGTGTGAGAGGCTAGACCCTCTATTTAATCTCTTAAGTGAGCTGTTACAGAGACTGGGAGTTCATTGCACAAAAATGATGCTTATTTTTGGAGTCCCCTATAGTGGTGATAAAAATATATGTATAATAATTCATTTTTGTCTCGGGCAAGCAAAGCTAGCCATTTTAAAATCTCAGGAAAACAAGCTGTAGGCTGAGGCCTGACTCAGGTGGCAGGCTGTTCAACGTGATGGTGGTGAGGAGGCTCAAGGTGCTGTGTCACAGAGGCAGTTTGGTCACTGAGGGAAGGAGGAGATCTTAACGTTTATATTTAAAGAAAATTTTGTTTGGCTTTTAAAGTTTTAAAGGTTTTAGTGCTGACGTGCTGGGGAGGCGTAGGCTGATCCCTGGAGCCAGTGAAGTTACTCTTATTTATTGTGGTTCTTTTATAGTTTTATAACCTGTAAGAAGCGTTCCGTTAATAAAGGATTGTTAAGTCTCAGTCTCTGTCTGTCTGTCTGTCTGTCTGTCTGTGTCTCTCTCTCTCTCTATTGTAAGTGCCCTACATATAATGCATAGTTCACAGCCTACCTCTGTAAAGCCAACATATTGGCACAGGAAGCAGTGTGGTCCAGTGGTTAAAGTCCAGGACTTGTAACCAGAAAGTCACCAGTTCAAATCCCACCTCTGCCACTAACTGACTCACTGTGTGACCCTGAGCAAATCACTGAAGCTCCTTGTGCTCCATCTTGCAGATGAGATGTTAAATCAGTGCCCTATTGTAAGTGACTCTGCATATAATACATTGAAACAGCCATGAACTGATAAAACATCTTTTCTTTGCATAACTTTTTAACTTTCATGTTAAATATTAGAAATGTATGTAAACTCTATTATAATTGTATCGCAACATTATGTGACCATTTTATTACACAGAAACAAAATTGTATTGTCCCTTAATATTTGGTGAAGGGAATGAATGAAGCTTGAGCATAGTGCAGAATTTCAAGTATGTAAAAAGTACTAACTATTAATTATCACTATGGTACATTAATTTTCAATAATATTTCTTTATAAATGTTCCAATGAATGTGGATATATTAAAAAAATAAGACAAAAGTGTTAAAGTGAAAAAACATCAGGTTCCTTTGTAAATGCAAAACAGAACTGTGAGATCACGTTGCACATGAAGGACAAAAGGTAAACATGATGCTTGCACAGATACTCCCTGCATTTCACACAGGTGTAATGTGTGTGTTATCATCATTGTTTGAAGGGCAACAGTTGCATCTTACATGTTTTTGCAAATGCCAGTTGCTGCAGGCAGAGATGCACTGACTCCTTCTCTAAACATTCTGAGCAATGTATTGACTCCTCTAAACATTCTGAGCAATGCATTGACTCCTCTAAACATTCTGAGCAATGCACTGACTCCTTCTCTAAACATTCTGAGCAATGTATTGACTCCTCTAAACATTCTGAGCAATGCATTGACTCACTGGCTCCTGACTTCTCTAAACATTCTGAGCAATGCACTGGCTCCTTCTCTAAACATTCTGAGCAATGCACTGACTCCTTCTCTAAACATTCTGAGCAATGCACTGACTCCTTCTCTAAACATTCTGAGCAATGCACTGACTCCTTCTCTAAACATTCTGAGCAATGCATTGACTCCTCTAAACATTCTGAGCAATGCACTGACTCCTTCTCTAAACATTCTGAGCAATGCACTGACTCCTTCTCTAAACATTCTGAGCAATGCACTGACTCCTTCTCTAAACATTCTGAGCAATGCACTGACTCCTTCTCTAAACATTCTGAGCAATGCATTGACTCCTCTAAACATTCTGAGCAATGCACTGACTCCTTCTCTAAACATTCTGAGCAATGCACTGACTCCTTCTCTAAACATTCTGAGCAATGCACTGACTCCTTCTCTAAACATTCTGAGCAATGCACTGACTCCTTCTCTAAACATTCTGAGCAATGCACTGAGCTCCTTCTCTAAACATTCTGAGCAATGCACTGACTCCTCCGCTAAACATTCTGAGCAATGCATTGACTCCTTCTCTAAACATTCTGAGCAATGCATTGACTCCTCCTCTAAACATTCTGAGCAATGCACTGACTCCTTCTCTAAACATTCTGAGCAATGCACTGACTCCTTCTCTAAACATTCTGAGCAATGCACTGACTCCTCCTCTAAACATTCTGAGCAATGCACTGACTCCTTCTCTAAACATTCTGAGCAATGCACTGACTCCTCCTCTAAACATTCTGAGCAATGCACTGACTCCTTCTCTAAACATTCTGAGCAATGCACTGACTCCTTCTCTAAACATTCTGAGCAATGCACTGACTCCTTCTCTAAACATTCTGAGCAATGCACTGACTCCTTCTCTAAACATTCTGAGCAATGCACTGGCTCCTTCTCTAAACATTCTGAGCAATGCACTGACTCCTTCTCTAAACATTCTGAGCAATGCACTGACTCCTTCTCTAAACATTCTGAGCAATGCACTGACTCCTTCTCTAAACATTCTGAGCAATGCATTGACTCCTCCTCTAAACATTCTGAGCAATGCACTGACTCTCTAAACATTCTGAGCAATGCACTGACTCCTTCTCTAAACATTCTGAGCAATGCACTGACTCCTTCTCTAAACATTCTGAGCAATGCACTGACTCCTTCTCTAAACATTCTGAGCAATGCACTGACTCCTTCTCTAAACATTCTGAGCAATGCACTGACTCCTTCTCTAAACATTCTGAGCAATGCACTGACTCCTTCTCTAAACATTCTGAGCAATGCACTGACTCCTTCTCTAAACATTCTGAGCAATGCACTGACTCCTTCTCTAAACATTCTGAGCAATGCACTGACTCCTTCTCTAAACATTCTGAGCAATGCATTGACTCCTCTAAACATTCTGAGCAATGCACTGACTCCTTCTCTAAACATTCTGAGCAATGCACTGACTCCTTCTCTAAACATTCTGAGCAATGCACTGACTCCTTCGCTAAACATTCTGAGCAATGCACTGACTCCTTCTCTAAACATTCTGGATAAGAGCCATTGCTGCCGGTGCTGTAGGCATTCCTGCTCTTCTTTGAATGAGGAGTGTGACTAGTGCCTTGCCCAACATCTCTATGAAACGTATGCATCGATACAGCTTGCTCTGATATCAGTCCAAAGGACAAAAGCCTTGTATGCTGACACATCAACCGTACTTTAGAAGATAGCCAGTGGCCAGCGCACCGATGTCAACTCCCCTTTTGGAGGAATTGTAGTCATGTCTGGCTGCACGTCATGGTACACATGATCACATTCCTGTTCATCACAGCAACATTTTGATTTTATTTTTGACAGCCCACATTGATTTTTATGTGCCTGTGTTATACTTCCATTTTTTTACTTGAATGTTTGACGCTCACATTAGAAGCAATAGGCAGGTGGGAGAGTTTGATTCTCCACCTCTTAGATATTGAAGGAGAAAACATGGCATATTGCTGTCAGCTTCTTTAGACTCATTAAAGGATGATTCATGGTAATCATGACCATCATCATTATTATCTTCAGTTTCTGACACATCCTCTTCACTGTCTCTGTGCAGCTCTGCTAAAATGTCTTTGTCCTATAACCACATTTTTTAACCTCTTTACCTGAGAGATGCCTGTGCCTGCAAAGAAAATGAGTCTCTACTAACCTCTGCCGTGCAGAGATTTGTATGAACCGTGTTAATAATCATCTCTCCAGACAGGTGCAGCCATTTCCAGACATCATCACCATAACAATAACAATAACAATAGACCAAGCAAAAGCATTTGATTTTCTTCATGAATACAAAGCTACAGAGATAAATACATCTGGCATTATGTTTGTATACGGATCAGTTCTAAAAAAATAAATATTTCAAAGCTTTTATTTTCTGTTTATAAGTTTGTGACCCAAACCTAGGAAAAGTAATAGGAAGGTTAAGCATTTTAGCGCAAAGCAGCATTCAGTTCTGAATGTGACCATATAGAAAACACTTTGGCACAACAAAACTAAGTGAAAATCCAGTCTGGGATTTAGAAACACTACATGTAGCAGCTAGAGGGGTTTATTGTTTTATTTATTGCTCTGTACATGTTCTGCTTAAGAGTTCTCCTTTATATCAGCGTGTTTTGTACCACTTGGCTGGAACAGCGTCTGCATTTTAAACCCATCTGTGCCTAACTCTTTGTGTTCCCTGTGTGACACGCTGCCTCTGATGCTGAATGGCTCTGATGTGTTTTCAGTGTTGTTGACCTCAGAGCTGACAGTGTTAGCTCTCTCAACTCTACAGAAAACCTGGACAAATCTGATCGTCCAACCAGCATCTTAACAACTTACTGGTAGATTTTTTTTTTCAGACTGCAGGATTTCATATCTCCAAATTGTCATGGGATACAAGAAGCAATAAAAATAGAGGTTATAATAGAGCCTTGAATATTCTTTCTAAGAAAAAAGGAAACTGCTTCACTGAATTTCCTGTTTGAACCGTGAACTAAAAAATACAGCGCTTTGTATATAAAGGACCAAACAACAGCAGGAGCCTTGTCCATGGCACTCACAGTGCAGCTAAAGGAGTTAAACAAGGCAGTCTTCCCAGCGACAGCGAGTGGGAGAAGTACAGGCGTGGAAAAGTACAGAGCAGTTTAGAAGCAGTAAGGAGAAACTGCATTTTGAATTGCTTTAATCAGAAAACAGAGGACATTGGGGAAACACAACAGCAGCTCAAAGTCAAACAGCCGCGTGTGTTTTTGTGATAACAAACAAGCTGAAACTGGGAGCAGCTGATTCAAATTCAGCGCCGTTCTGAGACACGAGCGAGGGGAGGAGCTAACAGCACAGCAGAACAACGCAGTTAAACGAGGCAGTCTTCCCAGCGAGTGGAAGCGACAGCGAGTGGGAGAAGTACAGGCGTGGAAAAGTACAGAGCAGTTTAGAAGCAGTTTGAAAGCAGGTTGACGGCTGCAGAAGAAACTAAACTTCAAAAAAAAAAACCCTCAACATGGTCTTCAAGCCAGTAATCTGTGACACCTGCTTGATGTGGGAAATCCGAGAAAACCCAGCGGAGCTAAACCAAGTGTGCGTAAAGTGCCGCGCGATCCAGGACTTGCATAAACTAGTAAGTATGCTAGAAATGGAGCTGGAAGAAGTGAGACAGCAACAGGATCTTGAGGAACTGGCACACCCACAATTCATGGAAGTCTGCATCACCCCTAACAGACTGAAAGCCACCAGGGAGATAGAAGGTCAGAACAGCTGGGTTCAGGTAGGCAGAAGCAGGGAAAAAAAGAAACTTTGTCAAACACAACCACCAGAAATCAAAACAACCAACAGATTTGAGTCACTTCAGAATTTTGATGAGCAGAACCAACAACAAGAGAATGAAAGGAACAACATCCGGGACCCCATTGACAGTGGTGACCAGACAGCAAAAAGAAGGGAGGTCATGATTGTTGGGGACTCCATATTGAGAAACACAGCAAGTTCAATTCGCAGTTTGGACCCCCTTACTACAACAGTGTGCTGCCTTCTGGGAGCCTCGGTCAAGCACATCACTGAGAACGTGGACAGGCTCCTAGAACGAACAGGAGACGACCCGGTAGTAGTCGTCCACATCGGTACAAACAACATTGGAAGAGACAGACCAAAATCCCTGCAAAACAAATTCAGAGAGCTAGGAAGGAAATTAAAAGAGAAAACCAAAACTGTGGTATTTTCTGGTATACTACCGGCACCTTGCAAAGGACCATATGGACAGCTGGAAATAATTAATCAAAACGCATGGCTGAAGACGTGGTGCACACGGGAAGGCTTCACCTATCTTGATCATTGGACCACATTCTACAACGAGGACTATCTGTATAGACGGGACGGACTGCACTTAAATAAACAAGGGAACCAGTCTACTTGGAGAAAAGATCCTCGAGCAGGTTCAGAAGCATTTAAACTAGAAAGGAAGGGGGGAGAAATCAACAAAAAAACAGAAGGGAGACCGCATCAAAACAAGAACAACAACTCAGGTAAGACAACCATTAAATGTATTTATCTAAATGCTAGAAGTATCAGAAACAAAATTCTAGAACTTGAAGCTACTGCACTAACAAGTAACTATGATGTGATAGGTGTTACAGAAACGTGGTTGTCTGAGAGTGATGGGGACGAATATAATATTTGTGGGTATACACTGTATAGGAAAGACAGGCAGGACAGAAGAGGAGGAGGGGTAGCGCTATACATAAGAAACAGTCTTGAAGCCCAGGTGTTAAACCTGGACAAAGAAAATAAAACCGAATCAATATGGGTCAGAATAACGGACAAAAATTAAAAGGGCATAATAATAGGAGCATGCTATAGACCGCCAGATTCAGACGGTGAGCAAAATAATCTGTTATACAATGACATTAGAAATGCGTGTAGCAAAGGAGAAGCCATACTAATGGGGGATTTCAACTTCCCCCAAATAAAATGGGAAAACCCGGTGGGTAGCACAAAGGATGAAATAGAAATGGTGGAAATGACAAATGACTGCTTCCTAACACAATTTGTCAAGGCACCGACTAGAGGGGAGGCATGCCTTGATTTAGTCTTTTCAAATAACGAAGATAGAATAACTAAAACAGAGGTCAGAGAACCACTGGCAAACTCAGACCATAACATGGTCTCATTTGAAGTGTTTTTTAAAACCCCAAAAGTAATGACTAAAGCTAAGGTTTACAGTTTTAGAAAAGCAAACTATGAAGGTATGAAACAGAGACTAACAGAAGTAGATTGGAGTAAAATAGAGAAAACACCCACAGAAGAAGGATGGTTGTTCTTCAAAAATGTAGTACTAGAGGCGCAAAACAATTATATCCCTAAAGTAGACAAATCTAAATGTAAAACTAAATTGCCAAAATGGTTTAATAGATCAATTAAAAAAAATATTCAGCGAAAAAAGGCACTTTACAGAGCATTAAAAAAGGACCAAAAAGAAAGTACGCAGAAAGAGTACACAGAACTGCAAACGCAAGTCAAAAAGGAAGTTAGAAAGGCCAAGAGAAGAAATAGAAATGAACATTGCTAAGGGAGCTAAAACCAATTCCAAAATGTTTTTCCAATATTACAACAGCAAGCGAACATTCAAAGAGGAGATTAAATGTTTAAGAGATACAAATGGCAAAATCGTAGATGAAGAAAAAAAATAGCAAATATATTAAATGATTACTTTTCACAAGTTTTTACAAAGGAAGATACGGACAACATGCCCCACGTGTCATCCAGTTCCTATCCAGTTTTAAATAACTTTAGCATAACTGAGGCAGAAGTGTTAAAGGGACTAGGAGCTCTTAAAATAAACAAATCCCCTGGGCTGGATGAGATCCTCCTAGTAGTACTCAAAGAAATGAAAGAAGTAATTTACAAACCGCTAACCAAGATCATGCAGCAGTCTCTTGACACAGGGGTGGTACCGACAGACTGGAAAATTGCAAACGTAATACCGATCCACAAAAAGGGAAACAAAACTGAACCAGGTAACTACAGACCAGTAAGCCTGACTTCTATTATATGCAAACTTATGGAAACTATAATAAGATCCAAAATGGAAAATTACCTATATGGTAACAGGGTTCTGGGAGACAGTCAACATGTTTTTAGGAAAGGGAGATCGTGCCTAACTAACTTGCTTGATTTTTTTGAGGCTGCAACATTGATAATGGATAATTGCAACGCATATGGCATGGTTTATTTAGATTTCCAGAAAGCTTTTGACAAAGTCCTGCACAAAAGATTAATTCTCAAACTGAACACAGTAGGGATTCAAGGAAACACATGTACATGGATTAGGGAGTGGTTAACATGTAGAAAACAGAAAGTACTGATTAGAGGAAAAACCTCAGAATGGAGTGTGGTAACCAGTGGTGTACCACAGGGATCAGTATTAGGTCCTCTGCTATTCCTAATCCACATTAGTGATTTAGTTTCTGGTATAGTAAGCAAACATGTTAAATTTGCAGACGACACAAAAATAGGAGGAGTGGCAAACACTGTTGCAGCAGCAAAGGTCATTCAAAATGATCTAGACAAGATTCAGAACTGGGCAGACACATGGCAAATGACATTTAATAGAGAAACGTGTAAGGTACTGCACGCAGGAAATAAAAATGTACATTATAAATATCATATGGGAGATACTGAAATTGGAGAAGGAATCTATGAAAAAGACCTAGGAGTTTTTATTGACTCAGAAATGTCTTCATCTAGACAAAGATAAAGTGGGGAAGCTATAAAAAAGGCTAACAAGATGCTCGGATACATTGTGAAAAGTGTTGAATTTAAATCAAGGGAAGTAATGTTAAAACTGTACAATGCACTAGTAAGACCTCATCTTGAATATTGTGTGCAGTTCTGGTCACCTCGCTATAAAAAAGATATTGCTGCTCTAGAAAGAGTGCAAAGAAGAGCGACCAGAATTATTCCGGGCTTAAAAGGCATGTCATATGCAGACAGGCTAAAAGAATTGAATCTGTTCAGTCTTGAACAAAGAAGGCTACGTGGCGACCTAATTCAAGCATTCAAAATTCTAAAAGGTATTGACAGTGTCGACCCAAGGGACTTTTTCAGCCTGAAAAAAGAAACAAGGATCAGGGGTCACAAATGGAGATTAGATAAAGGGGCATTCAGAACAGAAAATAGGAGTCGCTTTTTTACACAGAGAATCGTGAGGGTCTGGAATCAACTCCCCAGTAATGTTGTTGAAGCTGACACCCTGGGATCCTTAAAAAAGCTGCTTGATGAGATTCTGGGATCAATAAGCTACTAACAACCAAACGAGCAAGATGGGCCGAATGGCCTCCTCTCGTTTGTAAACTTTCTTATGTTCTTATGTTCTTAATGTCGCCATTAGCGAACAGGGAGAGCAAGATGACAGCTTGTTTGTTTTTCTGTGAACTCTCTCTGAGAATTAGATCTTATTTCCAGGAAGCACCAGCTGACTGTGGCAGCAGGAGTTACAAATGGGTTCATCAACACTTCAATGACGACAGTGAACACGAAATTTAATTAAGATCACAAAGGACTGAATCACAAACAAGACAGACTGCAATAAAGCAGGTTCAAGAGATTTAGTTGTGAGCATGGTGTATGGACAGATTAAAGCTGCTGTGTTTCTCTCAGTCATGGTTTAAATTATTTTGAGCTTCCCCAAAGCAGCCCTTTACTGTGATGTCACTGCTTGACAGGCCCTTTATGATTTTACCCTGGTTGAACAGGACTTCAACAGAAACGTCATTCATCATGATAATTTTGCTTCGTCATGATTTCAGCTTGTGTTTACTATGCTTTACTATACTTTGCCACTTTTCTTTACTGCACTTTCCATGGTATTCAACAGTAATTGCTTTAAGGGTCTTGTACCTGCCACATGCCTCTTGTAAGGAGATGCTGGGAAGGTACACCAACATCCAGAACTCAACATAGAGTAAGAGACTTGGGATCCAACCCTGGTCGCCTGGTTCACAGATTAACTCTATGTCTGCCCACTGAGCCAAAGGAGCACAGGTGTAATTTTATATTACTCTGTCAGCGAGCAACTGAAGAGAGTTAATCACAATATGAGGCGTGATACATAGCATAATAATGAGATGAGAACTTCAAGCCATGTCTTAAAAGAACCTAATGATTCAGTATCAGCAACATGGCTAGTTAACCCGTGCCATACCCTCACCACTCTCTATAATGTGCCTCCTGCCCTCTCACACTATTACTAATCGTAGTCCCCATCATTGGGCAACAGTAACGGGAGTGTGAACACATGACACATGACGGGAGACCACTCTGAATTCAGACAGGGTGCTCTTAAGACTTCTCCTAAGTCTGTCTCCACTTCATTTCTGACTGTGGCCTCTGGTCCTGGTTTCTATGCTGCACTTAAAAGTATTGGCTATAGGATAAACTATGTCAAGTCCTTTTAGGATGTTAAAGACTTCAGTCAAGTCCCAGTTATTCTTCTTTGTTCTAACTTTAAATCAGACCTTTCATACAAACAGAGGCACAATTTATATCAGATAAAGTCTCAAAAAAAAAACAAACAAAAAAAAAAAAACACATGCATATTAGTATTAGTTTTTGTTTGTAAAATTGTATATGACTGTACAGTTGAGAGCAGACAGAATATTCTGTAATGTATATAATATAAAAAATAGTGAAGTAGATTAAAACATGTAATTATGAATCCTTGATAGCACTTACCATTTTTGCCGCAATTCAAATTTTAAAGGAACTGTGAATAAGCCAAATGTTTCAATAATATAGAAGCCTGTGTTCAATGGGACACTGCCATGCTGGAATGCAGCGTGAAACAGCTCAATACCCTGCTACATTTAAAATGAATTCCATATGCAGGAGTAATTAGGAAAACTAATGGGTTTTATTCCCCTGTCCTTCAGGCATGATGGCTGGACTCATTGTTCTGCAGGTGCACTTTTACAATGCACCATTCATAAGAACATAAGAACATAAGAAAGTTTACAAACGAGAGGAGGCCATTCGGCCCATCTTGCTCGTTTGGTTGTTAGTAGCTTATTGATCCCAGAATCTCATCAAGCAGCTTCTTGAAGGATCCCAGGGTGTCAGCTTCAACAACATTACTGGGGAGTTGATTCCAGACCCTCACAATGCTCTGTGTAAAAAAGTGCCTCCTATTTTCTGTTCTGAATGCCCCTTTATCTAATCTCCATTTGTAACCCCTGATCCTTGTTTCTTTTTTCAGGCTGAAAAAGTCCCTTGGGTCGACACTGTCAATACCTTTTAGAATTTTGAATGCTTGAATTAGGTCGCCACGTAGCCTTCTTTGTTCAAGACTGAACAGATTTAATTCTTTTAGCCTGTCTGCATATGACATGCCTTTTAAGCCCGAAATAATTCTGGTCGCTCTTCTTTGCACTCTTTCTAGAGCAGCAATATATTTTTTATAGCGAGGTCAGGTTCACATTGAGAATTAGTCACCTTGATCTGTATGTGCAACTGTCACAATGCGTGGAGCTTTGTTATGGTCTCTACTGCACAATGCCCAGCAATACCCCTTTAAACATAGAGCCCTGCATCACCACAGAGACACTGCTAACCTGACTCCTGCCTGGAGTGACTGGACACAACTGCCGCAGCACTCAGGAGCTGCACACACACTTCACCAGACAGCGCCTCACCGTGTTCTAGATGGGTTATCCCCCTGACTGCTGAAACTGAATGCAGCCATTAATGAACTGCCATCCAATCACTGAAAGAATTCATTGAATCACTGCTAGAATTATTCTATCCAGGCATGGCTTCTTCCCTCTTCCTGGGATACATAGCTTATCCCATCTGTGTTTAAAAGAATGGCTGAATAACACAGAATGGAGCCAGTCAGGCATTAGCCTGCCTGATGCCCAACATGACCCTCGACCCCAATGGAATGGAACACAGGTCTGTGGGAGGCTAAGCACGTGTTTCTCTTTTGAAAAATATGGCAGGGCTGGGGAATCCTCTCCCTGCTAAACCATGTGTGGACTGTGGCCTGCAGGTGCTAACTGATTCACTGATCACGTGCTTTGAAGAGGAGCTGGGCGTCAGCTCCAGGCTAGCAGTTAGTTTGGACAGCAGCAGACTGCGCTCTCTGTTCTGCACCGGGACAGCCTTTGCTTGGGTGCATGTTTATTTTGGTTTAGTTTTGATTTCTTTGTTTGCTAAAATAAAAGGGTGCAGAAAACATGCTGAAAATGCAATCTCCTGTCTCCTGCTATCCTGCCACTAGCCTTGACCGCAACACTAAACTTCCACAAAGTCACATGAAACACCTGCAAATAGCACATGTCAGCTGTGCTTTGATCACACTTTAGTTTAAGGATCCATCTATAAATGTGTTATTAAACATGCATTAACATTTAGCATTGATTTATTATTGACAAGGGGTAGCAATTTATTACAATACAATTCTAATGGCACATTACTAGCCTAAAACATCTCATCAAGTGGCAGTCTAGAGTAATTATTTCTTTACAATGTCTTTGTTACATGTGTTGTTTATAACACTACTGAACATCTGTTTATAATAACTATAGGGTGATTTTTCAACTAATGTGTCCCAAACTGATATTAAATAAAAGCATGCAAATCATATATATTGTGCCAAATCACTTTTTTCAATAACGTTTATTTTTATATTATTGTTATACACTTATATGTATTTTGTTTCATAATGTTTTTGTGAAAATGTAACATTATCATAATATTTCTCTGTGATGTGGTTATATCATGGATCCTGGCTTTGACATAGACCTCGACAAGCTACAGCCTAGTAAGAAAAAACAAAACGCACAACCTAAATTCTCAGACAAAGCAAAACAAAATGTCAGGTTATTATCATAACCCTGGTTCCCTAAACAGAAATGTAATCACTACCGTATGGGTATTTACCTCCTAAAGACCCGAAACCTGGACATTGATGTACCAAAGCTGCTCAACAATCCTGTGACACAGTCATGGCCCGCCCCAGCTTTGGAACTTCGGCTTTCTTTTCGCAAATCCGTACGTGCGACTAAAATGGAATGTGCAAAAGCACCATGAAATAGGCACTTCAGGATAGCTAGGATGGGACGCATCTTAAAGACAAATCCAGGGAAAGTGTGCTCAGCTTCATTTGTCAGCCATTGACAGCCAGCCTGGCCAGTAGAGACTGGTTCAGGTAGCTGCCTGACTGCCTGCCTGCCACCACAGGCCACAGGAGTCTGAGGAGATCTACGTCAGAAACCATCAAGTGCCTTGTTACCAGCTCAGCATCGGCGAGGTGAGAAACACAGCTGCGACAGGAACACAGTCTGCTGACATGAACTGAAAATGTTATGAACGTACAGATAAAAATCAGACATCTCCAATGATTGAGCCAAAATGCTTCTATCCTCATAGATCTAGACTGTGCTCAATAACGTACTTGATCAAACCCCCCTGTAAAGATTGTGCTGCCTGATCAAAATGAAAACAGTATGTTAAACACTTTAAAAATAAACGAACCACAAGAGTGACACATTCTGAGTGTTGTCAAACCCACTCTATTGACAACTTGTGGACCGCAAAACAAGCCACTCTCACCTTGTGGAGAGGTCAGGGCAACACACCAAGTTAAAGGTGTATTCTGACAACGCTTGTGGTAAAAGATGTGTACTGAACAGTTCTGAAGTCAGCCATAAAAAATGTAATATTCCCACCATGCTGAATAATGTATTGTAACTTGTTCCAAAGATATAAGCTTAATTTGCTATGAGCCAGAATACAAAAAGAATCACTAAAAACAGGAAGACAGCTGCTAGTTTCAAACCTTTACAATTGCTTCAAAATCTAGGTGGGTCTTAGCTCTTCCAGCCGCAGTGTTTGCTGCTGAGACTGAGTGAGTGAAAAGTACAGGGGGGATTATCAGGTCACCCCAAACGTGTTGGTTGATCGTAACCATGAACGCAGAGAAACCCACTGTTAAGCTGGAACAAGGGGAAGGTCATTGTTTGGCTGTTGCAGGCTGATAACTTGATGAAAAGTGACACAAGCATTGAAAACACAATTTGTGAAGTCCCTGGTGTGAAAAAAACTAAAACCTCTGAGACCTGCTTGAATAGATTTTTGTTTTTTATAACCATGCAACCACTGCAGCATGGCAAGGTGAAGCAGTCTCTGTTGATTTTGCTTCCCAAACCCACGGGAAAGCTAGGCTAAAGCAATGCTTTCTGTGGGATCCCCAGTTAAGATTGTCAACTCGGCACAGCCAGGATGCAGAACTGCACTCCGCCTGCCTGCATGCCCTGCACACCACTCTCACTAGGGGAGCCCATCAATGGGACCGCAGGGGTTAATGATATGGTGAAGGACTATGGACTCAGAGGAGTCATTGCTGGTTAAGTAAATAGCTCCATTCCTGTTTCTAACCCTGCTGTGCTCAGGCAGATGTAGGTCTCCAGGACTGCATTGAAGTGCTGGAACTTCTTACCAGCGATCAGGTTGATGATAAAAACTGGAGGGAAAAAAGAAGGAAGACAGCTGAACACATTATCTCTCAAGACTTAATTCCTTTAGATCTATTCTCATATAGTGTTTACTGACCTGAAAAACATGCAGTGCTTAAGAAATATCTTCTTACCATCCCATTCAACCTGTGATTAGGTTTGCAAGAACTGGTGCACAACCATAAAATATGAAGACATAGAGAGTAGGAGAGTGGTGAGGGTATGGAAACAACATAGCCATGTCATTGATGCTGAATCACTGGGATCCTTCAAGACCCGACTGGACCAAGTTTTAAAATCAATCAGCAAGTATACTGTAGGAACCGATGAGCAATAATCTGCCGAATGGCTTCTTTCCGTTTGTAAATGTTCTTATGTTCTAAACTAAGTGGATTGTTTAGGGAGTCGAGTAAAACCAGTGTATTACTGTCCGTGTGTTATTCTTTAGGGAGTCGAGTAAAACCAGTGTATTACTGTCCGTGTGTTATTCTTTAGAGAGTCAAGTAAAACCAGTGTGTTATTCTTTAGGGAGTCAAGTAAAACCAGTGTATTACTGTCCGTGTGTTATAGTTTAGGGAGTCGATTAAAACCAGTGTATTACTGTCTGTGTGTTATTCTTTAGAGAGTCTAGTAAAACCAGTGTAGTGTGTTATTCTTTAGGGAGTCGAGTAAAACCAGTGTATTACTGTCCGTGTGTTATTCTTTAGAGAGTCGAGTAAAACCAGTGTATTACTGTCCGTGTGTTATTCTTTAGGGAGTCGAGTAAAACTAGTGTATTACTGTCCGTGTGTTATTCTTTAGAGAGTCGAGTAAAACCAGTGTATTACTGTCCGTGTGTTATTCTTTAGAGAGTCGATTAAAACCAGTGTATTACTGTCCGTGTGTTATTCTTTAGGGAGTCGAGTAAAACCAGTGTATTACTGTCCGTGTGTTATTCTTTAGGGAGTCGAGTAAAACCAGTGTATTACTGTCCGTGTGTTATTCTTTAGAGAGTCGAGTAAAACCAGTGTATTACTGTCCGTGTGTTATTCTTTAGAGAGTCAAGTAAAACCAGTGTGTTATTCTTTAGGGAGTCGAGTAAAACCAGTGTATTACTGTCCGTGTGTTATAGTTTAGGGAGTCGATTAAAACCAGTGTATTACTGTCCGTGTGTTATTCTTTAGAGAGTCGAGTAAAACCAGTGTATTACTGTCCGTGTGTTATTCTTTAGGGAGTCGAGTAAAACTAGTGTATTACTGTCCGTGTGTTATTCTTTAGAGAGTCGAGTAAAACCAGTGTATTACTGTCCGTGTGTTATTCTTTAGAGAGTCGAGTAAAACTAGTGTATTACTGTCCGTGTGTTATTCTTTAGAGAGTCGAGTAAAACCAGTGTATTGCTGTCCGTGTGTTATTCTTTAGAGAGTCTAGTAAAACCAGTGTATTACTGTCCATGTGTTATTCTTTAGGGAGTCGAGTAAAACCAGTGTATTACTGTCCGTGTGTTATTCTTTAGAGAGTCGAGTAAAACCAGTGTATTACTCGAGTAAAACCAGTGTATTACTGTCCGTGTGTTATTCTTTAGGGAGTCGATTAAAACCAGTGTATTACTGTCTGTGTGTTATTCTTTAGAGAGTCTAGTAAAACCAGTGTATTACTGTCCGTGTGTTATTCTTTAGGGAGTCGAGTAAAACTAGTGTATTACTGTCCGTGTGTTATTCTTTAGAGAGTCGAGTAAAACCAAACCAGTGTATTACTGTCCGTGTGTTATTCTTTAGGGAGTCGAGTAAAACCAGTGTATTACTGTCCGTGTGTTATTCTTTAGGGAGTCGAGTAAAACCAGTGTATTACTGTCCGTGTGTTATTCTTTAGGGAGTCGAGTAAAACCAGTGTATTACTGTCCGTGTGTTATTCTTTAGGGAGTCGAGTAAAACCAGTGTATTACTGTCCGTGTGTTATTCTTTAGAGAGTCGAGTAAAACCAGTGTATTACTGTCCGTGTGTTATTCTTTAGGGAGTCGAGTAAAACCAGTGTATTACTGTCCGTGTGTTATTCTTTAGGGAGTCGAGTAAAACCAGTGTATTACTGTCCGTGTGTTATTCTTTAGGGAGTCGAGTAAAACCAGTGTATTACTGTCCGTGTGTTATTCTTTAGGGAGTCGAGTAAAACCAGTGTATTACTGTCCGTGTGTTATAGTTTAGGGAGTCGATTAAAACCAGTGTATTACTGTCCGTGTGTTATTCTTTAGGGAGTCGAGTAAAACCAGTGTATTACTGTCCGTGTGTTATTCTTTAGGGAGTCTAGTAAAACCAGTGTATTACTGTCCGTGTGTTATTCTTTAGAGAGTCTAGTAAAACCAGTGTATTACTGTCCATGTGTTATTCTTTAGGGAGTCGATTAAAACCAGTGTATTACTGTCCGTGTGTTATTTTTTAGTATTCATGGGTCAGATCAGCTAAATCAGGCTGCAGTTACCTTCAGTTCTTTCATACAGTTGCACTGTTGTTACAGGCAGAGAAAGCGTCTTTTTTGCTGTATACTAAAGCTTTTATCTATGCACAAAGCCATCGCAAAGTTGAACTCAGGTACATAATAAGACGTGCATGCTGAGCAATGCCTTCTGACGCAATTGTATATCCAGCTGATTTGATATATGAAAGACTATATTCCATCCGTAAGGCTGCAGGTCATGCTCCATGCGCAGAGATTTAATGTAAATATATAATGTGTAATTTAGAGGGACCAGGCACCTACTGCGATTGTGGAATTTAGAATTTAGAAAGCAGAGACTCTGGTGAGTATATAATTAATGTGGTTTATGTAAAGCATGAAAGCTAACATGGAATTATCGGAGCGGAGCGATGTGCATAGATAATGTTTTTTTTCTCCAAGCCTCCTGTCTCCAGAGCTCACTGCCCTATATCACCTCCAGTCAGCAGCCTGGAGGACAGAGCTGGAGCAGCTCATCTGAACTGAAACTCAGATCACCCTTACAAGAGTTTTCATTGGATTTTTTTAACAGTATTTTTTCAGTTTTACCATGCTTTCTCAGTTACCCTGGTTTGTTTTCCAGTATGCTTTATCATACCTTCTGATTCTTTACAATGCTTCCCTAGGCTTTACCATACCTCTTGATTCTTTACAGTGCTTCCTTAGGCTTTACCATACCTCTTGATTCTTTACAGTGCTTCCCTAGGCTTTACCATACCTCTTGATTCTTTATAATGCTTCCCTAGGCTTTACCATACCTCTTGATTCTTTACAGTGCTTCCCTAGGCTTTACCATACCTCTTGATTCTTTACAGTGCTTCCCTAGGCTTTACCATACCTCTTGTTTCTTACCATGCTTCCCTAGGCTTTACCATACCTCTTGTTTCTTACCATATTTCCCTAGGCTTTACCATACCTCTTGATTCTTTACAGTGCTTCCCTAGGCTTTACCATGCTTTCACCATGCTTTATTACGCTCTTATTATGCTTCTACTGTGGGAACATTTATTAGGGCAAGGAGACCAAAATTAAAAGAAGAGATTCATATCCTGAGGCTTATCTGCTTATCAGATTAGAAAAGTCAAAGTCACTGACACAGGGGTCAGTCCACATCATGTGTTTAACTGAATGATATACTCATGTACAGAGATACAGATACAGTAATCCATCACATATCCAAATGAGGTGTGACACGCGGATGTGTGACGGGCGGTTGTGTGACGGGCGGATGTGTGACGGGCGGATGTGGGCCGGGCGAATGTGTGACAGGCGGATGTGGGCCGGGCGAATGTGTGACGGGCGAATGTGGGACGGGCGGATGTGGGCCGGGCGGATGTGTGACGGGCGGATGTGTGACGGGCGGATGTGTGACGGGCGGATGTGTGACGGGCGGATGTGTGACGGGCGGATGTGTGACGGGCGGATGTGTGACGGGCGGATGTGGGCGGATGTGTGACGGGCGGATGTGTGACGGGCGGATGTGGGCCGGGCGGATGTGTGACGGGCGGATGTGGGCCGGGCGGATGTGTGACGGGCGGATGTGGGCCGGGCGGATGTGTGACGGGCGGATGTGGGCCGGGCGGATGTGGGCCGGGCGGATGTGGGCCGGGCGGATGTGTGACGGGCGAATGTGGGCCGGGCGAATGTGTGACGGGCGGATGTGGGCCGGGCGGATGTGTGACGGGCGGATGTGGGCCGGGCGAATGTGGGCCGGGCGAATGTGTGACGGGCGGATGTGGGCCGGGCGGATGTGGGTCGGGAAAATGCGTGATTGGCGGATGTGGGACGGGCGGATTTGGGCCGGATGTGGGCCGGATGTGGGCCGGGCAGATGTGTGACGGATTACTGTAAGTGGGAGCTAAGTTTTAAAAAGAGGATAGGGGCGGGTTGTAATTGTAAAACTAATAAAATAATTGAGCGCAAACTGAAATGTGATTTTCTCCTGGAATAATATTAGCAAGTGTCCTGTAATTGAAATCCTGTAACCTGGGGCACCAGCAGTATACATTCTATCAGCATGAATCCGAAGCACAGCAAATGCCGGTCAAACATGGATTACTTTGCTGGAAGGAAGATACTGACAACATGCCCCACATGTCATCCAGTTCCTATCCAGTTTTAAATAACTTTAGCATAACTGAGGCAGAAGTGTTAAAGGGACTAGGAGCTCTTAAAATAAACAAATCCCCTGGGCCGGATGAGATCCTCCCAGTAGTACTCAAAGAAATGAAAGAAGTAATTTACCAACCGCTAACCAAGATCATGCAGCAGTCTCTTGACACAGGGGTGGTACCGACAGACTGGAAAATTGCAAACGTAATACCGATCCACAAAAAGGGAAACAAAACTGAACCAGGTAACTACAGACCAGTAAGCCTGACTTCTATTATATGCAAACTTATGGAAACTATAATAAGATCCAAAATGGAAAATTACCTATATGGTAACAGGGTACTGGGAGACAGTCAACATGGTTTTAGGAAAGGGAGATCGTGTCTAACTAACCTGCTTGATTTTTTTGAGGATGCAACATCGATAATGGATAATTGCAAAGCATATGACATGGTTTATTTAGATTTCCAGAAAGCTTTTGACAAAGTCCCGCACAAAAGATTAATTCTCAAACTGAACGCAGTTGGGATTCAAGGAAACACATGTACATGGATTAGGGAGTGGTTAACATGTAGAAAACAGAAAGTACTGATTAGAGGAAAAAACCTCAGAATGGAGTGTGGTAACCAGCGGTGTACCACAGGGATCAGTATTAGGTCCTCTGCTATTCCTAATCTACATTAATGATTTAGATTCTGGTATAGTAAGCAAACTTGTTAAATTTGCAGACGACACAAAAGTAGGAGGAGTGGCAAACACTGTTGCAGCAGCAAAGGTCATTCAAAATGATCTAGACAAGATTCAGAACTGGGCAGACACATGGCAAATGACATTTAATAGAGAAAAAGTGTAAGGTACTGCACGCAGGAAAATAAAAATGTACATTATAAATATCATATGGGAGATATTGAAATTGGAGAAGGAATCTATGAAAAAGACCTAGGAGTTTTTGTTGACTCAGAAATGTCTTCATCTAGACAATGTGGGGAAGCTATAAAAAAGGTTAACAAGATGCTCGGATACATTGTGAAAAGTGTTTTAATTTAAATCAAGGGAAGTAATATTAAAACTGTACAATGCACTTAGTAAGACCTCATCTTGAATATTGTGTTCAGTTCTGGTCACCTCGCTATAAAAAAGATATTGCTGCTCTAGAAAGAGTGCAAAGAAGAGCGACCAGAATTATTCCGGGCTTAAAAGGCATGTCATATGCAGACAGGCTAAAAGAATTGAATCTGTTCAGTCTTGAACAAAGAAGACTACGTGGCGACCTAATTCAAGCATTCAAAATTCTAAAAGGTATTGACAATGTCGACCCAAGGGACTTTTTAGACCTGAAAAAAGAAACAAGGACCAGGGGTCACAAATGGAGTTTAGAAAAAGGGGCATTCAGAACAGAAAATAGGAGACACTTTTTTACACAGAGAATTGTGAGGGTCTGGAACCAACTCCCCAGTAATGTTGTTGAAGCTGACACCCTGGGATCCTTCAAGAAGCTGCTTGATGAGATTTTGGGATCAATAAGCTACTAACAACCAAACGAGCAAGATGGGCCGAATGGCCTCCTCTCGTTTGTAAACTTTCTTATGTTCTTATGTTCTTATGAAGTGGGACACGGGACACGAACAATGTTGTGTGTGTGTGTGTGCGTGTGTGTGCGTGCGTGTATGTGAGCGCATACCTCCGCATTTTAGTTAATGGGAATTGTGGGCACCTTTTTTACCTGCGGCTCGTCGTTAATACCTCGGACGCAAAAACTACGAACTGTTTGGTCATAATGGAACAAGTCATCTTAACCCTGCCACTATATTTATCAATTACCCCTAACCCCCGTGGAAAAATGGAGCAGCAATTATGAGCCCCTGCTTTTGATGTTACAAACAGTTTATTTTTCACAGAATGGGACGGTGAGTTGAGCTCTCTCAATTACCTTGTTTATATGCACAATCTAATAGGATTGAAATCATCTGTGTATTCTGCAGGCATACTGTTTATTCTGCATTCAGTGTAACGAAATGGACACCAAAAGAGAGTGGGTCTAGGAGCTTTTAACCTCATCTCATGAGCGCCCAGTTTGTGTGTTTCCGTCGGTACGTGGGGAATGTGTGTCGTGGGGGGGGTGATAATGTTGTGTCGCCGGTGGGAATGTGTGTCACGGGTGTAACACAGTGCCACCCATTGCACACAGTGCCACAGCCCACCCATTGCACACAGCTGCCACCCACTGCACACAGCACCACAGCGCCACCTATTACACACAGCGCCACCCACTACACACAGCGCCACCCATTACACACAGCGCCACCCATTGCACACAGCGCACACAGCGCCACCCATTACACACACAGCCACCCACTGCACACAGCAGCCACCCATTGCACACAGCGCCACCCACTACACACAACGCTACCCATTACACACAACCCTACCTATTACACACAGCGCCACCCATTACACACTACACACGCTACCCATTAAACACAGCGCCACCCACACACAGCGCCACCACAGCGCCACCCATTACACACAGCGCCACCCATTGCACACACACAGCACACGCCACCCATTACACACAGCGCCACCCATTACACACAGTGCCACCCATTGCACACAGCGCCACAGCGCCACCCATTGCACACAGCGCCACCCATTACACACAGCGCCACAGCGCCACCCATTACACACAGCGCCACCCATTACACACAGCGCCACCCACTACACACAGCCACCCATTACACACAGCGCCACCCATTACACACAGCGCCACCCATTACACACAGTGCCACCCACTGCACACAGCGCCACAGCGCCACCCATTGCACACAGCACCACCCATTGCACACAGCACCACAGCATGCACCCAGCCACCCATTACACACAGCGCCACCCATTACACACAGTGCCACCCATTACACACAGCGCCACAGCGCCACCCATTAAACACAGCAGCCACCCATTGCACACAGCACCCACCCATTGCACACAGCGTCACAGTGCCACCCATTACACACAGTGCCACACCACCCATTAAACACAGCGCCACCCATTAAACACAGCGCCACCCATTACACACAGCGCCACCCATTACACACAGTGCCACCCATTACACACAGTGCCACCCACTGCACACAGCGCCACAGCACCACCCATTGCACACAGCACCACCCATTGCACACAGCACCACAGCGCCACCCATTGCACACAGCACCACCCATTACACACAGCCACCCATTACACCACAGCGCCACCCATTACACACAGCGCCACCCACTCCACACAGCGCCACCCACTGCACACATTACCACAGCGCCACCCATTACACACAGCGCCACCCATTACACACAGCACCACCCATTGCACACAGCACACAGCGCCACCCATTACACACAGTGCCACCCATTGCACACAGCCACCCATTGCACACAGCGCCACCCATTGCACACAGCGCCACCCACTACACACAGCCACCCATTACACACAGCGCCACCCACTGCACACAGCGCCACCCATTACACACAGCGCCACCCATTACACACAGTGCCACCCACTGCACACAGCACCACAGCGCCACCCATTACACACAGCGCCACCCATTACACACAGCGCCACCCATTACACACAACCCTACCCATTACACACAGCTACCTATTACACACAGCACCACCCACTGCACACAACACCACCCACTACACACAGCGCCACCCACTACACACAGCGCCAATTACACACAACCCTACCCATTACACACAGCTACCTATTACACACAGCGCCACCCACTGCACACAACACCACCCATTACACACAGCGCCACCCACTGCACACAACGGCACCCATTGCACACAGTGCCACCCACTGCACACAGCACCACAGCGCCACCCACTACACACAGCGCCACAGTGCCACCCATTACACACAGTGCCACAGCGCCACCCATTACACACAGCGCCACCCACTACACACAGCACCACAGCACCACCCATTACACACAGCGCCACCCACTACACACAGCGCCACCCATTGCACACAGTGCCACCCATTGCACACAGCGCCACAGCGCCACACATTGCACACAGCACCACCCATTGCACACAGCACCACAGCGCCACCCATTACACACAGCACCACCCATTACACACAGCGCCACCCACTGCACACAACGGCACCCATTACACACAGCGCCACCCATTACACACAGCACCACAGCACCACCCACTACAACAGATCATGGCACCAATGTAACATATCCATCTATTGTGCATGCATACAGGTTTTAACAAGGATTGTGTCCGATTCAGATTTTGTCAGGTTCAGAAGCACTGATTCCACCGACTCCACTGAACCACATTGAGTTTGGGAAGAGGCTTGATTCCCTTTGCATGGTAATGCCATCCGTATCTCCTACTCGCTGCAGGGTCCCGAAGGTGGTATGAATGGGCTGTCTGTGTCTGGATTGCATTTTACTCAGCTCAGCTCAGCCACTGCAGGCCCACAAGACACAGGCATCATGTCAGGTGACCAGTGGTCATCCAGTCCTGTCTGTCCTCATCTACACCTGGGCAAGTCGAGAGTAAGCGGGGCCAGGGAGCAGAAACACTGCTGCCGTCCGAGCAGAGACATTGACACCGCTGCAGGATGACGGGCAGTGTGAATACAAACGCTGATTTACACATTTCACACATCTCTGATCTGAAGATGCAGTGTTTTGTATGCACATAAGAACATAAGAAAGTTTACAAACGAGAGGAGGCCATTCGGCCCATCTTGCTAGTTTGGTTGTTAGTAGCTTATTGATCCCAAAATATCATCAAGAAGCTTCTTGAAGGATCCCAGGGTGTCAGCTTCAACAACATTACTGGGGAGTTGATTCCAGACCCTCACAATTCTCTGTGTAAAAAATGTGTCTCCTATTTTCTGTTCTGAATGCCCCTTTTTCTAAACTCCATTTGTGATCCCTGGTCCTTGTTTCTTTTTCAGGCTGAAAAAGTCCCTTGGGTCGACACTGTCAATACCTTTTAGAATTTTGAATGCTTGAATTAGGTCGCCACGTAGTCTTCTTTGTTCAAGACTGAACAGATTCAAGTCTTTTAGCCTGTCTGCATATGACATACCTTTTAAACCAGAAATAATTCTGGTCACTCTTATTTGCACTCTTTCTAAAGCAGCAATATCTTTTTTATAGCGAGGTGACCAGAACTGCACACAGTATTCTAGATGAGGTCTTACTAGTGCATTGTACAGTTTTAACATTACTTCCCTTGATTTAAATTCAACACTTTTCATAATATATTCGAGCATCTTGTTGGCCTTTTTTATAGCTTCCCCACATTGTCTAGATGAATACATTTCTGAGTCAACAAAAACTCCTAGGTCTTTTTCATAGATTCCTTCTCCAATTTCAATATCTCCCATATGATATTTATAATGTACATTTTTATTTCCTGCGTGCAGTACCTTACACTTTTCTCTATTAAATGTCATTTGCCATGTATCTGCCCAGTTCTGAATCTTGTCTAGATCATTTTGAATGACCTTTGCTGCTGCAACAATGTTTGCCACTCCTCCTATTTTTGTGTCGTCTGCAAATTTAACAAGTTTGCTTACTATACCAGAATCTAAATCATTAATGTAGATTAGGAATAGCAGAGGACCTAATACTGATCCATGTGGTACACCGCTGGTTACCACATTCCATTCTGAGGTTTTTCCTCTAATCAGTACTTTCTGTTTTCTACATGTTAACCACTCCCTAATCCATGTACATGTGTTTCCTTGAATCCCAACTGCGTTCAGTTTGAGATTAATCTTTTGTGCGGGACTTTGTCAAAAACTTTCTGGAAATCTAAATAAACCATGTCATATGCTTTGCAATTATCCATTATCGATGTTGCATCCTCAAAAAAATCAAGCCAGTTAGTTAGGCACGATCTCCCTTTCCTAAAACCATGTTGACTGTCTCCCAGTACCCTGTTACCATATAGGTATTTTCCATTTTGGATCTTATTATAGTTTCCATAAGTTTGCATATAATAGAAGTCAGGCTTACTGGTCTGTAGTTACCTGGTTCAGTTTTGTTTCCCTTTTTGTGGATCGGTATTACGTTTGCAATTTTCCAGTCTGTCAGTACCATCCCTGTGTCAAGAGACTGCTGCATGATCTTGGTTAGCGGTTTGGAAATTACTTCTTTCATTTCTTTGAGTACTACTGGGAGTATCTCATCCGGCCCAGGGGATTTGTTTATTTTAAGAGCTCCTAGTCCCTTTATCACTTCTGCCTCAGTTATGCTAAAGTTATTTAAAACTGGATAGGAACTGGATGACATGTGGGGCATGTTGTCTGTATCCTCCTTTGTAAAAAACTTGTGAAAAGTAATCATTTAACATATTTGCTATTTTTTTTTCTTCATCTACGAATTTTGCCATTTGTATCTCTTAAACATTTAATCTCCTCTTTGAATGTTCTCTTGCTGTTATAATATTGGAAAAAACATTTTGGAATTGGTTTTAGCCCCCTTAGCAATGTTCATTTCTATTTCTCTCTTGGCCTTTCTAACTTCCTTTTTGACTTGCATTTGCAGTTCTGTGTACTCTTTCTGTGTACTTTCTTTTTGGTCCTTTTTTAATGCTCTGTAAAGTGCCTTTTTTCGCTGAATATTTTTTTTTAATTGATCTTTTAAACCATTTTGGCAATTTAGTTTACATTTAGATTTGTCTACTTTAGGGATGTAATTGTTTTGCGCCTCTAGTACTACGTTTTTGAAGAACAACCATCCTTCTTCTGTGGGTGTTTTCTCTATTTTACTCCAATCTACTTCTGTTAGTCTCTGTTTCATACCTTCATAGTTTGCTTTTCTAAAATTGTAAACCTTAACTTTAGTCTTTACTTTTGGGGATTTAAAAAAACACTTCAAATGAGACCATGTTATGGTCTGAGTTTGCCAGTGGTTCTCTGACCTCTGTTTTAGTTATTCTATCTTCGTTATTTGAAAAGACTAAATCAAGGCATGCCTCCCCTCTAGTGGGAGGGAGAGGGGGGGTGCCTTCACAAATTGTGTTAGGAAGCAGTCATTTGTCATTTCCACCATTTCTATTTCATCCTTCGCGCTACCCACCGGGTTTTCCCATTTTATTTGGGGGAAGTTGAAATCCCCCATTAGTATGGCTTCTCCTTTGCTACACACATTTCTAATGTCATTGTATAACAGATTATTTTGCTCACCGTCTGAATCTGGCGGTCTATAGCATGCTCCTATTATTATGCCTTTTGAATTTTTGTCTGTTATTCTGACCCATATTGATTCGGTTTTATTTTCTTTGTCCAGGTTTAACACCTGGGCTTCAAGACTGTTTCTTATGTATAGCGCTACCCCTCCTCCTCTTCTGTCCTGCCTGTCTTTCCTATACAGTGTATACCCACAAATATTATATTCATCCCCATCACTCTCAGACAACCAAGTTTCTGTAACACCTATCACATCATAGTTACCTGTTAGTGCAGTAGCTTCAAGTTCTAGAATTTTGTTTCTGATACTTCTAGCATTTAGATAAATACATTTAATGGTTGTCTTACCTGAGTTGTTGTTCTTGTTTTGATGCGGTCTCCCTTCTGTTTTTTTGTTGATTTCTCCCCCCTTCCTTTCTAGTTTAAATGCTTCCGAACCTGCTCGAGGATCTTTTCTCCAAGTAGACTAGTTTCCTTGTTATTTAAATGCAGTCCATCCCGTCTATACAGATAGTCCTCGTTGTAGAATGTGGTCCAATGATCAAGATTGGTGAAGCCTTCCCGTGTGCACCACGTCTTCAACCATTGGTTTTGATTTATTATTTCCAGCTGTCCATATGGTCCTTTGCAAGGTGATTGGGTAGTATACCAGAAAAATACCACAGTTTTGGTCTTGTCTTTTAATTTCCTTCCTAGCTCTCTGAATTTGTTTTGCAGGGATTTTGGTCTGTCTCTTCCAATGTTGTTTTTACCGATGTGGACGACTACTACCGGGTCGTCTCATGTTCGTTCTAGGAGCCTGTCCACATTTTCAGTGATGTGCTTGACCGAGGCTCCCGGAAGGCAGCACACTGTTGTAGTAAGGGGGTCCAAACTGCGAACTGAACTTGCTGTGTTCCTCAATATGGAGCCCCCAACAATCATGACCCCCTTTCTTTCTGCTGCCTGGTCACCACTCTCAATAGGGTCCTGGATGTTGTTCCTATCATTCTCTTGATGTTGTTTCTGCTCATCAAAATTCTGAAGTAACTCAAATTTGTTGGTTGTTTTGATTTCTGGTGGTTGTGTTTGACAAAGTTTCTTTTTTTCCCTGCTTCTGCCTACCTGAACCCAGCTGTTCTGACCTTCTATCTCCCTTTTGGCTTTCAGTCTGTTAGGGGTGATGCAGACTTCCATGAATTGTGGGTGTGCCAGTTCCTCAAGATCCTGTTGCTGTCTCACTTCTTCCAGCTCCATTTCTAGCATACTTACTAGTTTATGCAAGTCCTAGATCGCGCAGCACTTTACGCACACTTGGTTTAGCTCCGCTGGGTTTTCTCGGATTTCCCACATCAAGCGGGTGTCACAGATTACAGGCTTGAAGACCATGTTGAGGAGGGTTTTTTTTTTTTTTGAAGTTTATGTTCTTCTTTCGGCAGTCGTGCCAAGTTCGAAGCTAGCTTTACGAGACATGAAAAGTGCGAATAAGAGGGTGAGCGACGCGAGGAGTGTGAAGCGACAGCGACCCTTCTGACAGCACCATTTACGAACAAGACAAGACGCAACAACAGCCCGAGGAGTGGAGCTGGCACACAGAGTTTGCCGCGACTGAAACTTTAGTCTGACGAGGCACCATTTGAATCAGCTACTCCGAATTTCAGCGTGTTTGTTCCTAGTTTCAGCTTGTTTGTTATCAGAAAAACACACGCGGCTGTGTTTCCCCAATGTCCTCTGTTTTCTGATTAAAGCAATTCAAGATGCAATTTCTCCTTTCTGCTTCGAAACTGCTCTGTACTTTTCCACGCCTGTACTTCTCCCACTCGCTGTCGCTTCCACTCGCTGTCGCGACGACCGCTTTGTGATAAACACCCCCCTCCCCCCACCCCCCTGGATTGGAGGTTACTTCCGAAGTAACAGATTTAAATAAATGTAAACAAATGCTGATCCTTTATAATTACTGCCATTTACTGCAATATACGACAGCACATACTGCAATGTACAGTACGTATCGGAAAACTATGAACCCCTTCCTTGAAGTTTGTCAAGGCAAATAATGCAAAATACCAGAACCACCTTGGTGTATGGCTAACAGAGAACAACGTGCTACATTTTACAATACAACATTGCAGTAAACTGCTAAATTATTTACCACAGTCTTTATTTTACTGATTTACATGTACTGAGAATACACCAATTCACAGTAAATACACATTGAATTATTTTAAAAAAGAGATTATGATTGTACCGGTCTAGTTTCCCAGGAGAAGCCTAAATTAAAGGGTCGCAGTACACTGCAGTAAACACTCGAAAACTGCTAGGTTAACTTTTTCGATTTGAACTACTTAAACTCGCGTTATGTATTATATAGTATATATATATATAATACATATACTATATAAGCAGAAAGGAAGAAGCAGGCTGACAACAGATTGCTTTTACTGGCTGGGGTTGTCACAATGGATTTGCAAAGCAGGAAATGAGAAGAAAGTGTGTATGCAGGCTTAGGCAAGGGGAAACCAGGGTTACAGATCTGAGGAATTGGGAACAGGAGCCTTTGGTTTACATACAGTACCATCACCTGTCAGAAAGAATCAGACTTAACTTCAGAAAAACATCACTGAAGAATCCCAGCGTCAGACTGCCTGCCCCAGGAAAAGGAATTGTGAGGTTCCATGTCTGAGTAACGTTGTGTAGAATAATATTTAGCTGAATCAGGAGTCCAGACATGCTGTTTTCCCAGAGGCCTCTGTTTATTTACATCACACATTGCATTTCCCCCTGTTTGTGTCAGGTACACAGGTACAGACAGCCCGCTGTACAGTACAGGGAAGGTCACCACAGAACGTGTCAAAAAAAGCAAGGGGAGGGGGTATCGAGTCATGCAGGTCTGCAATTGGGTGAGGGGTTGCCACCAAGCGGGTCGGCGGGGCCTTTTGTGTTTGTCAGCAGCCTGAAGTATGAACAGTATGAAGACAGAATCATGTTACATGGATCAGTGGAAAGCCCAGAAAGATGCTGGGCTACCTGTTCAAGCTGCTGGAGATCTGCATCATCATGCTCCTGGCCAGGGCCATTGCTACCGTCATCATCCTACCGCTGGGGCTGTTCTATGGGTTCATTCAGAGTTTCTATGTGGCCACCTCTTGTCAGCTGCGGAGAACGTGGAGCCCAGCTCTGAAACTGACCTGCCTGAGGTTGCAGAGGATGCTGGGAAACTAATCGAGGCCGACAGAGCCAAGACCGCGAAAGTGAAGATGGCCATCTACATGGAGTACTTCAAGACCATCGGCTTGGCACTCATCCTTCCTATCATCTTCCTGTACGTCTTCCACCAGGCCGCCTCCCTCTCCTACAACTACTGGCTCAGCATATGAGCAGACGACCCTGTCGTCAATGGGATGCAGCTGGACACCAATTTGGAGTGCTGGGCTTTGTGAAGGCATCACCATATTTGGCCACTGGGGTAGGTGAAGTTATCATATGTGTTCCGTGTACAGGATGACATCTCTACACAGGATAAGTTGTACTGGAATTGTGATTTCTCATATCTGATTTATAATGACAATTATATCAATTCAGAAGTAGACCAAACCTCCAATATGTATAAAGAGCGTCTCATATAGTTTGTTTCTAAAAGTGTCATAAACCAGTGTGTGCAACATTAGAGATACAGGACAGGGCAGTTCAGACCTCATAAACCAGTGAGCGCAACATTAGAGATACAGGACAGGGCAGTTCAGACCTCATAAACCAGTGTGTGCAACATTAGAGATACAGGACAGGGCTGTTCAGACCTCATAAACCAGTGTGTGCAACATTAGAGATACAGGACAGGGCAGTTCAGACCTCATAAACCAGTGTGTGCAACATTAGAGATACAGGACAGGGCAGTTCAGACCTCATAAACCAGTGTGTGCAACATTAGAGATACAGGACAGGGCAGTTCAGATCTCATAGCTGTATGCTCACTGCCCCAGGCTGCAGGCTCCATCACCTCTGCACTGTGATAACAACGCACCCACTGTGTGAGATTTCATACTCAGATTAAAGGCTTGTTCATACTTCAGACTTCAGACCACTAGCGAGGAGACAGTCATGCAACAGCTGCGTGACTCGCCCAGCTAGAGTTACTGCAGCAAGAACACTTACACACACTAAGTCTGTTTTGCCGTATGTCCCCAGTTCAAAGGTCTCTGCATTGGCTTCCTGTGAAGCAGCCAATTGATTTCAAAACCCTGCTCCTCACTTGCAATGTTATTCCTGCTTCTTGCCCTGCCTATTTGTGTAAGTTACTTCTTACCTGCAAACCAGCTCGTACTTTGAGATGAAGGCCTCTTGATAAGTCCAAGAACTTGATTAAAAACCTATGGTGCAACAGATTTTAGTTTTCTAGCTGCCTTACTTTGAAACTCACTTCCACATTTTATCTGGAAAGCTGAGTCAGTCTGTATTTTTCATGCTGTGCATGAAAAATACTTTTTTTTCTGTATTTTCATGCTGCGCATGGTGTGGTTAAGAAACTTTCTCCCCATTGACCACTCTCCCTTGGCCAGTCAGACAGTCACGCGACTAGAAAAACCAGAAATCGCCCTTGGCATCGCTCACACCACGGCTGAAGCATAAAACATCATCAAGACCTTGTGAGGCTGGAACAGAGGACCAGCAAAGAGAAATTGTGGAGACAATTATTGAGAACAACCAAAGTTCAACCAGGTACAAGCTGACAAGTTTTTAAGCAGTGCCAGATACTGTATGCTCTGTCATAGTGTTGCATTGTGTGGGTGCATGTGCATAATAATAATAATAATAATAATATCTTCATATACTGCCTTTCATAGTTCACCACCACCACAAAGCGCTTTACAGAGGTAGGCTGTGAACTGTGCATTATATGCAGAGTCACTTACAATAGGACATTGGAATGCACTGAATAACTACAGGAACAACTACACAGTAAAGAGAGTTTGTGTGCAGCGTTTGTGTGCAGGGGAATCCATGTCTGCAGCAGCCACATCCTAACCTTTCACAGCCTTCTAGTCAACAGCAGTATCCTGATCTGTATTCTCAGCTTGACTGGCAGCCAAAGCAAAGAGACCAGAAAGAGAGAAATGGTGCATTCAGGATTTGAATCATAATAGCTCACAAGCTTCTGAATGTGAAACACACAGCACTGCAGAAGTGAAATAGCACTCAAAACACAGAACTAGATTAGTCAATTCTCGAGACACACAACAATAACAGCAATAATCTCAGCATGTGGGGTGGATTGCTTTTTCACGCCAAGACATCCGAAGGCACTTCAGAAAACGGCTCATGTGACCTCCTGCACAGAGACACGCTATTCGTTATGAGCGAAGGAGAACGAAGTAAAGACTGTGATTTGGAGTTCTGGATCTAAACCCAGATCACATCTTGTTTACACAATAGAACTCCCCTGCAATGTAATGCAAGGGTATTCAGTACATCACAAAACAGTGGTGGTATATGGTGACTGAAGATGTCGCCTGTTTAAATATATTTGTCCACAGCTCTTCAGATATATTCAAATTATTTTACTGAACAAGTCTCGCAAGTGCAGCTCAATGCCGGTTCATGCTGGGTTGTTGTTAGCATGGGGCCAAATCACCCACTGTTAAATGACTCCACGGTAAATTTGCAGGATCATTTTGCAGTCCGTCCCCCACCCCCCACATGCTCTCTCCATTTTCCATAGGAACTAAATTCAAACAGCTTCAAGCAATCATTGAGTGCCCTTTTTAGTAAAACAAAAGTCTGAGCTTGTATAACACATTCTAGTTTGAAACGCTGTTTTTATTTTATTTTATTTTTTTTATTAACCTTGCTTGCTGTTGCATGTGATACATAAAGTTGTCTCCAGCCCACCCATAGCTACTAGCTACCCGCCATCAAAAAATCTACTTAAAAGATAGCCTGTTATCTCGGATTAAAGGGTTATGTAGACTGTATGATGATATTTATTCTCGAGGAGTTCATTGAGGTTTTTGCATAATAAGAAGAGCAAGATTTCTGGGACTGATCCTGCAAAGCCGGTATGCAATGCTTGTTTTTCAACAGGGCCTGTGAAGTATAAATTGATGTGCTATTCTGACCACACAGCCGAATGCTACCATGTTGGGGCAATGTTCCATCTGCAGAGTTGTAGTCCTGGGGCCGTGATGACTTTATACCCTGTAACAGGGCGGAGGCTTGGTGACCATGGAAACCATGCACAGCACGGGCGAGTGCCTGAACCCCTGTGCACAAGAGCCAGGCTCATCTGCATTTGTGATTTTAGAGCTTGGAACCTCATCCCACCGATAGGGGGGTCAGAACCCATAACAGCAATGCATCACACAACACTCTGTAAACATGCCTGTGGGTCCCTTGCCTTGTTCCGAGAGGCTTCCACGGTGTGCCCCTTGAAAGACTGCTTCCTTTTATCTCCCACACCCTCTCATATGACTTACCAGTGCATCAAAGATCAGGCAGTCATAGATATCAGTCTCAGCGTTTTCCATCATTATAGTGAAGAGGGCGTCCAGAGTGTCCTGCAGGAACTGAAGAATGAGACAGAAGAAAAACATTGGAACCACCTGCCATCGTAGATCCTTTGGTTATGAAAACTATGATGACATTGGGACTTTATGTCTATACATAAAGACAACATAGAAGTAAAACCAATAGATAGCCAGAACCCAAAACCTGTGCCAATCCATCTGGGTCAAGGTAACTGACAAGAAAACAAAAGGACATGCTAGAAGTGTGCTACAGACCGACAAACATGGATACCACTGACGGCACCACAGCTCACACAACAACACTAGAGATGCATGCAAATAACACACTGGAAGAAGAGTCCATGGAGGGTAGGTGGACAAAGTTTAGAGACCCCATGCTGGGAATGCAAGACCAATTCATCCCAAACACTAAGCAGTCCAAATAAACTCACAGTGGCCAAAATGGCTTAATTGATCCATCAAGCGAAGCATGAGGAAGAAGTGGGAGATCTACCAAGCATTCAAAACAAAAAGAGGACAAGGAAGTGCTGGCGCTGGAAAAAAGGGATATTAGAAACCCAGAGATAGACTTAGGGCAGAGGGAAGCGGATTACCTACTCATGCTTTTGAGGCAGAAACACCTAGACCCTTTAAGACCCAACTTGACAAAGGTTTGAGATCAATCAGACAGCAGGAACCGGACAAGCAAAGCTGGTCCCAAAGGCTTCCTCTCATTCACACATTTTCTTGTGTATTTATGTTCTTGTGTACCCAAGTGTCTTAATCCATGTGTATCCAATGGAGAATACAAGAACTTTAAGAAAATAAAACCTGTGAAGCTAAGGAGATTTTTTATCCTCGGTGATCAAAATGTGAAAAACATTGCTGTTATCAGTGCAGCCTCTTTGACTTGATGAATAAATAAAGCCAGCTAAAAAGTGATAACCCACGGTTAATAAGATACTCGCTTTTGCCAGTCACTATCCAGGTCCCTTTCTTCTGCTCAACATGTTTATTATAGGAAATATATTTAACCCCAAACTGCTATCCATCACAGCCATAAAACCGGCGATATTAATCCCATTAATTCAACATGCCGAGCGCTGGTGTCTGCTTCCTCCCAGGTGGGGGCAGTGATGAGATAACAACAAAGAGGAAGAAAAAAAGCTGCTGCGACCTTAAAAGGGAACAAAAATGCTTCTTTTTCATGATGACCTTTTTACCCCTTTGAGGACGCTGCAACCAAAAGCAAAGCTCACTGGCCTGACTCATGAGCAGACAGTGCGTGGATCTGTCTGCATCAACGTGAAATCTGTGGACCTTAAAAAACATGAGCAAGATGCAATACTAAATACACTGAGCTAGTAACTGCACAAGCAAATAACATACTGATGCACGTAGTGACAGCCCAGATGGCAAATAAAAGTGTGCTGCATTTAAGAAGCAAGCTCATTTTAACTGCTCATCAAATATTTACATTCTCAACTCCCAAGCCTGTTGGCCACTTGCTTGTTTTAGTAATTTTTTATTTGAATCGGGTTAAAGCAGCATCCCAGGGGCTGAGGACTGACTGCCAACTGAAGCTGCCTGTTTGATGTAACTGGGCTCAGCTGAGTGGTGAGAGGGCTGGATTCAAAAAGCCAGAGGGACTGATTCAGAGGGCTGCTTGTAAAAGTGCCCCACAGTGAAAGCAAAGTGTAATAAAGCACAGCAAAGTGTCGGTGCGTTGCGTTTCACATTATTTCGTGTCAGCGACAAGGCCGAATCCACTAATTAAAAAAAAACATGTCTGCTTGGTAAATGCATAGTTTTTATCATCAGAAAAGCATGGTGGAAAACTGCTAAATGACAATGCAAGTGTTAACTTAGGAAGGTATATATGTGACTGTTCAATGCATTAAAAACATACATTAACCACAACGACTTCACAATGATTCATATATTTGTGAAACTATTTTGTTCAGGTACAGTAGAATTTGCTCATGAAGACAGTAAGTTGTGCCTCAGTCCACTCAAACATGTCCTGAATTGGCTTACCTTCACCACCTCCCCTCCCTCCACCTCCATCAACTTCCTCAGATTCTGCTCCAGCAGGCTCGGATTCGAACACCATTTCAACAGGCCTAGGAGGTCCACTGTGAAGGAGGAGACAGAGGGGTTCAGAAACAAAGCATACTGTAGCAGCTTTCAGTAACACAGACAGGACAAAATAGGTCTAATCAGTAGACCACACTGCCTCCCAGCCCCCTCAGCTCTAAACACTAATCCACGCTGCCTCCCAGCCCCCTCAAAACACTAATCCACACTACCTCCCAGCCTCTCAGCTCTAAACACTAATCCACACTGCCTCCCAGCCCCTCAGCTCTAAACACTAATCCACACTGCCTCCCAGCCCCCTCAAAACACTAATCCACACTGCCTCCCAGCCCCTCAGCTCTAAACACTAATCCACACTGCCTCCCAGCCCTCAGCTCTAAACACTAATCCACACTGCCTCCCAGCCCCCTCAAAACACTAATCCACACTGCCTCCCAGCCCCTCAGCTCTAAACACTAATCCACACTGCCTCCCAGCCCCTCAGCTCTAAACACTAACCCACACTGCCTCCCAGCCCCTCAGCTCTAAACACTAATCCACACTGCCTCCCAGCCCCTCAGCTCTAAACACTAATCCACACTGCCTCCCAGCCCCTCAGCTCTAAACACTAATCCACACTGCCTCCCAGCCCCTCAGCTCTAAACACTAATCCACACTGCCTCCCAGCCCTCAGCTCTAAACACTAATCCACACTGCCTCCCAGCCCCCTCAAAACACTAATCCACACTGCCACCCAGCCCCTCAGCTCTAAACACTAATCCACACTGCCTCCCAGCCCCTCAGCTCTAAACACTAATCCACACTGCCTCCCAGCCCCTCAGCTCTAAACACTAATCCACACTGCCTCCCAGCCCCTCAGCTCTAAACACTAATCCACACTGCCTCCCAGCCCTCCTCAAAACACTAATCCACACTGCCTCCCAGCCCCTCAGCTCTAAACACTAATCCACACTGCCTCCCAGCCCCTCAGCTCTAAACACTAATCCACACTGCCTCCCAGCCCCTCAGCTCTAAACACTAATCCACACTGCCACCCAGCCCCTCAGCTCTAAACACTAATCCACACTGCCTCCCAGCCCCCTCAAAACACTAATCCACACTGCCACCCAGCCCCTCAGCTCTAAACACTAATCCACACTGCCTCCCAGCCCCCTCAAAACACTAATCCACACTGCCACCCAGCCCCTCAGCTCTAAACACTAATCCACACTGCCTCCCAGCCCCTCAGCTCTAAACACTAATCCACACTGCCTCCCAGCCCCCCTCAAAACACTAATCCACACTGCCTCCCAGCCTCTCAGCTCTAAACACTAATCCACACTGCCTCCCAGCCCCTCAGCTCTAAACACTAATCCACACTGCCTCCCAGCCCTCAGCTCTAAACACTAATCCACACTGCCTCCCAGCCCCTCAGCTCTAAACACTAATCCACACTGCCTCCCAGCCCCCTCAAAACACTAATCCACACTGCCTCCCAGCCTCTCAGCTCTAAACACTAATCCACACTGCCTCCCAGCCCCTCAGCTCTAAACACTAATCCACACTGCCTCCCAGCCCCTCAGCTCTAAACACTAATCCACACTGCCTCCCAGCCCCTCAGCTCTAAACACTAATCCACACTGCCTCCCAGCCCCTCAGCTCTAAACACTAATCCACACTGCCTCCCAGCCCCTCAGCTCTAAACACTAATCCACACTGCCTCCCAGCCCCTCAGCTCTAAACACTAACCCACACTGCCTCCCAGCCCCCTCAAAACACTAACCCACACTGCCACCCAGCCCCTCAGCTCTAAACACTAATCCACACTGCCTCCCAGCCCCCTCAAAACACTAATCCACACTGCCTCCCAGCCCCTCAGCTCTAAACACTAATCCACACTGCCTCCCAGCCCCTCAGCTCTAAACACTAATCCACACTGCCTCCCAGCCCCTCAGCTCTAAACACTAATCCACACTGCCTCCCAGCCCCTCAGCTCTAAACACTAATCCACACTGCCTCCCAGCCCCCTCAAAACACTAACCCACACTGCCACCCAGCCCCTCAGCTCTAAACACTAACCCACACTGCCTCCCAGCCCCCTCAAAACACTAATCCACACTGCCTCCCAGCCCCTCAGCTCTAAACACTAATCCACACTGCCTCCCAGCCCCTCAGCTCTAAACACTAACCCACACTGCCTCCCAGCCCCTCAGCTCTAAACACTAATCCACACTGCCTCCCAGCCCCTCAGCTCTAAACACTAATCCACACTGCCTCCCAGCCCCTCATCTCTAAACACTAATCCACACTGCCTCCCAGCCCCTCAGCTCTAAACACTAATCCACACTGCCTCCCAGCCCCCTCAAAACACTAATCCACACTGCCACCCAGCCCACTCAGCTCTAAACACTAATCCACACTGCCTCCCAGCCCCTCAGCTCAAAACACTAATCCACACTGCCTCCCAGCCCCTCAGCTCTAAACACTAATCCACACTGCCACCCAGCCCCCTCAGCTCTAAACACTAATCCACACTGCCTCCCTCCGTCACTCAGTTCTAGCCACTAATCCACATTGCCTTCCTCCCAGTCACTCAGCTCTAACCACTAGACCACAGTAAAGTATTTCCTAATTGTGAGTGAAAAGGTCAATAAGAGTGAAAAAGAAAAACAAGCAGCGAGACAGACAGCACCTGAGAGTCTGAGAGGTTGAGTTCATCCCTGAGCTCCCAGGAAACTCCCAGGAACTTTAGCATAACTGAGGCAGAAGTGTTAAAGGGACTAGGAGCTCTTAAAATAAACAAATCCCCTGGGCCGGATGAGATCCTCCCAGTAGTACTCAAAGAAATGAAAGAAGTAATTTACAAACCGCTAACCAAGATCATGCAGCAGTCTCTTGACACAGGGGTGGTACCGACAGACTGGAAAATTGCAAACGTAATACCGATCCACAAAAAGGGAAACAAAACTGAACCAGGTAACTACAGACCAGTAAGCCTGACTTCTATTATATGCAAACTTATGGAAACTATAATAAGATCCAAAATGGAAAATTACCTATATGGTAACAGGGTACTGGGAGACAGTCAACATGGTTTTAGGAAAGGGAGATCGTGCCTAACTAACTTGCTTGATTTTTTTGAGGATGCAACATCGATAATGGATAATTGCAAAGCATATGACATGGTTTATTTAGAATTCCAGAAAGCTTTTGACAAAGTCCCACACAAAAGATTAATTCTCAAACTGAACGCAGTTGGGATTCAAGGAAACACATGTACATGGATTAGGGAGTGGTTAACATGTAGAAAACAGAAAGTACTGATTAGAGGAAAAACCTCAAAATGGAGTGTGGTAACCAGCGGTGTACCACAGGGATCAGTATTAGGTCCTCTGCTATTCCTAATCTACATTAATGATTTAGATTCTGGTATAGTAAGCAAACTTGTTAAATTTGCAGACGACACAAAAGTAGGAGGAGTGGCAAACACTGTTGCAGCAGCAAAGGTCATTCAAAATGATCTAGACAAGATTCAGAACTGGGCAGACACATGGCAAATGACATTTAATAGAGAAAAGTGTAAGGTACTGCACGCAGGAAATAAAAATGTACATTATAAATATCATATGGGAGATATTGAAATTGGAAGAAGGAATCTATGAAAAAGACCTAGGAGTTTTTGTTGACTCAGAAATGTCTTCATCTAGACAATGAGGGGAAGCTATAAAAAAGGCTAACAAGATGCTCGGATACATTGTGAAAAGTGTTGAATTTAAATCAAGGGAAGTAATGTTAAAACTGTACAATGCACTAGTAAGACCTCTTCTTGAATATTGTGTTCAGTTCTGGTCACCTCGCTATAAAAAAGATATTGCTGCTCTACAAAGAGTGCAAAGAGCGACCAGAATTATTCCGGGCTTAAAAGGCATGTCATATGCAGACAGGCTAAAAGAATTGAATCTGTTCAGTCTTGAACAAAGAAGACTACGTGGCGACCTAATTCAAGCATTCAAAATTCTAAAAGGTATTGACAGTGTCGACCCAAGGGACTTTTTCAGCCTGAAAAAAGAAACAAGGACCAGGGGTCACAAATGGAGTTTAGAAAAAGGGGCATTCAGAACAGAAAATAGGAGACACTTTTTTACACAGAGAATTGTGAGGGTCTGGAATCAACTCCCCAGTAATGTTATTGAAGCTGACACCCTGGGATCCTTCAAGAAGCTGCTTGATGAGATTTTGGGATCAATAAGCTACTAAGAACCAAACGAGCAAGATGGGCCGAATGGCCTCCTCTCGTTTGTAAACTTTCTTATGTTCTTATGTTCTTATGAAAGTGCCTTTTTTTGTGAAAATGATATGCAGAAGAGACAGTGGAGAGCTAAGCAGCGCTTACAGAGAAAGAGGGGAATGCTGCCCTGAGCGACACATATACACCTGACTGTCGAGCTCAGTAACGCCGGGAGGGGGACGGAGACACTGCATTCGACTGCACAAAACCTTACATTGATTACATCTGCATAGATCCACGTTGCAATCCTTAGTAACGTGCAGTAAAGCAGAATGAAAACATTGTAATGCATGCTCAATCTCAGACAAGCACGAGACATTTTTGGGAAGTATGGTAAGCATAGTAGTAGAAACCTAAGCTCAGTAAATACAAAGCATAAGCATAAGGGAAAGCGGGTTACATGAAAATATAATGCAAACTCACCATGCCAACTTTAATAACTGGAAGAAAACAATGTAGACAACACAGGGCTACTGAGCTCAGTTTTTGCATGTTTGTCTTAAAATTCCTGTGCACTATACATACTGGAATGGTTGGCTTTTCTTTTTTTTTATGACAAGTACCCAATATACTGTAATAAATCACTCACCCTTCTTCATTGGAACATTGTGGATTCTGTTAACTGTGCATCAAGTGTCAAAGGCATTGCCACTTAATGTGATAACTTTCAATTTACTCTTCATTTCAGCTGCATTAAGCTGAGCCCAGATGAGTGGGTGGATGCAAACTGAATGTCAGTCACGAGTTCATGCTTAACTAGGAAAGCACTCAGTGATGGAATACTGTAGTGAGCATGGGAGTAATTGACACACTCACCAAAGCTCTTTTAGTGCAATGCGGTTTTATTGGCAGCTAATAACAGCTAGCACCATCCACACACTCACACACACACACACACACACACACGTTTGTATTCCTATATTTGTGGGGACTTCTCATTGACTCTCACTACATTTTTATTTACTATTTCTAACTCCAGTTAGACAAAACTCCAAACCGGGTGAAAGTCGACAACAAACTAAATATTTTGTTACTTTTTTTTTTTTTAAAAAACATATTTAGTTCTTAGAGAGGTGTTTTACAAAGTGGGGACGTCCCCACAAAGTCATTTTTTCAGGAGTTACTATCTTTGTGGGTACATTTTTCTCAAATTTTGTCCCCACATTGATAGTAATACCTACCCACACACACACACACAGCAATCACTTCCCAACCCCAACAAACAGCCATTGCACATCTTTATAAACTAGGGCATAAGGGTAACACATTTATTGAAACATGACACTGTACGACAATTAACAAAACAAGGACACTTTTCCACAAAACATTTGGAATCTGAACAGATCCTCCCTTCTGAACTCTAATGAATCACTCCCTACCTTACCGGGGTGTTCTGGGTGCGTTTGGTGGAGCAGACAGACAGACAGACAGACGCACCGTTCTGGATGAACTTGGTGGAGCAGATGAGAGTGGCGATCTGGAAGCTGTCCTTGCTGCTGCTCAGCCCGCTAGCCCCTCCCAGGGTTCCCTTCATGGTGGAGACCATGGAGTGCTGGCTCTGCTGCTCACCGTTGCTCCTGGTGGACGGGAGGTTTCTGTACACGTTGATGTCCTCCAGTTTCCTGCTGTCGCCCTGCATCCAGGAGAAGAGGAGCTAGGCTGTGACCACTGTTATTTACACTGGGATTACATACTGTCTGCAACACACACACACACACACACACACACACACACACACACACACACACACACACACACACACACACTGGAACAGCAGGGTCACTCAAACAACACACACACACACACACTGGAACAGCAGGGTCATTCAAACAGACTGTCTGCAACACACACACACACACACTGGAACAGCAGGGTCACTCAAACAGACTGTCTGCAACACACACACACACTGGAACAGCAGGATCACTCAAACAGACTGTCTGCAACACACACACACACTGGAACAGCAGGATCACTCAAACAGACTGTCTGCAACACACACACACACACACACACACTGGAACAGCAGGGTCATTCAAACAGACTGTCTGCACACACACACACACACACACTGGAACAGCAAGTCTATCATTCAAACAGACTGTCTGCAACACACACACACACACACACACACTGGAACAGCAGGGTCATTCAAACAGACTGTCTGCAACACATACACACACTGGAACAGCAGGGTCATTCAAATAGACACATGGGGACACGTTTTCAAAGCATTTACCTCATTCTTTATTCAACTCCTATTTTTTGAAAGGTAAAACATCTGTTAATTTTACAAAACTAGACCCAAACACTCAAGTTATACATTTCAGTTCTCTCAGTGTCTTTTATTTTTCATTTTGTAACATTAACATGATTTTATCTCCTTTCAAAAAATTGGAGTCAATTAAAGAATGGAGGAAACGCTCTGAAAATATGGCCTCTGGGTCCCTATTCTGAAGCAAACGCAAAGGCAGATTTTCTGACAGGAACAAAAACAATTATAACAGAATAAAACTGGTAACAAAAACAACAACAACTTAGTTCCAGCAATGACATGACGACACCCTTGTGTGGTGATGACTAATGATTCTCGGAAATGTACTTCCTCAATTATAATTAAGGTGTCCTTGTTTGCTTACCATGACTCTTTACAGGTGTATAACCATGTCAGCAATAGCTGAGTAAAGTGTGAAGCCCCTTCTGCTGATGTCACTCCTGCTGAAGGAAGCACGCTGATTTCCAGTAATTGTCCATTTTCAAACGATGCCATGTTGATTGTTAAAGTTTTGTAAAATAATTCCTACCTGTTTGGAATGTCCAGGAGCTCCATGCAGCAGGACTCAATGTGCAGCTTTGACAGAAACCCATGTCGCAGTAAACACCAAGGCCCAAATTAATAAAGGGAAAAAACCGACCGCAAAAAGCTGTGTAACGTGCGTGTTCAGCATGGCCGCACTCATCCTCAAAATAACAACTTACTTTCTGAGACTAATTAGGTAATTCAGCAAGGTGCGTGTATTGCTTTATTCTTTTAAATTGCATTCCATTGCAAGATGGCTATAATAGATATATATTAAAAGCTATAATAGAAAGAGCCAGAGAGCACCGCCATTTAAAAGTGAAAAAAATGGTCCAGATAAAAATTAATAATTAAAACATTATACACATCTTACATAAACAGTTGTAGCAACACATGGGAACATGTAACACAATTAAAGGGTTGCGGATAGATTTCCCCCTACAGATGCAATGGCCAAGGAAGTACAACATTCTCTGGAAATCTGGCTTGCAAGCAGAGGTCTCTTTAACCTAGAGCAGGACCAGATATCATGTTTTAAAATAAAAACACTTGCTTATTACAACATGTGTTTCTATCAAACTGCATGTTATAAACCTACATAACAAATTGAAATGCTCAACTGTTAATTTAAGAAAATGTTTTCTTAGCTACAATCACTTTAAGCAAAGCCGTACACAAACCACTTGTGCAACAACAGGGAATCCCTCTCCCTGCACAATGGAGCAAACACCTCACAGACCTATTCCTTGTGCTGGAGCTGTGAGGATCACATGCAGCCAACAGCGCTCTGCTTATACCCTCTTATAAGGGAATCCCTCTCCCTGCACAGTGGAGCAAACACCTCACAGACCTATCCCTTTTGCTGGAGCTCTGAGGATCACATGCAGCCAACAGCACTCTGCTTATACCCTCCTAAAAGGGTGCTCCAGGCAAGTTTTAATTTGAAACACAATGTTCTTTGATCTGACGAACAATAAACAAACAAAAAACAACTGCGAAAGTGTTTGCCTGCAGAACCAGAATTTCCCAAGCCTGAGATCAGAAGCAAGAAGGGAATGCAAACAATGGCACACACCTGCTGTACTGCACATCCTGAATTCCACTCGGGGTCTCAATGCAATGCTGCAAACACATCACATAGTGTCTCCAGTTACTGTGCATTCACATACAAGCTACTTAGTAAATACATGTGTACTTACACAGAATTGCAATGTTATTATACATAATTAAAATGTAGTTAATGTGTAAATCTTTTTGCATGATATGACCCTAACCCTAACCTGATACAATTATGTACTTACATATATCATGCAAAAAGATTTAAGTAACTTCTATGTAAATGCACAGTAATTAGGGACACGTCATGTAATGTGTCGTGCAATGCACTGCCGCTACGGACTCTGTCCCATCAGTGAAACAAGGATAAAAGCTCTATAACCACGAATGAATGCAGATGAGCCCCGCTCTTTGGGACAGTGCTTAAGAAGCTTGCTGTGATGTGCAGGGTCGCTGGTTCATACCCAGCCTCAGTCATGTTAACCTGATGAAGGGACTTGGAGAAGCAGCTGATCACTGTTATTAAGGGGCTGGGAGAGTGTAATAGGCAGTGTTGTGGGATACATTGCCATTAGGAATTCTCAGCTGAATCTGAAACTCAACTGGACAGGCATTACATTTGTGCACCACGTTCAGCTTTATTGCTGAAATGACAAGAAGCTTATAAATGAGGTCATGTCTCACTACATCAGCATATTTATAAATAATAAGTACAAAGTGTAACAAAACTGGTTGCAAATGTGCACCAGAAGGCCTTGATTCAAAACACACATCGAAGTTCTGACAAACTTCTAATGATTTCTGCACATTTAAGCAAAAGGAGCTCGTCATCACAAAGCTAGAGACATGGTAAAAGAATATTAAACATATCATTGATTTTTGAAGGCTTTCTGGTTGTAGCCCTGATACAAGAGATGCATATTGTACAACTATCCTGTGTGCAGGGAGAACTTTTCATTTCAGGGAATTGTTTGAATGCCATCACTGAGCTCAAATCAATGAAGCCTATGCATAAACATCATTGGTCTTTGAAGAGTCTGTTGGCGTGTTTGTATGCTATGGAATTTTTGATCGGAGAGGATCCAAGCCTGGAAATAGACTTAGAGAGGGTAACAGACACTTCTTTACATAGAGAGTGGTAAGAGGATGGACTGGGTTACCTAGTCATGTTCTTGACGCTGAATTATTGGGACAATTGAACACCCTTGAAATGAATGGCCTCCTAGCAGCAATGTTTTAAAATACTAACATTAGCATAAGACACATACTTGCAGGAAGAAACGACAGCGGGAACTGGGGTCATAACCCTGGAATAAACAGAGCAGGAGCGCCAGGGTCTGGGACGAGGAAAGAGCCGAGGAAGCATGACAGAGGAAGGAAAAGAGAGTGGAGCAAGCCTGACTGAGGAAGGAAAAGAACAGAGCAAGCCTGACAGAGGAAGGAAAAGAGCAGAGCAAGCCTGACAGAGGAAGGAAAAGAGCAGAGCAAGCCTGACAGAGGAAGGAAAAGAGCAGAGCAAGCCTGACAGAGGAAGGAAAAGAGCAGAGCAAGCCTGATGGAAGAAGGAAAAGAACAGAGCAAGCCTGACGGAGGAAGGCCGCCACAGTAAAGAATCAATTTTGTACCCGAGTGGGATGTTGGCAGTTTAGCTGAGGAAAGTCTGGGCAACCCCGAGAGTATTAGTAAGGGAGTGTTAGTAACCCCTTGAGTGTTAGTAAGGGAGTGTTAGTAACCCCGAGAGTATTAGTAAGGGAGTGTTAGTAACCCCGTGAGTGTTAGTAAGGGAGTGTTAGTAACCCTGTGAGTGTTAGTAAGGGAGTGTTAGTAACCCCGTGAGTGTTAGTAAGGGAGTGTTAGTAACCCCGTGAGTGTTAGTAAGGGAGTGTTAGTAACCCCGTGAGTGTTAGTAAGGGAGTGTTAGTAACCCTGTGAGTGTTAGTAAGGGAGTGTTAGTAACCCCGTGAGTGTTAGTAAGGGAGTGTTAGTAACCCCGTGAGTGTTAGTAAGGGAGTGTTAGTAACCCCGTGAGTGTTAGTAAGGGAGTGTTAGTAACCCCGTGAGTGTTAGTAAGGGAGTGTTAGTAACCCTGTGAGTGTTAGCAAGGGAGTGTTAGTAACCCCGTGAGTGTTAGTAAGGGAGTGTTAGTAACCCCGTGAGTGTTAGTAAGGGAGTGTTGGTAACCCTGTGAGTGTTAGTAAGGGAGTGTTGGTAACCCTGTGAGTGTTAGTAAGGGAGTGTTAGTAACGCTGTGAGTGTTAGTAAAGCATAACTGCAACCCAAGCTGCACCGGACAGTGGAGGCTGCGGGACACTGCAAGAAGCAGCACCTTTTGTTTGTAGTTTTGTTACTGTGTTTTATTTTCTTTCACCTTCCGCTTTGAATACTCTTTTCAGCATCTGTGTCTGCACGATAAACTGCCAGACAGGAGAAGCTCACCATTGTGAGGATTTTGCAGCAAGCTGCCGTGGACAGAATCTTACCATTGCTGGTATTGTTCCTCCACGGTACAATGCTGCCCCCTTGTGTATTAAATACAAACTGGCCTCAAAGAAACTTTGTCTCCTGTGTGTTCAGTGAAACCCAGCACCCTCCCGCAGTTATATTTCAGAAACAGCCAGTAATCGCGTCCAGAATTTCAATATGTTCAGATAATAAAGGTTATCCTCCTCCTTCTCTGTGTGTGTTCACAGGCCATTCGACTGAAAGGCAGTGAGAAACATGCTCGTTGATCGTCTGATGATTAGAGAGAGCAGGAGTTTCACTTCATATATTCATTGTTCCTTGAAGCTCTAATTACAATGTACATTGCTTTAAATGGATTCCTGGTTTAGACATTGATCCTAATTATTTGATGAATTACCTCTAACCTTGTAAAGGGCCTTGAAACGCAAGCAAACACCACTTTACAAGTCAATTAAGTGGTAATTTAGTTTAAATTGAAGGCGAAGGAGGTGATAAATGATCCGAGAGCAAATATAAACATCAAACCACAAGCTGAGCCGTTTAATCCCTAGCAAAAATAATTAACTTGCCCTCACAACACAGATGTGTACCTGTGCTCTCTCTCTCTGCGATTATTCTTTGTTCTGTTTGGACTTTGTGCAGTGGTCTTCCGTCTGTGAATTAGAGCCACGAGACAGCAATTATTTGAAACAATAAATATGTTTACTAATGGGTTTAATTACATTTATTTTTATTTAATTAAACAAACTTGAGTAATGAAATATTATACATAATGTAGACGAAAGCCTGTATGTAATTAGGTGCACCAGCATGTATTTAAATTTCTTAGTTAATGTTTAAGAATATTCATGAAAATTATAGGATGGGTCAGGATCGTTCAGCCAATCAGAGTGCATGTTTCAATTGCTATTTTCCAAGAAACCCCATTTATGACATCAGCCTATATTCTCAATATCAGTACGGTTGATGTTGCCTGCTATAAAAAAAATCAAAACCGAGGCCCCCTTTAAACTCATTTCAAGTTCAAAGTCAATTCCAAACAGTGACATCACAATCAGACACCTATCAACCCCTTAATGGTATTTTCTTCAACACGTTCCTTCTTTTCAATGAAAAGGACAATTGAGTTAAAAAAAAGGTTGCTCATGAACAGAAACAAATATAAGCCCCTTTCTCACTGGCGCTCCAGCTTGGATTCCAACCCAGGTTCTGGCTACCCGGGTCATAATCGCGCCTAGTGTGAAACCACGTACCTGGGTTGTACCCGGGTTGACCCGGGTCCCAGCGACCCACCTCAGCATGTGGGTCAACACGCTATGACCCGGGTTGAGTGAGACAAAATGCAAGAATAAGCCGACGCAATAACAAACAGCCACGTCTGTATGAAGGTTTCACTTCCACAAGGAAGATTTCTGTTTATTCTGTTTAGCTGGATTTTTTGTTGCTTGAGACACCAGCATGAGCCAGATTGCAGCAGGGATGAAGAAACATTTGCTCTACCCAACTGTGATGGTTTAGCCGTCTGGAGACAGTGAACACGGCCATTTATTTAATTGCCTGTTTTGCTTTTTAATGTGTATTTTTAAAATGTATTAAATACTGATGGGTAAATATATTATTAAAGGTTTCGTAAATGTTTATTCACTTGGGGAAGAGGTCAGAGGTCAAGTGGGTAAATAAAAGGAAGATGGCTGTTGAGTGTAGAGGTGTGTGTGGACCTTGAGTCCATATGTAGAAGCTGTAGCACTTTTGCGCTTTTGTTGTTTTTAAATACTACAATCAGTTATTACCTCGAACTGTGTTCATTGCTTAGCACGCTTGCACACTGTCTGTTTTTGGATACTGCACTACGCACTTTATTTTTGGATTTGTTTACAGTATCATTGCACTTGAATATCTGGAGGTATGAACTGTTTTTAAAAAGCCTTGTTGTCTGTGGGCTGCTGAATTACGACTGCTCTGTACACAAGTAACTGAAGCCTGATTCTCTAAGTTTTGTAATAGTCTGCAGGACAACGCCGCTCAGCGCCGCGACACCAACGTTTGGGGCGACAGTTCAATGCAGAGCTTGGAAGGAAGGGTCCGTAACAAGCTGCTTTGGGGGCGTTGATGCGCACTTTCTGTACTTGCGCCTGTCCCCCAGGTCAATCAAAAGCAGTGTGAAATCACACAGCCCACCTGCATGACACCGGGTCCTGACCTGGGTAGGTTCCCACCCAGGTAGAGCATGCCAGTGTGAAAGGGGCTACAGTTGTATTTAATTACTTGTGTATTAACAATAAAACAGGACATAACAGAGTTATAGGAGGCTGTGTAGTCCGGTTCAAATCCCGGCTCCCTCACTGACTCGTTGTGTGAACTTGAGCAAGTCACTTAAACTCCTTGTGCTGTGTCTTTCGGGTGAGACACAGTTGTAAGTGACAGAAGCGGGTGCATAGTTCACACACTCTAGTCTTTAAGTCGCCTTGGATAAAGGTGTCTGCTAAATAAACAAATAATAATAATAATAATAATAATAATAATAATAATAATAATAATAATAATAGGACTGAGTCTGTGTGTGGGTTAGGAGGACACTCATAGTACCTAAACAAGCTGTTCACTTCTGCTCGCTCCAATAGTCCCTCATACACACTGCCTGCCGTACTAGAATCCCCACAGAGAGTGTTGGATTAGCCTTTGTGCTCCTCGCGGGTTTCAGAGACGTCTCACGGTTCAAAGGTCTGGTCGAGAATAGTTGGATGGCAACAATTGTTACTTCGGTTCAGCGAGTGACAATGACCTCTTGTACAACAACATTCCCTTCTTGCAGGACACATGACATTTGAAAATCTTCATAGATATGAAAAGGATTTGTGTTAATTGACCATCTGTGTGCTGTGTTTGAGGTCTAGGGGGCTAGGCTGAGAATATCAAACCACGATCATGGGGAATATAAACAGCTTGTCAAAAAATGTATTTTGGTAATTTAATTTACTGCTTAGCACCAAAACACTCACTTAAATGTCTTTAAAATGTGTTTGTTCTAAGAGTATGAACAAGCAATAACAAAACAAGCAATAACAAAACCAAAAAAAAAAAACAACGATAACCTTGCATAACAGTAAGCTATCTCTCTCCTAAGAGCGTGGGTATTTCAAAGCTCGTACATTATTTTCCTTGAATTGATTGGAAGATCGTGAGATGAAAAGTACATGAGAAAACCCCAGCCACCAAAAGCTTCACCGGCTTCATTTCCGTGACAGCAGTGGTGAATATCTTCAGCTATTGCCCAGGAACCCTAACCTTGGCTTCTTAAACAGTCAGAGTAAGAGGATCTCCTGTGACCGGGAGCTCTCTGCAACATGCAGCTTGACCTCCCTTTCGGTGTGGAGCTTCAGAAAGCTGTAGTCAGGTCCTATCCGCAGCGGGGTGGTAGGTGTGCTGTTTGGTGAGTAAAGTCCTTTCACAGGCAAATGGAGCTCAGCAACGTCAGCGTGAAAATGAAAAAAACAAACATGATCACAGCAATCAGGACTTGTGTTGTAGTCGCCTAAACCCATGAGCAATGTTGCTAAATTAAACTGGTTTCCACCAGCTCTGTCCTCTAGCACCCCACTGAGCCTGTCTCAGACTTCTGTATCACCTAAAGAGATGGAGATTAGAAACCCTGCAGCTCACAGTTACCACATTTACATACATAACCACTAGCCTGTTCATATAATCAGAGTGGTGAGCATGTTTCAAGGGACAAGCAGAGAAACTCCTGTCCCCACACCTGGAGCTGCCTTTGGGGGTGTGACGGGGAGCCCCGCCCCATGTATATATTGTGCCATTATTATGATCGATTGTATTGCTTTGTATTTGTATTATGATTTCGGTGAAAAGCCGTGTTTTGTATTTTATTGTTGTTTAGCCCGATGAGTGGGATGCTGCCTTCATTACTGTTTTGTATTATTTTAATTACCTGTGAGAATGCGTGACCGTCAGCTGCTGGTTGTTTAACTGGCTGGCAGTCACGCACTCTTCGTAAACCCGCGCAGGCTCTGGCCCAGGGGTAATAAGATCATTAATAGCTAGTTAGCCTCTCGGCCAGAGTAGAGAGGACCTGCAGTTTGGCTGCACAGGGAGACAGTGGAGACAGGACATAAAAGATCATGCAGAAGAAAATAATTGCTAAGCGTGCTGGTTATTAAACTCGTTACTGTTTGTTGTCTGTCTGTTTGCCCTTTTCTTTTGAGTTTTTGTTTAAACTGTTTGCTTCTCTTTATTAAAAAGCTGAGTGCCGCAGAGTGTCAGTTTGCTCAACATTCCCTGTTTTGGTTTCATTTCCCTGGTCTGACGTCACCCCTGCAGCCATCCAGATGGCATATGGTTTCTAGAGTGGGATAACAGCCCCTCCACCTGTCAGACCAGGGATACTGCGGGTGCAGTTTACTTTTCTCAAGAGGAGTGGGTTTTAAAAAAAAAAAAAAAAAAGAAGTATGGATAAATTAATGCGTATATGGAGGACCAGGATACCTGTTTCACCTGCAAGGTCGGGGAAAAGCGGTGCTGTGCCATTGGCGAGGTCGGGCCCATAGCACCCGACCAACCCCCTCCATGGCAGGAGGTGGAACTGCCGGTGCTGAAGGAGTGGCAGTGCCAGGAAGAAGGCGAAGAAGCAGGTGCCAGCTCCAGAGCCCAAGAAAGGGAAGCCTAAGAGAGGTCACTGGGATGGCTAGTTTTGCCTGGTCGAGGCCTCAAGTTGGTGCCCTTCCTGCGGGGAGGGGAGCCACTCCATCACCAACTGCCCCCGCCTCAGAGAGAAGGAGGAGAGACGACCGAAGGGCAGCTGAGCAGCCCACCTCAGCGCCCTCGAGGCCTTGAACTGGTGCACTGCCTGTGGGAAGCGGGGCAACTTTGTGGTCAACTGCCCCATCCTCCAGGAAGAGGAGGAGAAGGAGGAGCTCCAGTTCGCAGAATAAGCCCCGCTGCTGTCTCCAGAGAGAGAGGGAGGAGCCCCGCTGCCGTCTCCAGAGCGAGAGTGAGGAGCCCCGCTGCCGTCTCCAGAGCGAGAGTGAGGAGCCCCGCTGCCGTCTCCAGAGCGAGAGTGAGGAGCTCCGCTGCCATCTCCAGAGCGAGGGGAAGGAGCCCTGCTGTCTCCAGAGCGAGAGTGAGGAGCCCCGCTGCCGTCTCCAGAGTGAGAGGGAGGAGCCCCGCTGCCATCTCCAGAGTGAGAGGGAGGAGTCCCGCTGCCGTCTCGAGAGCGAGAGGGAGAAGCCCCGCTGCTCTCTCCAGAACGAGAGTGAGGAGCCCCGCTGTCTCCATAACGAGAGTGAGGAGCCATGCCTACCCCAGCAACCGACAGAGAGCTACACCAGTCCTCCATGAGCGAACGAGAGCTGCACCAGTCCCCCGCGACCGAGGTAGAGCCACATCAGTTCCCAGTGATGGAAGGAGACTATGTGCTGCTCTTGCCTTCGCTGCCAGGTAAAAGCATGGTGTTAATACCCACTGTGATCCTAACAGAGAGCAAGGTCTCTCCCGCTCTCCTCTTACCTTGTAGAGAATCAGGTCGTGTCACTGTGATCGTAACAGAGAGCAAGGTCTCTCCCGCTCTCCTCTTACCTTGTAGAGAATCAGGTCGTGTCACTGTGATCGTAACAGAGAGCAAGGTCTCTCCCGCTCTCCTCTTACCTTGTAGAGAATCAGGTCGTGTCACTGTGATCGTAACAGAGAGCAAGGTCTCTCCAGCTCTCCTCTTACCTTGTAGAGAATCAGGTCATGTCACTGTGATCCTAACAGAGAGCAAGGTCTCTCCTGCTCTTCTCTTACCTTGTAAGGTTCCTTCACTGTACTGGGTGTTTGTGAAGAGCTCCCTACTGAGCCACCAAACACTCTTCATGCAGTTCATCCCCTGTTATTCACTGGAGATCTCCCATCCATCCACTCACTGACCAGGGCCGAGTCTCTCTTGGGATCTGGCAATTTAAAATCACATCTCTATTGTATAGAAACAGTTGTATCACAGCATTTTGACTTGATGGTTTGGTCTCACCCTTCAATTCTGGGCATACTGGGCTTCCTTGAAATTTGAATTCACATCTATCAGCTGGAGTTAAAAGACAGTCAGTTCGAATGTCAGCCCTGCTGGTAAGGATAAAATGTTGGTTTTTAGCTGTGGAGGAGGAGGCCAACTCAATACATGCACGGACTGAAAAGAAAGGGCTAAATGTACTTGGCTATTGGTAGCTGGCACTGGATAAAGCTTCACTGAGTCCAACTGCTTGACTTTTGGTGATGGTTGCAAAGATTTTTTTGTCAGTGAAATTCTCATCTTATTTTGCAGATGAACTTAGAGTTTCCTGCCTGAATGTTTTCATAGCTTTACATTCATCAACCGGGTGAATTAAAGCAATACAGAGAGGCCATTTCAAGCCTCAGTTTAAAAACCTTGCCGTCAGTGTTACTGCTCTATTAGAAGACAGACTGCACATCAATCTCACTTACAGTCACTTGAGGGCCGGTGCTTGAAGGTGAATCTCAGGTGAGTCTTTTGAAAATCTTCAATAGGGATGGTTACCTGTAGAAAAGGAAAGCCTAGTGAAAACTGTTTCTTTCCAGAGTTACACCTTTCCTTCAGTGCTGTGGTTGGCTGCAAGGATCTGGTTATCATGTCTCGTCTCGCAGGTGGGTCAAAACAGTGTCATCTTTTAATTAATTAATAAATGGGCTGCAGATAAAGTCTCTCTATATTATTAGCAGCCTCATGCAAAACTGCAGTGTGTTAAGTTGCAAGGAATACCTGCATGCTGTCCCTTGACTTGCTGTAAAGAATAAGTACAGCACTTAGTTCTGTGTCTCTTATTGCATAACTGTGATAACTGTGGCACCTTGACTGTCTCCATCCAGTGCTGGTGCTTCAACTGGTAATAGACCGTAGACTGGAACTCGCTCACATTCCTGTCTCCTGTACCCAGCGAGATAGCATCCTGAGGGCATCAAAAAAACAGGATTATTATTATTATTGTTATTATTATTGTTGTTGTTGTTATTGTTATTATTGCTGTTGTTTCAGTTCTACGGGCTCCTGATGAATAATCTCTCGCAGGGCAGTATGAGGACTGCTTGTTTTGGTGATGCTCACCATTACAGGTCTGTGGAGGAGACAGTGACTGATCTCCTCGTCCAGGGCTGGCTCCGGTGATTACCGCTGGGCTCCGTGAGTCTGTGGTGTTAATTAGTATGACAGTGGTGCGTGAGATAATGTCAGCTCCACTTGAGCACGGAGAGCCTTCACTGTGAGTGACAGAGGGGCTTCAGAACTGCTGTAAATCACTGGCTATTTATTCGACAAGGGCAGCTCAAAGCTGGATTACAATCTGTAACAGATTCCTTAATCATATATGTAGAGAGCACTGTCACCCAGCACCTCAATAATGAGAACTAAAACTCTCCACTCTGGAGCATAAAGGACATGTTTTAAAGACAAAAGAATTCCATACTCTTCCCTGTCGTACACTCCCATTCCAAATACAGGACAGAAACGGGCAGTTTTGCACAAGTTAGAGCAAACATTTTATTTTCATTTAAAAGAACACAACATCTGGTACTGTGCTAGGTCCCAGCAATCTGTTTGCATCCTTGCTTTCAGTTAGAGTGCAACTGCAGGCACCCCTTCAGTGCAGTCTTTCTTGTCACTGTTACCAGCTAGCTGCTTCCTTCAATACCTGACCTGCTTCAGAACAGCAACAGCCTTTGATCCTGAAGACATCGTTGAGGTGAAAAGATCTAGCATTCACAGTCTAAAATACCTATTTAAATAGGTATAGATACAGCAGACAAGTCAGCAGGTCTTCCAATGCAGTGGACTCTTGTGTTCGCTCTTCTCTATGATATATCTTTGCCCAACAGAGTATCGCTAGTATGCCCATGAGTGGGGGCCATCTCTCTGAAAGGACCACCAGAGGTTATATATATTCAATTATTAACCTCTGGTTTTTCAAATAGAGCCGGGAGTCCTCTTCTGGGGGTAAGTGAAGTTCACTTCCTAGCCGGAGAAGCCCAGCAAAGCTGGTTTTGTCCTCTGTGAGACAAAGGGGACCCCGGACAAATCTATGTAACTCTTTTGCGTTTTCCCATTTTCACACCTCTAGGTTCCCCTTGGTATCGGTTCGGTCTCACCTTTGCGAGGGCAGCTCTCCGCGAGCCAAGGGGAATTCCTATACTATCAATCCCGAGGTTCTTCCTCAACGCAGCCCTTACTCCTGTCCCATGAATAATGAGGGAAGCCACCGACACACAAGAGTAATTGAATTCCTTCCATTGACCATAAACAGCAGGGATGTATCATAATGCAAAGGACCAAGGAGGTGGGATTGAAAACATGAAGCCTTCTTGTGCTTTAACAGTACCCTACAGTGTTTATTTATTTATCAGCTGAAACATTTATGCCAGACAACCTGCCGGAAAATCACCTCTCGCTTTGCTGAAGCGGCTCTGTCAACAACCGGCCACAGCCTGCGTTTGGTTTTTAATTATAGATTCGACAATTCAGCCTCACCCGGAGAGCTGGATAGAAGAATTCTTTCACGTGTGCAATTTCTTTAAGCAAACAAGAATAAATTGAGATTATTTTGAAAAGTGGTGCACATGATAAATGGTGTGCAGCTGCCCGATTTTACAGAACACATCCTGCTTGACATTATCTAAGATATTACTCATGATGCCTGACTTACTGTACAGACCTGTACTTTGGTCGTAACTCGTTCCAGTTTTCAGCAGCTAATGACTGAAACGAGTTACAATGAAGACTGAAGCTAGACAGTTTTATTTCAGTTCATGTGTTTAAGCGCAGAGTGAAAGCGTGTTCACTGATATCTGTGCTTGCTGACATGTTTTTGTGTTGGTTGTTTTTGCTGTTTTTATTATGACTGTTTTATATTTGCTGTATTGACGTTGCCTCTTGGCGAGGTCTCCACTGTATATGAGAATTGGTTCTCAATTGACTTACCTGGCTAAATAAAGGTTAAATAAAATAAAATAAATAAACCCCATTGCATAGCAGGTTCATTAGCATCACTGCAGCTCTGAGCAGCTGTTGATGAGGATGCTCTGCTCTGTCGCTGTACTCACAGAGATCACCCCCCCCCCTCCTCACTGCACACCACCATGGTCACCTCCACGTTCTTACTGTACAGACCACACTGCATAGCAGGTTCATTAGCATCACTGCAGCTCTGAGCAGCTGTTGATGAGGATGCTCTGCTCTGTCGCTGTACTCACAGAGATCACCCCCCCCCTCCTCACTGCACACCACCATGGTCACCTCCACGTTCTTACTGTACAGACCACACTGCATAGCAGGTTCATTAGCATCACTGCAGCTCTGAGCAGCTGTTGATGAGGATGCTCTGCTCTGTCGCTGTACTCACAGAGACCACCCCCCCCCCCCTCACTGCACACCACCATGGTCACCTCCACGTTCTTACTGTACAGACCACACTGCATAGCAGGTTCATTAGCATCACTGCAGCTCTGAGCAGCTGTTGATGAGGATGCTCTGCTCTGTCGCTGTACTCACAGAGATCACCCCCCCCCCCCTCACTGCACACCACCATGGTCACCTCCACGTTCTTACTGTACAGACCACACTGCATAGCAGGTTCATTAGCATCACTGCAGCTCTGAGCAGCTGTTGATGAGGATGCTCTGCTCTGTCGCTGTACTCACAGAGACCACCCCCCCCCCCCTCACTGTACACCACCATGGTCACCTCCACATTCTTCTGGGTGGTTTTGTTACCCTTGTCAAACTTGCCCTGAACCAGTGTCACGTAGATATCATTCCTCACATCCCCTAAGAAAAATAAAAACAAAACAGCTTTGGTACTTATTTATTTAGAGTGTCTAATCATATTATCACTGGTTTTGTCTCAAATTTAGAATGCCCTATTTCTTGCCCTCAATGCAAACATTTCTCACAACAGTTCAAGCACAGCCAGGACCTGAACTCCCCTGGCTGTGTGGCTCACTCTGCACACCATGCAGTCAGTTCTTTATCAGAGGAGCCACTTGTGGGCTGCATTGATAGGATCCCCCCGATTGGTATGCTGCTGTGGCCTATAATAAGCTCCAAGACCCCGAGTACTGTGCTAGGGGCTTCTGGGGTAAACCCACATGTGTCCATCTAGCTCAAATAAACTGGATTCACGCACACAGTGTTAGAGCATGCAATAAGAACTGTGTGTCCCAATGATTAGCATCAACAAGGTAGCTTGGCAACACAATCCATACCAAGTCTCCTGCACCCAGTTTCCAGCTGTGTCCTGTCTTCCTTGTTTCAGTGCTGAGTTTAAAGTACTGGCTACAGGGTTAACTGTCAACTCCTTTTCAGATTTGAAAAGGATCCCTATCAAGTCTCCCCTCATCCTTCTTTGTTCTAGCATAGTCAGATTCAGTTTGGTTTATTTGTAAGAAGCAAAAGATGCAAAGACCCTAACAGCTTCTGAGTTGAGGCTACTTTCACATATTCACTGCAGGTTTTCAGCACTCAAATGGACAACAGAAGTAATATATAAGCATGTAGGTAAAATAGTATTTTTTTTTTTTTTTAACTCTTAAAGGGATAACAGAGATATGCAATATGGTTTGGTTATAGCCAGAAACATATAGTAATGTATAAATCTTCTATGCAGCTGTAAGTGCCATAACATTGTGGGCTCCTTCAGGCTGTGCTTGTGAAGGATTCCACATCCACAGAGGCTGGAAATGTAAAGCAGAGAGCAGCTCCATGGGATCCCGTCTCACCTGGTATGATGATCTCAGGGAAGCCCATCTTCCGTGACACCACTGCACTCCGGTCCAATAGATGAGGCTGTTCCTGCTGAAGCTGCTTCAGGTCCCAGTTCAGCATCTTAATGGACATCCAGAGTCCTGGAACACTGAACACACAGGTCACCATGGAAACCAGAGTGGGGAGGAGGCTTGCTATCATAACGGGCTACCCACGGCAAGATTTTTTTTTTTTTTATTGATATTATTTGTCATTTGTTTGTAACAGAGTGAGATTTTGTGTCACTGCTTCTTGGACCATCTTGGAAATAAGAGGAAAACCTCAATGGCTTCTTGTGACAGAAATACAATGATTCATGGTTGTAAATCTACCTCCCGACCTGTGAGGGCAATAAGCAGCGAGAACAGAGTTCCTTGGTTGGGCTGGTCTGACAGTTCTTTCCCAGGGTTCAAGGGCAGTCTGCCAGCCTGGAAGGGGGCGAGATTCCGTTGCAATAACGCATTGACCCGGAAGGGAAACGATGTGGCAGCCGCGATTGGAGGTTGCACTTGTTTACCAAGGGGTCATGTGTGACAGCATAAAAGGGGGAGGAGAATTGTAATCTGTTCCTTTGCTTTAGTTTTGTATTAGAACCTAGAAGGATGGTTAGAGACCCCAGAGAACGTAACAGTTTCGTGAGTGTTTTGTTTGTTTTTTTATCTCTTAGTAATTTTTCTTGTTTGTAAATTATGAGACAGCTACCACATTTCCAGACCTGTCGCCTTGGGCCGGCACAAAGCCAGAACAATACTTCACCACTGTTACAAAATAAACTTGTATCACCCACCACGAGCACTACTGCATGCACCCAGGCCTGGTGACCATGTTGGTATTATTGTGGGGCAGATATTATTGTATATTATTTGGGACTGCAATCCTATTATTTACCCCGTGCAGAACACATTGTTGTGTATTGCCGGGGGATTATTGTTTGGTCGCCAGACCTGGAAACAATTAATAAAATCCTTTCCAAACCGGATTACAATCATCTCTGCCTGTTTCATTCACGCACTGCATCACTCCTGCACCTGCATCCGCTCAGACACTTTGTCACAGTTCTCTAGCCAGGTGTTTTTACAAGGTCAAGACTGTGTATATTAGAATTTTGTTTCTGATTTGTTAATTTTCACTTCTAACAAAAGGAAGCTGTGTTTGTGACGTGGTAGAAGCCTAAAGTGTAACAGAGCAGAGGCTGATCATGTAAGGGCAACCCCACACACCGCATTCGTGGTTAGAGAGATTTTAACCCCATTCCATCTCACCAACAGCATCACATAACACTGCTTGTTACAAAATGTATGGCTAACAGTTTCAGGCAAATAAAATGTCGTTCTCCAAGAACTATCACTATTTAAGGGTTAGCATTTAAACATGTCATTGAATACAAAACCAAATGTGGTATACTTCTGATATTCTCTGACAAACATACAAGGCTAGGATTCAAGGTTTCTGGATAATGCTTGCTTGTCAATACATTATATGTGAAATGCCTCCTTGATCAGGTCTCCCTTGAAAAAGAGATTTCAATCTCAATGGGACCTTTTGCTTTATACAAAAAAAGCAAATCTGGAGCTTTTCGGCATTTATTTTACTTAGCTAAGCAAACACGGTTTAGAGAGGAGGGAGTCTTTCTCCAGCCCTATCGGTGTGTGCAATAGTACCAGCGTTTATATTTCGACTGGGACAGATACATATACAGATGAATAAGTGGACAGATGGGTACAGTAGATAGAAATTGCTTGACACAGCTATTAAAGGGCATCCCTTTTGTAAAATCCGTTGTCGATACAGTTTGAGGCAGTTTTCCCGAGCCGCTCCAGCAGGTGTCAGGTTGCATCTCTCTCCCAGTCACTCTGTGTTTAAGCCAGAGCACACCAGTCTATAAATCAAAGCACAGCAGAGACACACGTCGCATTCTTAAGGAGTTAGTTTACCTTCTCAAGAGCAAAAGGATAAAAACAAAGTATGGTAAAGCATAGGCGAGCATAGGGGAGCAGTGTGTGTGTGTGGAGAGGACAGGCTGGGAGGGGAGCAGTGTGTGTGTGGAGAGGACAGGCTGGGAGGGGAGCAGTGTGTGTGTGGAGAGGACAGGCTGAGAGGGGAGCAGTGTGTGTGTGGAGAGGACAGGCTGGGAGGGGAGCAGTGTGTGTGTGTGGAGAGGACAGGCTGGGAGGGGAGCAGTGTGTGTGTGGAGAGGACAGGCTGGGAGGGGAGCAGTGTGTGTGTGGAGAGGACAGGCTGGGAGGGGAGCAGTGTGTGTGTGGAGAGGACAGGCTGGGAGGGGAGCAGTGTGTGTGTGGAGAGGACAGGCTGGGAGGGGAGCAGTGTGTGTGTGGAGAGGACAGGCTGGGAGGGGAGCAGTGTGTGGGAGAGGACAGGCTGGGAGGGGAGCAGTGTGTGTGTGGAGAGGACAGGCTGGGAGGGGAGCAGTGTGTGTGTGTGGAGAGGACAGGCTGGGAGGGGAGCAGTGTGTGTGGAGAGGACAGGCTGGGAGGGGAGCAGTGTGTGTGGAGAGGACAGGCTGGGAGGGGAGCAGTGTGCAGAGAGGACAGGCTGGGAGGGGAGCAGGCTGGGGGGGGAGCAGTGTGTGTGTGGAGAGGACAGGCTGGGAGGGGAGCAGTGTGTGTGTGTGGAGAGGACAGGCTGGGAGGGGAGCAGTGTGTGTGGAGAGGACAGGTTGGGAGGGGAGCAGTGTGTGTGTGTGTGTGTGGAGAGGACAGGCTGGAAGGGGAGCAGTGTGTGTGGAGAGGACAGGCTGGGAGGGGAGCAGTGTGTGTGGAGAGGACAGGCTGGGAGGGGAGCAGTGTGTGTGTGTGGAGAGGACAGGCTGGGAGGGGAGCAGTGTGTGTGTGGAGAGGACAGGCTGGGAGGGGAGCAGTGTGTGTGTGTGGAGAGGACAGGCTGGGAGGGGAGCAGTGTGTGTGGAGAGGACAGGCTGGGAGGGGAGCAGTGTGTGTGGAGAGGACAGGCTGGGAGGGGAGCAGTGTGCACAGAGGACAGGCTGGGAGGGGAGCAGTGTGTGTGGAGAGGACAGGCTGGGAGGGGAGCAGTGTGTGCGGAGAGGACAGGCTGGGAGGGGAGCAGTGTGTGCGGAGAGGACAGGCTGGGAGGGGAGCAGTGTGTGCAGAGAGGACAGAGAGGACAGGCTGGGAGGGGAGCAGTGTGTGTGGAGAGGACAGGCTGGGAGGGGAGCAGTGTGTGCAGAGAGGACAGGTTGGGAGGGGAGCAGTGTGTGTGGAGAGGACAGGCTGGGAGGGAGGTACTCACTGCACGAAGGGGATGAAGTGCTGTTTGTCCTCATCACTCTCCACCCTCCCTTTAATGAACTCTGTCACGTCCATCACTGCAACAACAAGCCAACACAACACACTCCTTCACAGCAGCTCCACAAGGTGAGACAACGCAAACACAACTTGTCTGGACTGAACTGTATGCTTATATAGATAGGTTAGAGGTGTTTGTAATATCAGAAGCACTATGAGCAATATGCACAAAGTCCAGGTTTGTATGATTGTGATTGTGAATGTGTACGCTATATACAGTATAGAGGGTGTCGGGGACAGGGGACTGAGGACTTGGAAATAATCATCTTTATTTAAAAAAGATATTTGAAAGATTAGTAGAGAACATAAAGCAACATTCTCTTATAATGATTGATTTAAAAATGATTTTTTAAATTGGCAGGGATGGGGTTAATTTCCCCTACCTGCCTGGGTTTATTATGTTCAGGTGGCTGGGGTTGATTAGTTGATTAAATGATTAACTTAATTAACGATCAATCAGCGCCCAGCCACCTGACATAAAAGGAGGACTCTGCTTCTCATTTAGGGGGAGGGAGCTGAGGAAGCAGGTTGGTGTTTGTGTGTGATTTTTTGAATTTTGCTAAAACCAGTGAAGACATTGCCCAGCCTGGAAACCTTTATTTTGTACATTTTGTTTTTTTGTCTTTCTTTTTGTGTTTAAATCCCTTTATTTTGCCCTTGTGCACTTTTATTTTGTGTTATTTATAATAAAATTAGTATTTTTTTGAACTGCAGACTGTCTCTGGGCCTTTATCCACTCACCAGCCTGCCACAATGATTCTTCAAGACACTTTCTACCATGCAAAAAAAAAAAAAAAAAAAATAGTAAAAAGTAAATCCTTTACCTATAATTTATTCACAGGTCAGTTATTCAAGGAAAACTTTTGATAACTTTTTAATCTAATTAAGCAAAAGTGGTTGAGGAAAGAAGGTGTCGATTATGACAAGAGGTGACCACATGGTGAGCATGCCTTTAACATCATTGGAAGAGAGCATCTGCACCTACTTTTCTGGCTCTGAACAGCTGAGATCTTCTTTACAGAGGGAGGGTATGGAATGGGTTACCAAGTAATGTTGTTGCTGCTAATGAGACCCTCCTAACCAGGGGTCACACAGGTCACATCCTCTTCAGCTGACCCCTACACAGCAGGCAGGTTTGTGCAATCCCAGTTGTGTCTTTATTGTTTCTTATTTTCCTTGCCTCTCTGAAAAACCTGTGCAACCTGGCCAGAATTGTCTTCCATGACACCAGAATAAAACCATGTTCTTCTCCATCTCTGACTCAGCGTTTCATACCTGTGTGTTAATGTGGACTGGAGGAGAAGCATTGGCAGGAGGTTCTAAGCAATTCCCTAAAGTGATCTTTAAATCCACAGAAGGAAGGATTATCAAATTCCATCTTCATACTATGATGGAAATAGTTCCACGTCTTCAGGGGTTGATATGCAAATCATATTTCTCCCATATCCCTTATTGGAAAAAGCTCTGCACATTTCCCACACTCATGCCAAGGTGCTTTCATGAAGGAGCCACTGCTGAAGAGAGGGCCCTTCTGGATTAGCCTGTGGCAGGGCAGAGTCCCAGCCCAAGCAAAAATTGGTTTTTTGAGGCTGGCAGCCATCAAGCTCAGGTGTGGAGGAACAGCCTGGGGCCAAGATGAGCGCCTTTGCACAGCCACATGTTAATTAAGGGTTAATTGTTAATTACAAAAGTATGAAATGCTTTAATTGTTTATTAAGAAACATGTGGAAAGTGGCCAGGTGCTAATTGGTTTATTGAGTGTCAATTAGCCCCCGGCTATACCCTGTAAAAAGACAAAGAGCTGTTTGTTCAGAGAAAGATGTTCATTGAAGGTGCTTGCCCAGCCTGAACAGTGGGGTGGAAGAATGGAGAGAGAGAGAGAGAGAGCGAGCAGGTAGTGCTCTCTGTGTCTAAGGCACAGGCATGACCGAAGCTCGGGTGCTGTTTTGACGTGTTTTGTTTAAACCTTTTTTTTTGTTCCTGTTTTGTTTGGTCCAATTTGAAAATAATAAGTGTGAAGAAGCTCTAAATTGCCCTTTCTGAGTCTGGGTTTACTATCTCAAGGGCGCAGACCAGTCTTGACTGGGACGCCATTAACAAGGAGTTATATATCCCATACCCCACCATTGCTTTTAAAAATGATTCGATTTCTGTACAAAGTGTGATCTAAAAGCAAACTATGTACATTATGATTTAAAAGCCCCTGACCATGGTGCAGTCAGGCAGCATAACCTGGGTCTGATGGATCCTCTGCCCTTCCTGACCATAGTCTCTGATTGTCAGTGACAGATGGCTCCAGATTGTATTTACAGCAGAGGTCTGTGCTGGAGGGGGTGGCTCCAGGATACTGGTGCTCTACAGAGGTCACCACTGCTGCGGGTGTGAATGGATTCAAACAGCAGCCTCTGATTGCTGTGGAAAAGTTACTCCTGTAAAAATGATAGCTGACAGCTATTATTCAGCACACAGACATGTGCAAAGGGTGAATGTCATGGCCAGTTATTTCTCGTGTCTTCCCATGATATTCCAGACGTGTGCTCTTCCCGTTTAACTTAATGTGACATTTATTTCTGTTCATGATTCAGCAAAGGAATTCTCACCAGCTATTCTCACCCAGCTGTTGGGTATTGTATTTAATAACTGGTGGCTGTTTGCCCTGTGGGTCCAGGCCCAGCTATTTGTGTATTGTATTTCCTCATCAGATCAGCATATGATGTTCTCCCATCACCACAGAATCTAAACCTTTGGGTGGGTGAGGATCCCTCATGTTCTTTGTGTTCATCACCTGCAACATTAAGGCACATTTTGACAGGATGTAAGGTGGGTCTTAGCCAAGGACTGATACTTGGCTCCATGACCAGGTGCTGCAATGTTTGGCCTTGGCATTGGAAGACAAGCGTAACCTGACCAATAAGTTGCCACTAGTTCTATCAAAGCATTACACACAAAAGACAATATTCCTTCGTCCAGGAAAGCAACCACCAAGAAAAGGTGTTAAAACCAAGCCTCGCCCAGGACAACTGGAAGCTGCTAGAGACTGGAAGATGCTGGCAGATGTTGGTCAGCGGCTTATTTTTCAACCTGAGATTGCCACCACTAACCTTCGACCAGACATTGTCTTGTGGCCTGGATCAGCACGCCTTGTTCATCTGGTAGAGTTAACAGTGCCATGGGAGGATGCTGTGGATGAGGCGTATGAGAGGAAGAAACTTCGGTTTGCTCAACTAGCTGCTGAAGCGGAACAGCGAGGATGGAGAGTCCGAGTTTACCCAGTGGAGGTGGGTTGTCGAGGATTTAGAACATAAGAACATAAGAAAGTTTACAAACGAGAGGAGGCCATTCGGCCCATCTTGCTCGTTTGGTTGTTAGTAGCTTATTGATCCCAAAATCTCATCAAGCAGCTTCTTGAAGGATCCCAGGGTGTCAGCTTCAATAACATTACTGGGGAGTTGATTCCAGACCCTCACAATTCTCTGTGTAAAAAAGTGTCTCCTATTTTCTGTTCTGAATGCCCCTTTTTCTAAACTCCATTTGTGACCCCTGGTCCTTGTTTCTTTTTTCAGGCTGAAAAAGTCCCTTGGGTCGACACTGTCAATACCTTTTAGAATTTTGAATGCTTGAATTAGGTCGCCACGTAGTCTTCTTTGTTCAAGACTGAACAGATTCAATTCTTTTAGCCTGTCTGCATATGACATGCCTTTTAAGCCCGGAATAATTCTGGTCGCTCTTCTTTGCACTCTTTCTAGAGCAGCAATATCTTTTTTGTAGCGAGGTGACCAGAACTGAACACAATATTCAAGATGAGGTCTTACTAGTGCATTGTACAGTTTTAACATTACTTCCCTTGATTTAAATTCAACACTTTTCACAATGTATCCGAGCATCTTGTTAGCCTTTTTTATAGCTTCCCCACATTGTCTAGATGAAGACATTTCTGAGTCAACAAAAACTCCTAGGTCTTTTTCATAGATTCCTTCTCCAATTTCAATATCTCCCATATGATATTTATAATGTACATTTTTATTTCCTGCGTGCAGTACCTTACACTTTTCTCTATTAAATGTCATTTGCCATGTGTCTGCCCAGTTCTGAATCTTGTCTAGATCATTTTGAATGACCTTTGCTGCTGCAACAGTGTTTGCCACTCCTCCTACTTTTGTGTCGTCTGCAAATTTAACAAGTTTGCTTACTATACCAGAATCTAAATCATTAATGTAGATTAGGAATAGCAGAGGACCTAATACTGATCCCTGTGGTACACCGCTGGTTACCACACTCCATTCTGAGGTTTTTCCTCTAATCAGTACTTTCTGTTTTCTACATGTTAACCACTCCCTAATCCATGTACATGTGTTTCCTTGAATCCCAACTGCGTTCAGTTTGAGAATTAATCTTTTGTGCAGGACTTTGTCAAAAGCTTTCTGGAAATCTAAATAAACCATGTCATATGCTTTGCAATTATCCATTATCGATGTTGCATCCTCAAAAAAATCAAGCAAGTTAGTTAGGCACGATCTCCCTTTCCTAAAACCATGTTGACTGTCTCCCAGTACCCTGTTACCATATAGGTAATTTTCCATTTTGGATCTTATTATAGTTTCCATAAGTTTGCATATAATAGAAGTCAGGCTTACTGGTCTGTAGTTACCTGGTTCAGTTTTGTTTCCCTTTTTGTGGATCGGTATTACGTTTGCAATTTTCCAGTCTGTCGGTACCACCCCTGTGTCAAGAGACTGCTGCATGATCTTGGTTAGCGGTTTGTAAATTACTTCTTTCATTTCTTTGAGTACTACTGGGAGGATCTCATCCGGCCCAGGGGATTTGTTTATTTTAAGAGCTCCTAGTCCCTTTAACACTTCTGCCTCAGTTATGCTAAAGTTATTTAAAACTGGATAGGAACTGGATGACATGTGGGGCATGTTGTCAGTATCTTCCTTTGTAAAAACTTGTGAAAAGTAATCATTTAACATATTTGCTATTTTTTTTTCTTCCTCTACGATTTTGCCATTTGTATCTCTTAAACATTTAATCTCCTCTTTGAATGTTCTCTTGCTGTTGTAATATTGGAAAAACATTTTGGAATTGGTTTTAGCTCCCTTAGCAATGTTCATTTCTATTTCTCTCTTGGCCTTTCTAACTTCCTTTTTGACTTGCGTTTGCAGTTCTGTGTACTCTTTCTGCGTACTTTCTTTTTGGTCCTTTTTTAATGCTCTGTAAAGTGCCTTTTTTCGCTGAATATTTTTTTTAATTGATCTATTAAACCATTTTGGCAATTTAGTTTTACATTTAGATTTGTCTACTTTAGGGATATAATTGTTTTGCGCCTCTAGTACTACATTTTTGAAGAACAACCATCCTTCTTCTGTGGGTGTTTTCTCTATTTTACTCCAATCTACTTCTGTTAGTCTCTGTTTCATACCTTCATAGTTTGCTTTTCTAAAATTGTAAACCTTAGCTTTAGTCTTTACTTTTGGGGATTTAAAAAACACTTCAAATGAGACCATGTTGTGGTCTGAGTTTGCCAGTGGTTCTCTGACCTCTGTTTTAGTTATTCTATCTTCGTTATTTGAAAAGACTAAATCAAGGCATGCCTCCCCTCTAGTGGGTGCCTTCACAAATTGTGTTAGGAAGCAGTCATTTGTCATTTCCACCATTTCTATTTCATCCTTCGCGCTACCCACTGGGTTTTCCCATTTTATTTGGGGGAAGTTGAAATCCCCCATTAGTATAGCTTCGCCTTTGCTACACACATTTCTAATGTCATTGTATAACAGATTATTGTGCTCACCGTCTGAATCTGGCGGTCTATAGCATGCTCCTATTATTATGCCTTTTGAATTTTTGTCTGTTATTCTGACCCATATTGATTCGGTTTTATTTTCTTTGTCCAGGTTTAACACCTGGGCTTCAAGACAGTTTCTTATGTATAGCGCTACCCCTCCTCCTCTTCTGTCCTGCCTGTCTTTCCTATACAGTGTATACCCACAAATATTATATTCGTCCCCATCACTCTCAGATAACCACATTTCTGTAACACCTATCACATCATAGTTACCTGTTAGTGCAGTAGCTTCAAGTTCTAGAATTTTGTTTCTGATACTTCTAGCATTTAGATAAATACATTTAATGGTTGTCTTACCTGAGTTGTTGTTCTTGTTTTGATGCGGTCTCCCTTCTGTTTTTTTTTTTATTTCTCCCCCCTTCCTTTCTAGTTTAAATGCTTCCGAACCTGCTCGATTTGTGGCACACTCTACAACCCGGTTTCTCAGAGATGTCGGGTTCAGTGACCAAGAGTTGCATCACACAGTGAAGAACTTATCTGAAGAAGCAGCAGAAAGGAGCAGCAACTGGCTGTGGTTGAGATGGAAATATTCTGGATGGGGATCTCAAGCACAACAGAAAGAAAGCAATGCTGATGTACGGGTAAGTAAGCTGGGCTGAGTTGATTGGGGGATGGAGGGGGGTGATGCTGGGATGCCAGAATCGCTGTTGAGCCCTTTTGAGGTGTCATGGGCTAGACAACGAAACACAGAGGATGGAAGGTGCCCACTTGAAGACCCCAGAGATGTACCATACTTAGCTCAATCCAGACGGTTGTCATGCTGATGCGCTGGGGAGACCGCACTGGGTTGATCCCCGGAGACAGCCTCACAGCTGTTGTGTGTGCTGATGCGCTGGGGAGGCAAAATTAGCTGATCCCTGGAGTCAGCATTACACTTCAGCAATCAACACCAGACAGAAGGATATCTACATCATCAGATGGAAAACAACGCAAATGGATGGAGATGCAGATGGATCACATTAGAAGCTATGTCTTAGTTGGTGCTTATCTTTACGAGAGCCGAGTTCAAATCAGCATGAAGTTCAACATCTACTCACATGTAATGGAAACCAATAACTGGTGGCTGTTTGCCCTGTGGTCCAGGCCCAGGTATTCGCTACATTCATGTGTTTGAAGCAGTTTGTATCACAGACTGGATCCAGCACCAAACCCTGAAGCTTTTACAGCTGCGGGCAGCAGAGAAGCTTTATCTGGGAGCTGCGTGGCACGGTCAGCTCCGAAATAAGGATTGCTTGCTTGCTTATAAAAAAATGTATTTAAAAAAAATACATTTTAAATTCTTTTAAATTCTTAAAATCCAACCTTTTAAATTCCTGCTCTGTGTCTGATCCACGAGGGTTTCAAGCTGGATGATATAGTACAAAGCCATGGGTCTGAATTGGTTTGCCTAACGTATTCAAACCTTCAGCATGGGCAGTGATTGCAGTCATTCATCAGCTCCCAATTAAAATCCTTGTTGACGTCGAGTCGGTTTGTCAAAGTTATTCATTCATTCATTCAAGACAGGCAGTGACAAATTCACCCTGTAATGTTTAATGCTGCAGTACTCCAGTTTGCATTTACAACTGCTCCCGTCTGGCAAACTTCAGGAATCAGTTTCATCGCGTGAAGAGAACGGCCAAAGCATGCTGAGATTTAAAGTGGTTCATTTCAGAATCACAATACATTGGTTGAAGGGACTCACCCAGCTGCGTTTCATACCTCACAGTGCGTGTGAGGATCACTGATAACACCACATACTCTATCGTGCTTTATAATTGAATATGCCCTGAATGCACAGGGTGGCACTCCCTAGTCCTCACAGTCACATGAAAAGCATCATTTGAATAACAAAAAACAACATTAAGGCTATTTTACTGCTCTCAACCAATTCAATAGAGGGTATGTGTAATGTTGCTAACTGAATGTTCCTTATAATCATGAACTTAAAATAATGATTTCCAATGCACCTAAACAAGGGGAAGGAGAATATCCAGGCCAGCATGGCTGAGTGGCTGAAGTTTCAGTGTGGCAGGGTGACTGTAGTTTCAGCGTGGCTGTAGTTTCAGCGTGGCTGTAGTTTCAGTGTGGCAGCGTGGCAAGGTGGCTGTAGTTTCAGTGTAGTAGCGTGGCAGGGTGGCTGTAGTTTCAGTGTGGCAGCGTGGCTGTAGTTTCAGTGTGGCAGGGTAGCTGTTGTTTCAGTGTGGTAGCATGGCAGGGTGACTGTAGTTTCAATGTGGCAGCGTGGCAGGGTGACTGTAGTTTCAGCGTGGCTGTAGTTTCAGTGTGGCAGTGTGGCAAGGTGGCTGTAGTTTCAGTGTAGTAGCGTGGCAGGGTGACTGTAGTTTCAGCGTGGCTGTAGTTTCAGCGTGGCTGTAGTTTCAGTGTGGTAGCGTGGCATGGTGACTGTAGTTTCAGTGTGGCAGCGTGGCAGGGTGACTGTAGTTTCAGTGTGGCAGCGTGGCAGGGTGATTGTAGTTTCAGCGTGGCTGTAGTTTCAGTGTGGCAGTGTGACAAGGTGGCTGTAGTTTCAGTGTAGTAGCGTGGCAGGGTGGCTGTAGTTTCAGTGTGGCAGCGTGGCTGTAGTTTCAGTGTGGCAGGGTAGCTGTTGTTTCAGTGTGGTAGCATGGCAGGGTGACTGTAGTTTCATTGTGGCAGCGTGACAGGGTGGCTGTAGATTCAACGTGGCTGTAGTTTGTGTGGCAGGGTGGCTGTAGTTTCAGTGTGGTAGCGTGGCAGGGTGGCTCTAGTTTCAGTGTGGTAGTGTGGCAGGGTGGCTATAGTTTCAGCGTGGCTGTAGTTTCAGTGTGGCAGCATGGCATGGTGACTGTAGTTTCAGTGTGGCAGCGTGGCAAGGTGGCTGTAGTTTCAGTGTAGTAGCGTGGCAGGGTGGCTGTAGTTTCAGTGTGGCAGCGTGGCTGTAGTTTCAGTGTGGCAGGGTAGCTGTTGTTTCAGTGTGGTAGCATGGCAGGGTGACTGTAGTTTCATTGTGGCAGCGTGGCAGGGTGACTGTAGATTCAACGTGGCTGTAGTTTCAGTGTGGTAGCGTGGCAGGGTGGCTGTAGTTTCAGTGTGGTAGCGTGGCAGGGTGGCTATAGTTTCAGCGTGGCTGTAATTTCAGTGTAACAGGGTGGCTGTAGTTTCAGCGTGGCAGGATGGCTGTAATTTCAGTGTGGCAGGGTGGCAATAGTTTCAGCGTGGCAGGGTGGCGATAGTTTCAGACTGATCAGCCAGTATCTTTAAGGAAATGGACTGTTTTGGGGTATGAATTAAAAATCTTTTTTTTTTTTTAAACATTTGAATTGACATTGAAAAACTGCAGCTTGCTGTACCTTAAAGAAACCATTGGAGCATTACAATTCCTGCCAGTAGATTTCAGCTCAAACTGCCATTAAAGCAAGCCAACTTTCATCAGGATTGTCTTTTTAGCCACTGACTCCTCACCTCCCACTCTGGAACATGAACATCTTTCAGCCTCTCCTCTCTAACCCTAACCCTAACCCTAACCCTAACCCTCACCTCCCACTCTGGAACATGAGCATCTTTCAGCCTCTCCTCTCTTAAAAAGCTTCTGCTGCATTATGCAAAGCAGATGTTTCCCGTATCAATTAGAAGAGAGTAAGTCACACCGATACGCAGCAGAGTCCAGGAGTGTGCGTTTGAAGATAGAAACCCATTGAGTGAGCACTCCCTACTACAAAACCGATACTCATCTTCATTCAGACACCGTCCCGGACGGAAAAGAAAGAAAAGAAAACTAATAAAGAAATCCTTTACTGAGAGTCGCTGTTCACTGGCTCAGACACACACACACACACACACACACAGTGCACTGATCAAGATCTAAAGAGCAAACCCATTGAAATGCAATGCAGTGCACTTCTCCAGAGCCAAGGATACTGGAGGAGCTGTGGGAACGTTTTGCTTTTCATTTTTTTCATTTGCTACAACCCCTGTTTTAAAAAGTAAAAAAAAAAAAAAAAATGTAAAAGTTGTATCTAGCCCTTTTAGTAATTCCAACCACATCTATCGTTGAATCTATCCATTAATTAGCCTGGTCCCTGTGAAAAACAGCATTAATAATTCATCCCCTACTTACCAAGCAATTTGTACCCGACAGACGTTAATTATGAAATCAGAAATCAATGGTCCCAAATGAAATGCTTTCTCTGTTGTTTTTACACACCAATCAATTGCTGTTGGGTTTATCCACAAAAAAACAACAACATTTCTGTCCCTAAATAAGGTCTGCTAATAGATGGAGCAGGTCCAGATTGCCCCTAAATTAGACTAAACTAAACCCCTACAAAGCCTGCTGGGAGATTACGCCACATCAACACACTCATTTCTATAAGGCTCATTATGAGTCACTTCTCCATTGGAAACTATTAGCAGCTGCTACACTTGCAATCTCACTGAGAGTGCAGAACTCACAATCTGAACGGCAATGACAAAGCCTTCTGAACGTTTAAACCACAACAGCTTCTATCTAAACAGACTAAGCACATTAATATCAGGGATTCATCTGTTTTGATATAGATTTCATGACTTTGAATATGTTTGCACATGTTCGGTGGCTCCTCCAGTCAAGTGGAGAGTCTGCTTTTTCTTGCACTCTGTATGACAGACCAACACAGCAAAGAGTGTGTGAAAAATACACTCTCAACATGATCAGAGGCAACCATCGACCACTTAGAAACACAGAAAAGCTATCAGCAGCAAAACTATGCAAAGTAACTTGAAAAAACGACACCAGCATTTGCCATGCACACTGGCCAACACCCAATCCTTGATGTGTAAGATTACTTCTAGTATGTATGTACTGTGCTGTGTGATCTTAGAATGTGATCATAGGGTCTGTAAGTAAAAAACACATCTATAACACTCAATTGCGCTGTAACAGCACTGTAAAAACACGTGTGGCTGTGTTACAATGTAACCACATATTTACAGGATTCTCAGTCGCAAACAACTTAATCACACTATAAGCACTGTCTGCATTTCAACACTTATAAAAAATGTGACATGGTAAAGCATGCATGCACGTATGCTCTCACAAGCACCAGAAACAGAAAAAAATGCATGCTTCCACTGAAAATGGTTAACTTAGTTTAAAATTAGGCCAAAATCCCACCCATCTAATGCATTTCTGTTGACCTCTGGGATTTACCTTGTCCTTGGTACCACGTTCTAATCTGGTAGTTTTTTATTTTTATATTATTATTTTATATTATTATTATTATTATATTATTATTATTATTTATATTATAATATTATTATTAATTATTATTATTATTATTATTATTATTATTATTATAATATTAGTTAGGCAGTGCTCTCAAGCAGTAAATATAAGTATATAATATATTTTTATTTTAGTATTATCATACTGTTTAATATATAATAAACTCAATAATTAATAATATACTCAGTAATCTAATCCACTTGGCTGCAGCCTAAATTAGGCAGACCTTATTCCAGGTTTATCACAGCATGTGTGGGACACAACACCCTCACACCCCCCTTCAATACTTAGGTTTATCACAGTCTGTGTATAAACAATAACCCCCTTGTTTCTCACATCATGTTGTTTGGTTGATGCATGCACAGTCAAACCCATAGCTGTTTCCTTAGACAAAAGTCTAAAGAAAGATTACAAATGTGCCATCTCTTTGCCAGGAGCAAATCGCACAGCAGGGCAGAGTCTTCCAGCGCTCAACACATTTAAACATGATCATTCTGGTATGAACTTGTAGTGCTTGGAAACTGAGTTCCGAAGGCAGTGCTCTCAAGCAGTAAATGACCTCGATTGAAGAGGGAAGTAGAATGCAGGGCAAAGCCTCAAAGTTAAAGAAGCAGCAGAGATGGAAATAAAACTCCTACTGCATACAAGGTTCGCCCATTCCAGGTTTTAAGACATGCTTGATTAGCCACACTGTGTACAGGTAGCACGCTCACTTGTATCATTCTAAAGTCATGTGTGGGACAGGAATGGATCACACTGCCCTTCAATACTTCAGTCTTATTTCCATCCATGGACACAACACCCTCACACCCCCTTCAATACAGTAATCTAATCCACTTGGCTGCAGCCTAAATTAGGCAGACCTTATTCCAGGTTTATCACAGCATGTGTGGGACACAACACCCTCACACCCCCTTCAATACTTCAGGTTTATCACAGTCTGTGTAGGACACAACACCCTCACACCCCCTTCAATACTCCAGGTTTATCACAGTCTGTGTAGGACACAACACCCTCACACCCCCTTCAATACTTCAGGTTTATCACAGTCTGTGTAGGACACAACACCCTCACACCCCCTTCAATACTTCAGGTTTATCACAGTCTGTGTGGGACACAACACCCTCACACCCCCTTCAATACTCCAGGTTTATCACAGTCTGTGTAGGACACAACACCCTCACACCCCCTTCAATACTTCAGGTTTATCACAGTCTGTGTAGGACACAACACCCTCACACCCCCCTTCAATACTTCAGGTTTATCACAGTCTGTGTGGGACACAACACCCTCACAGCCCCTTCAATACTCCAGGTTTATCACAGTCTGTGTGGGACACAACACCCTCACAGCCCCTTCAATACTCCAGGTTTATCACAGTCTGTGTGGGACACAACACCCTCACAGCCCCTTCAATACTCCAGGTTTATCACAGCATGTGTGGGACACAACACCCTCACAGCCCCTTCAATACTCCAGGTTTATCATAGTCTGTGTAGGACACAACACCCTCACAGCCCCTTCAATACTCCAGGTTTATCACAGTCTGTGTGGGACAGAACACCCTCACAGGCCCTTCAATACTCCAGGTTTATTACAGTCTGTGTGGGACACAACACCCTCACAGCCCCTTCAATATTTTTGTTTTCAACTGCTAAGTTACCATTATATAGTAGACAAGGCATGGCTTGGTATTGACTGGACTTTCTGGTTCTCCCTATTCCTTTTTATTTTCATGAGCCAAGGTACTTTGAAAGGAGAGGGGCTAACAGCTACATAACCCCCTCAGTCAATGTCCATGAGAGCTTCAATCTGAGGTCAGAGTAACACTTATTCAGATATGACAGATGAAGGCATTAACAGAAACATGTGTGTTATCCTGTAGAAGGCCATGGGGCAGATTAGAGAGACAGTCTAAGAGTAGTCCCACCTGAGACTCCAAGAGGCCTCCACAAGCCCAGGGTAGCTTTCCAGACATTCGCTTCCTTCAGATCCATCCTTCCCACCAGGAGCAGCTTCTCCTGGCTCAGCATCTTCCTCCCCAGATCCTGCAACAAAGGAAACAAACATGTTAGTGCTTCCAGAGCTCCCAGTGATAAGAGAGACCTGTGAGTCAGCGCTTCCAGAGCTCCCAGTGATAAGAGAGACCTGTGAGTCAGTGCTTCCAGAGCTCCCAGTGATAAGAGAGACCTGTGAGTCAGTGCTTCCAGAGCTCCCAGTGATAAGAGAGACCTGTGAGTCAGTGCTTCCAGAGCTCCCAGTGATGAGAGAGACCTGTGAGTCAGTGCTTCCAGAGCTCCCAGTGATAAGAGAGACCTGTGAGTCAGTGCTTCCAGAGCTCCCAGTGATGAGAGAGACCTGTGAGTCAGTGCTTCCAGAGCTCCCAGTGATAAGAGAGACCTGTGAGTCAGTGCTTCCAGAGCTCCCAGTGATGAGAGAGACCTGTGAGTCAGTGCTTCCAGAGCTCCCAGTGATGAGAGAGACCTGTGAGTCAGTGCTTCCAGAGCTCCCAGTGATAAGAGAGACCTGTGAGTCAGTGCTTCCAGAGCTCCCAGTGATGAGAGAGACCTGTGAGTCAGTGCTTCCAGAGCTCCCAGTGATGAGAGAGACCTGTGAGTCAGTGCTTCCAGAGCTCCCAGTGATGAGAGACCTGTGAGTCAGTGCTTCCAGAGCTCCCAGTGATAAGAGAGACCTGTGAGTCAGTGCTTCCAGAGCTCCCAGTGATGAGAGAGACCTGTGAGTCAGTGCTTCCAGAGCTCCCAGTGATAAGAGAGACCTGTGAGTCAGTGCTTCCAGAGCTCCCAGTGATAAGAGAGACCTGTGAGTCAGTGCTTCCAGAGCTCCCAGTGATAAGAGAGACCTGTGAGTCAGTGCTTCCAGAGCTCCCAGTGATAAGAGAGACCTGTGAGTCAGTGCTTTCAGAGCTCCCAGTGATAAGAGAGACCTGTGAGTCAGTGCTTCCAGAGCTCCCAGTGATGAGAGAGACCTGTGAGTCAGTGCTTCCAGAGCTCCCAGTGATGAGAGAGACCTGTGAGTCAGTGCTTCCAGAGCTCCCAGTGATGAGAGAGACCTGTGAGTCAGTGCTTCCAGAGCTCCCAGTGATGAGAGAGACCTGTGAGTCAGTGCTTCCAGAGCTCCCAGTGATAAGAGAGACCTGTGAGTCAGTGCTTCCAGAGCTCCCAGTGATAAGAGAGACCTGTGAGTCAGTGCTTCCAGAGCTCCCAGTGATAAGAGAGACCTGTGAGTCAGTGCTTCCAGAGCTCCCAGTGATAAGAGAGACCTGTGAGTCAGTGCTTCCAGAGCTCCCAGTGATAAGAGAGACCTGTGAGTCAGTGCTTCCAGAGCTCTCAGTGATAAGAGAGACCTGTGAGTCAGTGCTTCCAGAGCTCCCAGTGATGAGAGACCTGTGAGTCAGTGCTTCCAGAGCTCTCAGTGAGAGACCTGTGAGTCTGTGAGTCAGTGCTTCCAGAGCTCCCAGTGATGAGAGACCTGTGAGTCAGTGAGTCAGTATGTGCGAGTGTCAGTGTGCGAGTGTGTGTGTATGTGTCAATGTGTGCGTGTGTGTCAGTGTGTGTTTAAGGGTATGCAGAAATCCGTACTCAGACTTGTCTTCATGGAGTAGTTTATCAGCAGCTTTTCAATAAATTTATTCGTTAATGTCAAAACAATTTCAAAACAAGAAAAGCTGCCCTTCCCTCATGTTTTCCTTGTCAGTTTTCTTCCACACCGAGTGTTTTGAAAGCTGATTGGAAGAATATTTCTCTCTTCCGGGGCACTGACATGTAAACGATATAAACTGATAAGGGAAACATGAGGGAAGGACAGCTTTTCATGTTTTGAAATCAACACATTCACGAATGGCTTTATTCAGTACCTGCTGATAGACACTTCTTAAAGGCAAGTCTGAACACAAGCCATTGCACACTCCTAGTGTTACATATGAGCTAAATATGTCAAAGTTAACAAGGATGTCAATGACATTCATTCCCTGCCACATGTGTGAATACATATTCTGAGCTATGAAGGCATGTACCCCCATCCACAGCATGTATGTATGTATGTATGTATGTATGTCTGCACATGTACAAAATGTTTGACAATTGTATACAGTACAAATGGAGGGACAGGTGCTTCCTCATACGCCCGCATTCTGATACTCTGAACAGATTGAAGAATTTCAACTAGAGAAGCAGTTCTCTAAATACATGTTTAAAAAAGGTAAGAATTCAGATTTACTAAAGGACTGCTCCCCTACATTTTGCATGTGTGCTCTTGTTATATCACAAGAGAGAGACACGGTCAGCATTTGAGATTGATTTAGAGTTTTATACGGCCTATAATATTAAAAGTGTGCTTCTAGGCTCCTCACACAAATGCACACACTACACTACTTCAGTGCATGCAGACGCCTCTGCTTTGATGCGGGAGCTTCTTCTCTGCGAGTGTTTTCTCCATTTGATGGAGCGGCGGCTGACAGGACCCCCTTGCTAAGGGGCAGTGTAATCTCGCTAGGCTCTGCAGGGAATCCCAAACAGCACAGTATACTCTGAGCCAGAGACTCATCAGGCATGCTCAATGCTCTCGAGCCAGTATAGCACTGAAGGGATGGCTGATCTCACAGCGCAGACTCCCACACCATCCCAAGCCTAGCATTGCTTAGAGTCTTCTTTAGCCATGTGTATGCACACAACAAGAAAGAAAAGGACATATTGCTACTGGAAACCTTTTAGTTTTGCAAGGGCTTTGTCTTCAAACGTGACTGCGAAGCTCTTCCTTTTTCTGCACCACAGAATATTAAGTTATGTTGCAGTCACAATGACAAGAATGTTAAAAAACAAAAAATTAAAACACACACACACACAGAGCACCTGTAATCATGAGGAAAAAGTGAGCAGCTCCCCTCCTTCCCAGGAACAAAAAATTCTCACCTGCACTCCATCATCCAATATACCCGAGTCAGCTGAGTGACTGAGTCAGACAGGTGCCATTTTAAGAGCAAACTGCCCTCACCTAAAATGGTGTGTTTGAGTTTCAGTGCCCTTCATAAAATATAAACAGATCCTCAAACTTTTTTTTTTTTCCTCACCTTTCATTTTCTGGTTAGTGTGAGATTCTAGAAATAATATGTATGGGATGTGATCAGCTGATCGGCTGATAATTTCTAAAATTGCATCCAACTTGGTGCCATGTGCTGTAGTCTGACATTTTTTAGCTCAATAACTAATGCAACATTCTCTCTTATATTATGAAATATTTTTTCTAGTGCTGATAAATGAAAAAGATAAGGCGTCCTTGATCGACAGGGCTGTAGTTTATGAAATTACACTGTTGAGGTGCAGTATCTATGACAAAAAAAACACCCAAAAAACCACAGTATAGATCAGCACTTACAGTGAAAATGACTTTGAGGTTGTTTAGTTTTTCAATATGCTTTGGCAGGCCGGTGTGTGCCCAGCAAACAAGGAAGTTCTCAAGAAGAAAGAACATTTAGATGCAGGTGTAATGACCTTAGCGAACACTTCAATAACCTACTATTGCAACAGAAGAGATGCACTCATAACACGTTTAGGGTGTTCTTTAGAGGCTATTTTAGCTCAATAAATAGAAATTGTGCTACTTCTTTAGAGTGGAGATAGAATTAGGACAGAGGGAACAGAGGACAGTGTGGAACAGGTTACCTAGTCATGTTGTTGAAAGAGACACTTCACACAGAGAGCGGCGAGGGTGTGGAACGGGTTACCTAGTCATGTTGCTGAAGGAGACACCTCACACAGAGAGTGGCGAGGGTGTGGAACGGGTTACCTAGTCATGTTGCTGAAGGAGACTCTTCACACAGAGAGTGGTGAGGGTGTGGAATGGGTTACCTAGTCATGTTGCTGAAGGAGACTCTTCTTCACACAGAGAGCGGTGAGGGGGTGGAATGGGTTACCTAGTCATGTTGCTGAAGGAGACACTTCACACAGAGAGCGGCGAGGGTGTGGAACAGGTTACCTAGTCATGTTGCTGAAAGAGACACTTCACACAGAGAGCGGCGAGGGTGTGGAACGGGTTACCTAGTCATGTTGCTGAAGGAGACACTTCACACAGAGAGTGGCGAGGGTGTGGAACGGGTTACCTAGTCATGTTGCTGAAGGAGACACTTCACACAGAGAGCGGCGAGGGTGTGGAACGGGTTACCTAGTCATGTTGCTGAAGGAGACACTTCACACAGAGAGTGGCGAGGGTGTGGAACGGGTTACCTAGTCATGTTGCTGAAGGAGACACTTCACACAGAGAGTGGTGAGGGCGTGGAATGGGTTACCTAGTCATGTTGCTGAAGGAGACACTTCACACAGAGAGTGGCGAGGGTGTGGAACGGGTTACCTAGTCATGTTGCTGAAGGAGACACTTCACACAGAGAGTGGCGAGGGTGTGGAACGGGTTACCTAGTCATGTTGCTGAAGGAGGCTCTTCACACAGAGAGTGGCGAGGGTGTGGAACGGGTTACCTAGTCATGTTGCTGAAGGAGACTCTTCACACAGAGAGTGGTGAGGGGATGGAATGGGTTACCTAGTCATGTTGCTGAAGGAGACTCTTCTTCACACAGAGAGCGGCGAGGGTGTGGAACGGGTTACCTAGTCATGTTGCTGAAGGAGACACTTCACACAGAGAGTGGTGAGGGCGTGGAATGGGTTACCTAGTCATGTTGCTGAAGGAGACACTTCACACAGAGAGTGGTGAGGGTGTGGAACGGGTTACCTAGTCATGTTGCTGTTCATGTTGAATCAGTGCTATCCTTTAAGGTTCAAATTGGAACATTTTGAGATTTATTAGCTACAAGGAACCAGGCAAGCACTGATGAGCAGAAGGACCTCCCCTAGTTCGTAACCCTTCTTATATGCTCATGTACTACTTCCAGTACCTAAACAACAGTTTTCCCATGCTTTTCTCATAGCTATACAATGCATTTCCCATAGCTTGATCATACCTCTCTCTCTCTTGGCTTTACAATGTTTATCTATCTATGCTTTACCATGCAGGTTCCTGCAGGGTTGGCCATTATACCAATGCCTCTGCCACAACGGTTTAGATGCTATAAGATCTCTCTTTGATAGAAAAGGATGAAATCTCCTAATGTGAGGCAGTTTCACAAATTGTACGGCTGCAGGGTTTAGAGCAGTTTACCCTGGAGAGGTATCTGATGGACTGTTTTGATTATAAAGGATGTGGGTGGAGGCACAGCTCTGTGGCTGAGACAAGTGGATGGGGTGTGGAGGGAAATCCAAGTCTTTAGCAGTGCCAGCTTGTAGGCGCTCTTAGTATATTCATATCACTATAAAAAGAAATCTCAAGAACTGACTGCCAGAATTAGACAGCCACTTAAGCAAAGCACAGGCAAGCAACTGCAGACTCCAGTTATAGGTGCAAAGGGAACCCGAGCGCTGCCGAAGAAACTTAGACACCACTACAAATGAAAAGTCTGACGTCTCCTACAATCCCATCAGCTCTTCATTTGCATCATTAATTGATCGCTAAGTCTTGGGTTTACTTCCAACAGCCTGGTCAATTGTGAATTCTTCCTTCCAAGAGGGTCCTCTTTCTGATTGGCCTGTCAGACTTTGTTAGCGGCTGCTGTTTAGCACGTTTTCTCCCAGCAGTGTCTCCCCAGCACTGCCCCCTACACCTGTGTATTACCTCACTTCCAGGCTTCACCGCTTTCAAACAGATCCCATTAAAGTATTAGCAGCATTATCACAGGTCTCCGAGTTCTTGGGTTGAAGCTCTTTTGGTCACATGACATAAATGCAGCTAGATAAATGGAGTGAAACTGGACACTGGGCACAGGACTCCGCAAGAAGGAGAAATCTTTACATTGAAATATTACTGTACATTGAAGGTAATAATTTGATATGTAAATAGATTCAGTATAATACAGTAAATATAAAACAATATATATAACTTGGTCTCTGTGTGTAACCACTTTCAGTTCTGAATGCACTAATGCATGTTTAACAGGTCTATCAAGCAAACAGTCTGAGCTTTATGGAACCGCACATGAGCTGCAGTAGAGGACGATAATAACAAACGAATTAAAGAATTACTATATACAAATATTCACTATAGGAAGACCACCAAATCTCCCGGCCTGGACAACATCTGCTCCAGAGTACTTAAAGGGGGAAATAAATAAAAAATCCAGGCAATTATCTCCAGAGAGGCTTGACAAATTGATAAAGATGGGAGATGCCCTAGCTGACTGGTGGATTGAAAATTAGATTGCGATGTTTCAAAAGTGAGAAGAGGCGGAGCTAAATTTACAGACCAATCAGCTTCACCTTCTTCACAGACACAACTACAAGAGGTCAGAAGACACTTTGAACAGAGGAGTGTACAGACCAGGTTACCAAGCCAAGCTGGACACTTTAAACAGAGGAGTGTACAGACCAGGTTACCAAGCCAAGCTGGACACTTTAAACAGAGGAGTGTACAGACCAGGTTACCAAGCCAAGCTGGACACTTTGAACAGAGGAGTGTACAGACCAGGTTACCAAGCCAAGCTGGACACTTTAAACAGAGGAGTGTACAGACCAGGTTACCAAGCCAAGCTGGACACTTTAAACAGAGGAGTGTACAGACCAGGTTACCAAGCCAAGCTGGACACTTTGAACAGAGGAGTGTACAGACCAGGTTACCAAGCCAAGCTGGACACTTTAAACAGGAGTGTACAGACCAGGGAGTGTACAGAGGAGTACAGACCAGGTTACCAAGCCAAGCTGGACACTTTAAACAGAGGAGTGTACAGACCAGGTTACCAAGCCAAGCTGGACACTTTAAACAGAGGAGTGTACAGACCAGGTTACCAAGCCAAGCTGGACACTTTAAACAGAGGAGTGTACAGACCAGGTTACCAAGCCAAGCTGGACACTTTAAACAGAGGAGTGTACAGACCAGGTTACCAAGCCAAGCTGGACACTTTAAACAGAGGAGTGTACAGACCAGGTTACCAAGCCAAGCTGGTAAACAGAGGAGTGTACAGACCAGGTTACCAAGCCAAGCTGGACACTTTAAACAGAGGAGTGTACAGACCAGGTTACCAAGCCAAGCTGGACACTTTAAACAGAGGAGTGTACAGACCAGGTTACCAAGCCAAGCTGGACACTTTAAACAGAGGAGTGTACAGACCAGGTTACCAAGCCAAGCTGGACACTTTAAACAGAGGAGTGTACAGACCAGGTTACCAAGCCAAGCTGGACACTTTAAACAGAGGAGTGTACAGACCAGGTTACCAAGCCAAGCTGGACACTTTAAACAGAGGAGTGTACAGACCAGGTTACCAAGCCAAGCTGGACACTTTAAACAGAGGAGTGTACAGACCAGGTTACCAAGCCAAGCTGGACACTTTAAACAGAGGAGTGTACAGACCAGGTTACCAAGCCAAGCTGGACACTTTAAACAGAGGAGTGTACAGACCAGGTTACCAAGCCAAGCTGGACACTTTAAACAGAGGAGTGTACAGACAGAGGAGTGTACAGACCAGGTTACCAAGCCAAGCTGGACACTTTAAACAGAGGAGTGTACAGACCAGGTTACCAAGCCAAGCTGGACACTTTAAACAGAGGAGTGTACAGACCAGGTTACCAAGCCAAGCTGGACACTTTAAACAGAGGAGTGTACAGACCAGGTTACCAAGCCAAGCTGGACACTTTAAACAGAGGAGTGTACAGACCAGGTTACCAAGCCAAGCTGGACACTTTAAACAGAGGAGTGTACAGACCAGGTTACCAAGCCAAGCTGGACACTTTAAACAGAGGAGTGTACAGACCAGGTTACCAAGCCAAGCTGGACACTTTAAACAGAGGAGTGTACAGACCAGGTTACCAAGCCAAGCTGGACACTTTAAACAGAGGAGTGTACAGACCAGGTTACCAAGCCAAGCTGGACACTTTAAACAGAGGAGTGTACAGACCAGGTTACCAAGCCAAGCTGGACACTTTAAACAGAGGAGTGTACAGACCAGGTTACCAAGCCAAGCTGGACACTTTAAACAGAGGAGTGTACAGACCAGGTTACCAAGCCAAGCTGGACACTTTAAACAGAGGAGTGTACAGACCAGGTTACCAAGCCAAGCTGGACACTTTAAACAGAGGAGTGTACAGACCAGGTTACCAAGCCAAGCTGGACACTTTAAACAGAGGAGTGTACAGACCAGGTTACCAAGCCAAGCTGGACACTTTAAACAGAGGAGGTTACCAAGCCAAGTACAGACCAGGTTACCAAGCCAAGCTGGACACTTTAAACAGAGGAGTGTACAGACCAGGTTACCAAGCCAAGCTGGACACTTTAAACAGAGGAGTGTACAGACCAGGTTACCAAGCCAAGCTGGACACTTTAAACAGAGGAGTGTACAGACCAGGTTACCAAGCCAAGCTGGACACTTTAAACAGAGGAGTGTACAGACCAGGTTACCAAGCCAAGCTGGACACTTTAAACAGAGGAGTGTACAGACCAGGTTACCAAGCCAAGCTGGACACTTTAAACAGAGGAGTGTACAGACCAGGTTACCAAGCCAAGCTGGACACTTTAAACAGAGGAGTGTACAGACCAGGTTACCAAGCCAAGCTGGACACTTTAAACAGAGGAGTGTACAGACCAGGTTACCAAGCCAAGCTGGACACTTTAAACAGAGGAGTGTACAGACCAGGTTACCAAGCCAAGCTGGACACTTTAAACAGAGGAGTGTACAGACCAGGTTACCAAGCCAAGCTGGACACTTTAAACAGAGGAGTGTACAGACCAGGTTACCAAGCCAAGCTGGACACTTTAAACAGAGGAGTGTACAGACCAGGTTACCAAGCCAAGCTGGACACTTTAAACAGAGGAGTGTACAGACCAGGTTACCAAGCCAAGCTGGACACTTTAAACAGGAGGAGTTACCAAGCCAAGCTACAGACAGAGGAGTGTACAGGTTACCAAGCCAAGCTGGACACTTTAGGTTAACAAGCCAAGCTGGACACTTTAAACAGAGGAGTGTGTAGCTGGACACTTTGAACAGAGGAGTGTTACCAGGTTACCAAGCCAAGCTGGACACTTTAAACAGAGGAGTGTACAGACCAGGTTACCAAGCCAAGCTGGACACTTTAAACAGAGGAGTGTACAGACCAGGTTACCAAGCCAAGCTGGACACTTTAAACAGAGGAGTGTACAGACCAGGTTACCAAGCCAAGCTGGACACTTTAAACAGAGGAGTGTACAGACCAGGTTACCAAGCCAAGCTGGACAATTTAAACAGAGGAGTGTACAGTTACCAAGCCAAGCTGGACACTTTAACCAAGCCAAGCTGGACACTTTAGTGTACAGACCAGGTTACCAAGCCAAGCTGTTGCTGGAATTAATGGGATCCTTACTTTAAACAGAAGTGTACAGACCAGGTTAAGCTGGACACTTTGACAGAGGAGTGTACAGACCAGGTTACCAAGCCAAGCTGTTGCTGCTGAATTAATGGGATCCTTCAAGAACTAACATTATGATGTTCTGTAACGAATCAGCTGAAAAAAACTAGATGAGCATTTATGGGGTGAATTACTTCAAATTGCTTGTCGGTTTTCACTTCTTCTGATGCAAAAACAAGTGATATGAATGCTGTATATAAAATGGTATCTATACATTGTAATTTATACTGTAACAATACAAGGTCTTGCTGGTTTGAACTGCAATATTTCAAGCAAGGTTAGCTTATTAACACAATACTGTATCTTATTAGTTACTGACCTTAGGCAGTGTACAGTAATGGGATTATAGACGTCAATATATATATATATGACTGCAGTTATTTTTAGATATGATATAAAGACGTGTTCTGCCATGGCCGTCCCGAAGCCCTGGCCACTGAGGGATAAGCTTGGACTCTCACACGTCCTGCATGCATTACACCATATTTTATATTACAAGCTCCAGTGTCAAGAAGAAGGAAAAAAGAAAGCAAAAAGCAGACAGCGCCTGTGCTCAAGTAAACATGCACTACCCCTTTTTTGCCAGGGACAGAGGGAAGCCCATTGTAGCTGATGCTCCTGTCAGGGTGTGAAAGGGTTAACAGTGACACTGTTCACTTGTCTCTTGTACAGTTTCTGCTGAATCCTTCTGATTATGCCTTTTAACAAAGTTACTCATTGTGCAAAACCAACAAAATGATCACTTTCAAGCAAAGCCCAATCCTTCACTATCTGTCCTAATCTAATGACATCAATGAGAGAGCGGCACTCATAAATCCAGTATCCAACTTGGGGAGTCTCGCAGAAATAAGGAATGAAACCAAACTAATCTGCATCAACACTTGGCTTGATTAGACAGACAGACAGACAAGTAGAAATAAATTAAGCATAAAAGCTGAGAAACTGGGAGGGAGGCAGTGTGGTCTAGTGGTTAGAGCGGAGGGATTGGGAGGGAGGCAGTGTGGTCTAGTGGTTAGAGCGGAGGGATTGGGAGGGAGGCAGTGTGGTCTAGTGGTTAGAGCGGAGGGATTGGGAGGGAGGCAGTGTGGTCTAGTGGTTAGAGCGGAGGGATTGGGGGAGGCAGTGTGGTCTAGTGGTTAGAGCGGAGGGATTGGGAGGGAGGCAGTGTGGTCTAGTGGTTAGAGCGGAGGGATTGGGAGGGAGGCAGTGTGGTCTAGTGGTTAGAGCGGAGGGATTGGGAGGGAGGCAGTGTGTCTGGTGGTTAGAGCTGAGAGACTGGGAGGGAGGCAGTGTGGTCTAGTGGTTAGAGCGGAGGGATTGGGAGGGAGGCAGTGTGGTCTAGTGGTTAGAGCGGAGGGATTGGGAGGGAGGCAGTGTGGTCTAGTGGTTAGAGCGGAGGGATTGGGAGGGAGGCAGTGTGGTCTAGTGGTTAGAGCGGAGGGATTGGGAGGGAGGCAGTGTGGTCTAGTGGTTAGAGCGGAGGGATTGGGAGGGAGGCAGTGTGGTCTAGTGGTTAGAGCGGAGGGACTGGGAGGGAGGCAGTGTGGTCTAGTGGTTAGAGCTGAGGGACTGGGAGGGAGGCAGTGTGGTCTAGTGGTTGGACTGGGTGGTGTAGAGCGGAGGGATTGGGAGGGAGGCAGTGTGGTCTAGTGGTTAGAGCGGAGGGATTGGGAGGGAGGCAGTGTGGTCTAGTGGTTAGAGCTAGTGTCTAATGGTTAGAGCTGAGGGACTGGGAGGGAGGCAGTGCGGTCTAATGGTTAGAGCGGAGGGATTGGGAGGGAGGCAGTGTGGTCTAGTGGTTAGAGCTGAGAGACTGGGAGGTAGGCAGTATGGTCTAGTGGTTAAAGCTGGGAGGTAGGCAGTATGGTCTAGTGGTTAAAGCTGGGAGGGAGGCAGTGTGGTCTAGTGGTTACAGCTAAGCTGAGGGGCTGGGAGGGAGGCAGTGTACTACCTTGGATAATTTGGGCCACTCTTAAATAAGTTTTTGAAAGTGCTGAACGTCGTAATCTGATGGTGATTCTTGGGGTTCATAAACTTGACCTTCCGGCTTTTTTTTAAGTTACCACAAATATTCAAGGATTGACAGAAATGTAATTTAGCAGGAGTGCTGAATTACACAGGAATTCAATGCGTTAGGGAGTAGGTGTTGGGAAGTAAAAATCAGATCAAAGAAACAGTGAAAGATGTTACTTCACTCAGGTTCGTTTGGCCTTTTTAATGCAGAGCCAGACACAGGATTTGAAAGTTTTGAGCACTTTTGTGCAGGAGTTATTAAATTGTTCAGAAACATAATAAAATAAAATAAACACAAACCAAAACCAAAACCTAACTCTGTTTTGGGGCGCTTGCTAAACACTTTTCTTCGTTTCTCTTGCCAACCACTGGAGGGCTCAGCCGTTTACCAGTCAGAACAACACTTTAAACACATTGTTTTCCAACCCCTACCCCACACACTCTTCACTCTTCACTCTTCACTCTTCACTCTTCACTCTTCACTCTTCACTCTTCACTCTTCACTCTTCACTCCAGTGTCTTCTTCATGACAGCCTCACTTCACACAGACTGGAGACTGCCCCGAACAAACATTGCCCTGGTTTAAATACATGCCTGCTAATTGCAGCCAGGTGATAATTATTACAGATCGGCACCAGGTGACTCTCATCCTAGCTCCCTCCTGTGGCATTCTGGGGGATGTAGTCTTGTGTAACCCCTCCTGAACTACATTTTTTTTCGTCTTCCTCCCCCCAGTCTGTCACAATATGAATGTACGATATTGTAGATACTGTTTGTGAGATAGGCGATTGCCATTGGGCGTGCTCTCATTCAGTCTCGCTTGACTCTTTTTCCATGAAGGAAGCACATTTTGAAACACAGTATTCCTATTTATCACTGGTCATTAGAAATTAACCTGGACTACAACCCTAAAAACCAACAGCTACCCCAAGTGGTCACGGACAGTATGTGTTTTATTTTCCCTGTACACTGACGTTCCTCTGTGCCATGTGCTGTGCTACTAAGGGAGTCTGACACTTGCATATTTAGCACAACCTGCACTTGTTACTTCATGTATTGTTCAGTTATTAACTCCTCGTGTCCCTGTGCACATGCTCTGGGAGCAGACTGGCCCTTTGAACACAATTTCAACAAACCACTTCCGGGGGCCAGTCTTTTGGCTGTGTGGCATCGATACTTAGGAATTTGCTTCCTATTGATAATAAAGAGATGGCTGCTCTGTTTCCATGTTCAACCGAAAAACACACTTGTTCACTTTGGGTTTTATTATTTAGTTTGTTTGTTGTTCTTAATGTATTTTTTATTATAAGGCATTTTGATCCATCATGACAGTGCTTTATTCTCTGAACTGTGAGACCCTACAGTAAAGGCAAGCTAAAGGGAACTTTCTGTATTTATTTAATCATTTAAATAATCAGGGCTCATACAGGCAAACGTTAAACCCCAACAGTTCTGTCTCAATTAACTGTTAGAAACCAGACAACAGAGCACAGCCTCCGTTCACTCCTATCATTTCTTATGATCTGAGAGCGTGTCTTAATCACTATGCAGAGCAGCCAGGATTGTCTGCAGAAGCACCTGCCGAGGTCAGACTCTGTACCGGCAGTGCATCACAGAGCATTGCCTGTCATACCCGCTGCACAGGGAGTGGGGAAATCAAAAGAACAAGCATCTCGCTGTAGCATTCCATCCACTTTCATTATGTGAGCTCTGCATTCCTGGGTTAGGCTGCCCTCTGGTGGCCACACCTCTCTAAACTGTTGTGCAATTTAATTCCACAGTAAAGGTAGCCCTAAGCAAAACAGATGTTGCCCTGTTTGGACTTCAGTGTGCAGCTGACCTTGCCTGTGGCCTGGGTCATGATCACATCACACTACTGCATGTTGTAACAGGCAGCCTCCTCTCTTACAATCATGTTAATTAATCAGGGTATCGAAGACTGCAGCAAACAAACACATGTCTCAAATTCACTTCTCCTGCTCTTGTCTTTACGTTTCCCACTTACCCACATTTTTAATCACAACCCATGCAATGTCGGCAACCTGACTTACATGTACAGGCAGACAGACGTACAGGTACATGTACAGGCAGACACACAGACACAGGCACAGGCTGACAGACACACAGGCACAGGCAGGCTGACACACAGGCACAGGCAGGCTGACACACAGGCACAGGCAGGCTGACAGACACAGGCAGGGACACACAGGCACAGACACACAGGCACAGGCAGGCTGACACACAGGCACAGGCAGGCTGACACACAGGCACAGGCAGGTTGACACACAGGCACAGGCAGACAGACACACAGGCACAGGCAGACAGACACACAGGCACAGGCAGACAGACACACAGGCACAGGCTGACAGACACACAGGCACAGGCAGGCTGACACACAGGCACAGGCTGACAGACACACAGGCACAGGCAGGTTGACACACAGGCACAGGCTGACAGACACACAGGCACAGGCTGACAGACACACAGGCACAGGCTGACAGACACACAGGCACAGGCAGGCTGACACACAGGCACAGGCTGACAGACACACAGGCACAGGCAGGCTGACACACAGACACAGGCTGACAGACACACAGGCACAGGCAGGCTGACACACAGGCACAGGCTGCAGACACACAGGCACAGGCTGACAGACACACAGGCACAGGCTGACAGACACACAGGCACAGGCAGGTTGACACACAGGCACAGGCTGACAGACACACAGGCACAGGCAGACAGACACACAGGCACAGGCAGACAGACACACAGGCACAGGCTGACAGACACACAGGCACAGGCTGACAGACACACAGGCACAGGCTGACAGACACACAGGCACAGGCTGACAGACACACAGGCACAGGCAGGCTGACACACAGGCACAGGCAGACAGACACACAGGCACAGGCAGGCAGACACACAGGCACAGGCAGGCTGACACACAGACACAGGCAGGCTGACACACAGACACAGGCAGACAGACACACAGGCACAGGCAGACACACAGGCACAGGCAGGCTGACACACAGGCACAGGCAGGCTGACACACAGGCGCAGGCAGGCTGACACACAGACATGGGCAGGCAGACACACAGGCGCGGGCAGGCTGACACACAGGCACAGGCAGGCTGACACACAGACACAGGCTGGCTGACACACAGGCACAGGCTGACAGACACACAGGCACAGGCTGACAGACACACAGGCACAGGCTGACAGACACACAGGCACAGGCTGACAGACACACAGGCACAGGCAGACTGACACACAGGCACAGGCTTACAGATTCCTCATTGATTCGCTGTGTGATGCGGGAGGTGGTCTTGCAGTGGGCTCGGAACAGGCTGACCATGCTGGTGCTTTCTGGATCCAGGATGTTGCCCTCGTCATCGCGCACCACCAGGTCCAGCGTCAGGATCCTGTAAAGTGGAGACAGGGAGACACAGTGCTGGTTACCAATCAGAAATGTCTTTCCTGTGATGCAGAATCCGGACAGTGGCTCCAGGATCACGCACAATGTTATCATCATTTCTTTGTGTTATTCTTTAGCCAGGAAAAGCCCACGGAGTCAGGAGAGGGTTAACAAAGGTAACATATCTTCACAATATTCACAAAGCATCTATCACATGCTAGGTTTGCCCATTGTGTTTTGTAAAACGAAAAACAAATTACTAGACTGGCAAGAAACAATAGAGGTTCACGTAAGACTTCTTAAATACATCTCAAATAATCTTAATGACAGCAAAAGTTATAAAAGTCAGTTGAAATGTCCAATACTTCCAATACTTGGTAGCAGAAGGCTAGTTGTAAGGGGAGGCACACTCATGTAGCACAGCTGGAGGCTGGTAGTAAAGGAGGCACACTCACGAAACACAGCTGGAGGCTGGTTGTAAAGGGGGCACACTCATGTAGCACAGCTGGAGGCTAGTTGTAAAGAAGGCACACTCACGTAGCACAGCTGGAGGCTGGTGGTAAAGGGGGCACACTCACGTAGCACAGCTGCAGGCTGGTTGTAAGAGGGGGCACACTCACGTAGCACAGCTGGAGGCTGGTTGTAAAGGGGGCACACTCACATTCCACAGCTGAAGGCTGGTTGTAAAGGGGGCACACTCACGTAGCACAGCTGGAGGCTGGTTGTAAAGGGGGCACACTCACATAACACAGCTGGAGTCTGGTTGTAAAATGGGGCACATTCACGTAGCACAGCTGGAGGCTGGGTGTATGGGGGGCACACTCACTTGTTCCTGTAGTCCATCTTGGAGGTGACCTGCTGCTTCAGCTCCTGCAGCTTGTCCTTCGGCAGGGTCCCTGAGAGAAGCTGAGACCCCCTCTCTATCAACTCATGCATCATATGACCCAATCGCAAGAAAAGAGCCTTCCCACCCTCCTGGAGGAGAGAGAGCAGAGTCACTGATACTGAACGACTACTGTACACCCACCTGCAAGATCCTCATAGAGGAGAGAGAGCAGAGCCACTGAGATATGGAACCACTACTGTACACCCACCTGCAAGATCCCCATAGAGGAGACAGAGAGAGCAGAGTCACTGAGATACTGAACAACTACTGTACACCCACCTGCAAGATCTTCATAGAGGAGAGAGAGCAGAGCCACTGAGATACTGAACCACTACTGTACACCCACCTGCAAGATCCTCATAGAGGAGAGAGAGAGAGCAGAGCCACTGAGATACTGAACAACTACTGTACACCCACCTGCAAGATCCTCATAGAGGAGAGAGAGTGCAGAGTCACTGAGATATTGAACCACTACTGTACACTCACCTGCAAGATCCTCATAGAGGAGAGAGAGAGCAGAGCCACTGAGATACTGAACCACTACTGTACACCCACCTGCAAGATCCCCATAGAGGAGAGAGAGAGCAGAGCCACTGAGATACTGAACCACTACTGTACACCCACCTGCAAGATCCTCATAGAGGAGAGAGAGAGAGCAGAGCCACTGAGATAATGAACAACTACTGTACAGCCACCTGCAAGATCTCCATAGAGGAGAGAGAGAGCAGAGCCACTGAGATACTGAACCACTACTGTACACCCACCTGCAAGATCCTCATAGAGGAGAGAGAGAGCAGAGCCACTGAGATACTGAACAACTACTGTACACCCACCTGCAAGATCCTCATAGAGGAGAGAGAGAGCAGAGCCACTGAAATACTGAACAACTACTGTACACCCACCTGCAAGATCCCCATAGAGGAGAGAGAGCAGAGTCACTGAAATACTGAACAACTACTGTACACCCACCTGCAAGATCCCCATAGAGGAGAGAGAGTGCAGAGTCACTGAGATACTGAACCACTACTGTACACCCACCTGCAAGATCCTCATAGAGGAGAGAGAGAGAGCAGAGCCACTGAGATACTGAACTACTACTGTTCACCCACCTGCAAGATCTCCATAGAGGAGAGAGAGAGCAGAGCCACTGAGATACTGAACTACTACTGTTCACCCACCTGCAAGATCCCCATAGAGGAGAGAGAGAGCAGGGTCACTGAGATACTGAACCACTACTGTACACCCACCTGCAAGATCCCCATAGAGGAGAGAGAGAGAGCAGAGCCACTGAGATACTGAACCACTACTGTACACCCACCTGCAAGATCCCAATAGAGGAGAGAGAGAGAGCAGAGCCACTGAGATACTGAACAACTACTGTACACCCACCTGCAAGATCCTCATAGAGGAGAGAGAGTGCAGAGTCACTAAGATACTGAACCACTACTGTACACCCACCTGGAAGACCCTCATAGTGGAGAGAGAGTGCAGAGTCACTGAGATATTGAACCACTACTGTACACCCACCTGCAAGATCCTCATAGAGGAGAGAGAGAGAGCAGAGCCACTGAGATACTGAACAACTACTGTACACCCACCTGCAAGATCCTCATAGAGGAGAGAGAGCAGAGCCACTGAGATACTGAACAACTACTGTACACCCACCTGCAAGATCCCCATAGAGGAGAGAGAGAGCAGAGCCACTGAGATACTGAACCACTACTGTACACCCACCTGCAAGATCCTCATAGAGGAGAGAGAGAGAGCAGAGCCACTGAGATACTGAACAACTACTGTACAGCCACCTGCAAGATCTCCATAGAGGAGAGAGAGAGCAGAGCCACTGAGATACTGAACTACTACTGTTCACCCACATGCAAGATCCCCATAGAGGAGAGAGAGTGCAGGGTCACTGAGATACTGAACCACTACTGTACACCCACCTGCAAGATCCCCATAGAGGAGAGAGAGTGCAGGGTCACTGAGATACTGAACAACTACTGTACACCCACCTGCAAGATCCTCATAGAGGAGAGAGAGAGAGCAGAGCCACTGAGATACTGAACCACTACTGTACACCCACCTGCAAGATCCCCATAGAGGAGAGAGAGTGCAGAGTCACTGAGATACTGAACAACTACTGTACACCCACCTGCAAGATCCTCATAGAGGAGAGAGTGCAGTCACTAAAGTACTGAACCACTACTGTACACCCACCTGGAAGATCCTCATAGAGGAGAGAGAGTGCAGTGTCACTGAGATACTGAACCACTACTGTACACCCACCTGCAAGATCCCCATAGAGGAGAGAGAGAGCAGAGCCACTGAGATCCTGAACCACTACTGTACACCCACCTGCAAGATCCCCATAGAGGAGAGAGAGAGCAGAGCCACTGAGATACTGAACCACTACTGTACACCCACCTGCAAGATCCCCATAGAGGAGAGAGAGAGCAGAGCCACTGAGATACTGAACCACTACTGTACACCCACCTGCAAGATCCTCATAGAGGAGAGAGAGAGAGCAGAGCCACTGAGATACTGAACAACTACTGTACACCCACCTGCAAGATCCTCATAGAGGAGAGAGAGCAGAGCCACTGAGATACTGAACAACTACTGTACACCAACCTGCAAGATCCCCATAGAGGAGAGAGAGAGCAGAGCCACTGAGATACTGAACCACTACTGTACACCCACCTGCAAGATCCCCATAGAGGAGAGAGAGAGCAGAGCCACTGAGATACTGAACAACTACTGTACACCCACCTGCAAGATCCCATAGAGGAGAGAGAGAGAGCAGAGCCACTGAGATACTGAACAACTACTGTACAGCCACCTGCAAGAACCCCATAGAGGAGAGAGAGTGCAGGGTCACTGAGATACTGAACCACTACTGTACACCCACCTGCAAGATCCTCATAGAGAAGAGAAAGAGAGAGAGCAGAGCCACTGAGATACGGAACCACTAATGTACACCCACCTGCAAGATCCTCATAGAGGAGAGAGAGAGCAGAGCCACTGAGATACTGAACAACTACTGTACACCCACCTGCAAGATCCCCATAGAGGAGAGAGAGAGCAGAGCCACTGAGATACTGAACAACTACTGTACACCCACCTGCAAGATCCCCATAGAGGAGAGAGAGAGAGCAGAGCCACTGAGATACTGAACTACTACTGTTCACCCACCTGCAAGATCCCCATAGAGGAGAGAGAGTGCAGGGTCACTGAGATACTGAACCACTACTGTACACCCACCTGCAAGATCCCCATAGAGGAGAGAGAGAGAGCAGAGCCACTGAGATACGTAACCACTAATGTACACCCACCTGCAAGATCCCAATAGAGGAGAGAGAGAGAGCAGAGCCACTGAGATACTGAAAAACTACTGTACACCCACCTGCAAGATCCTCATAGAGGAGAGAGTGCACACTAAAGTACTGAACCACTACTGTACACCCACCTGGAAGACCCTCATAGTGGAGAGAGAGAGCAGAGCCACTGAGATAATGAACAACTACTGTACACCCACCTGCAAGATCCTCATAGAGGAGAGAGAGAGAGCAGAGCCACTGAGATACTGAACAACTACTGTACACCCACCTGCAAGATCCTCATAGAGGAGAGAGAGCAGAGCCACTGAGATACTGAACAACTACTGTACACCCACCTGCAAGATCCCCATAGAGGAGAGAGAGAGCAGAGCCACTGAGATACTGAACCACTACTGTACACCCACCTGCAAGATCCTCATAGAGGAGAGAGAGAGAGCAGAGCCACTGAGATACTGAACAACTACTGTACAGCCACCTGCAAGATCTCCATAGAGGAGAGAGAGAGCAGAGCCACTGAGATACTGAACTACTACTGTTCACCCACCTGCAAGATCCCCATAGAGGAGAGAGAGTGCAGGGTCACTGAGATACTGAACCACTACTGTACACCCACCTGCAAGATCCCCATAGAGGAGAGAGAGCAGAGTCACTGAGATACTGAACAACTACTGTACACCCACCTGCAAGATCCTCATAGAGGAGAGAGAGAGAGCAGAGCCACTGAGATACTGAACAACTACTGTACACCCACCTGCAAGATCCCCATAGAGGAGAGAGAGTGCAGAGTCACTGAGATACTGAACAACTACTGTACACCCACCTGCAAGATCCTCATAGAGGAGAGAGTGCAGAGTCACTGAGATACTGAACCACTACTGTACACCCACCTGGAAGATCCTCATAGAGGAGAGAGAGTGCAGTGTCACTGAGATACTGAACCACTACTGTACACCCACCTGCAAGATCCCCATAGAGGAGAGAGAGAGCAGAGCCACTGAGATACTGAACAACTACTGTACACCCACCTGCAAGATCCCCATAGAGGAGAGAGAGAGCAGAGCCACTGAGATACTGAACAACTACTGTACACCCACCTGCAAGATCCCCATAGAGGAGAGAGAGAGCAGAGCCACTGAGATACTGAACCACTACTGTACACCCACCTGCAAGATCCTCATAGAGGAGAGAGAGAGAGCAGAGCCACTGAGATAATGAACAACTACTGTACACCCACCTGCAAGATCTTCATAGAGGAGAGAGAGTGCAGAGCCACTGAGATACTGAACAACTACTGTACACCAACCTGCAAGATCCCCATAGAGGAGAGAGAGAGAGCAGAGCCACTGAGATACTGAACCACTACTGTACACCCACCTGCAAGATCCTCATAGAGGAGAGAGAGAGCAGAGCCACTGAGATACTGAACAACTACTGTACACCCACCTGCAAGATCCTCATAGAGGAGAGAGAGAGAGCAGAGCCACTGAAATACTGAACAACTACTGTACACCCACCTGCAAGATCCCCATAGAGGAGAGAGAGTGCAGAGTCACTGAGATACTGAACCACTACTGTACACCCACCTGCAAGATCCTCATAGAGGAGAGAGAGAGAGCAGAGCCACTGAGATACTGAACAACTAATGTACACCCACCTGCAAGATCCTCATAGAGGAGAGAGAGAGCAGAGCCACTGAGATACTGAACAACTACTGTACACCCACCTGCAAGATCCCAATAGAGGAGAGAGAGAGAGCAGAGCCACTGAGATACTGAACAACTACTGTACACCCACCTGCAAGATCTCCATAGAGGAGAGAGAGAGAGCAGAGCCACTGAGATACTGAACAACTACTGTACACCCACCTGCAAGAACCCCATAGAGGAGAGAGAGTGCAGGGTCACTGAGATACTGAACCACTACTGTACACCCACCTGCAAGATCCTCATAGAGGAGAAAGAGAGAGAGCAGAGCCACTGAGATACGGAACCACTAATGTACACCCACCTGCAAGATCCCCATAGAGGAGAGAGAGAGAGCAGAGCCACTGAGATACTGAACAACTACTGTACACCCACCTGCAAAGTCTTCATAGAGGAGAGAGAGTGCAGAGCCACTGAGATACTGAACAACTACTGTACACCCACCTGCAAGATCCCCATAGAGGAGAGAGAGTGCAGAGCCACTGTGATACTGAACCACTACTGTACACCCACCTGCAAGATCCCCATAGAGGAGAGAGAGTGCAGAGTCACATACTGAGAGATGGAAGGTAAGGTGAAAGATTTCCCTAAATAAAATACATGTTTTTTTTTTTTATTATTATTATTCATAATAATGTCTAATTACATTAATCGTATCTGGCAATAGACCGTTTATATGATTTATATATATATATATATATATATATATATATATATATATATATATATATATATATATATATATTAACAAACACATTACAGTTAGGGATAAAGATAGGCCATTTTAATTACCCACAATGCACCCCAGGCACCATGGTGTTATATTTGTACTTGTGACCCTAACATGACTGGATCAGCTTTTACAGGCTCACACAGCTTTCAGAACTTGAAATTAGAATCTGGAATCACATTCCACACGTGTCTTCCATTTAGCGTTTCCACCCGTCCGGGTTTGACCCCGACAGTCTGGTTTGACCCCGACAGTCTGGTTTTTGGCTTCTGTGTCCGGGTGCCAATTAACAAGCCCGAATGTCTGGTTTTAGGTGAAATGCATGCATAAGCAACACCAACAGCATTTCTAATAACGGATTTCCAATATTGTAAAAAATATATTGTTTAGTACTGATCTGTACATTGTACTTTTGTGCTATTTTATGTTGTATGTGAAAATATGTGCTGTCCAATAATTGAACTTCAAATGTCACGTAGCTAAGCGCTGCACTTCCTAGTGTTGCGTTTTGAACAGCGTACATATCCACCAGATGTAAAATAACCCAATAGAACTCGTCGAGAGACTTCGGTGCGAGCCGAGGACACAGAGGAGTCAATGGCAGCGGCAAACAAAAAATCAACGCCATGAACAGGCTTTTCAGGCTCAGAAATCCAGTGACACACTGTCAAAGCACAGAGGAAGAGGACAGCGCCATCGTGTTAGGAATTGCTTTGGTTTACCACAGCGTTACACATCATCATAGCTATTCGTCTCTGGTAAGATTAATTTATCACAGAGGTACTATAACGGCAATAGAGGCTATTTCAAAGTAATTCAGTATGGGGCACGCACAATAGTTTAATATACTGGAGTGTAGAAATGAGAAATAGTGCATTCTACAACATCAAAGCACAGCTACATACTGTTAACATTTATTATTATTATTATTATTATTATTATTATTATTATTGCAGATATTTAGCAGATGTTTTAATCCAAGGCATTTATTTAGTGTTCCTATTTTTTTTTTTTTTTTAAGGATTGTGGGAACAAACTCTGCTCTAAGATTTTTCCAGACTCCAAAATCACAAAGAAGCTGCACTGTGGAAGAAAAAAAGTGAAGCAATTGTACAAAACGTCTTGTGCCCGTATGCAATAGAATCAGATGTAAAAGAGATATGCGATGGAACACCTTTTTCACTCTCTTGATGCATCAAACAAGGGACATCTAAAGTACGTCCCTGTTACTGTGACTTACTTCACCAGGGTAAAAGGGGGTTAAGAAAGGTGTGAAAGACTCAAATGAAACGTCAGATGCTACTGCCGCTTGCATACGTGAGGTGTTTACCACGTGTGGTCTGAATCTCAAGAATGTAGTTTCATATGGTGCAGACATTCTGTATATACCACATGAACTTCTTTGGGCAGCATTTGATTTTTTCAGCATACCGATGACAATAACAAATTTAGTGAAAGCCTACTTTGGAGATTTACAGTTTAGTTTTTCAACTTCAGAATTCAGCACTACATGGTAATGCCTAGAAGCTGGAATAAAGGCAGGATGTACCATTTCTTCACTGGTTTTTACCATAGCAATGAAAGTAATTATTAGGGCATCAAAATGGGTAGTGGGAGGAGAGAGCACTTGACTGCTGGAATGTGACTACCACCAATTCGAGCATACATGGATGACATGACAACCATGACTACAACAGTAGCCTAACTAATCGGTTATTGGGCAAATTAACCAATAACATTGAATGGGCATGAATACTATTCAAGCCCACTAAATTAAGGAGCATCTCTATAATTAAAGGTAAAGTAGTAGATAAAAGGTTCCACATTAATGATGAGGCAATACCAACAGTGTCCAATAAGCCAGTGAAAAGTCTAGGGAGATGGTACGACGGGGATCTAAAGGACATGGTTCATGTGGGAGAAGTTAGGCAACAAGCAGTGAAAGGGTTGAAGAGCATAGACAGCAGCGCTTTACCAGGCAAACTGAAACTCTGGTGCTTTCAGTTTGGTCTACTGCCAAGACTGGTGTGGCCACTGACTGTGTACGAGGTTTCCCTGACAACATTTGAAAGCTTTAATCAGTTCACACGTCAGGAAATGATTGGGAGTTCCATGCTGCCTCAGCAGAGTGGGACTTTATGGTAAAGGGATACTGCAGCTACCAATCGCTGCTCTAACCGAGGAGTTTAAGTGCGCCAAAGTCCAACTGGAAATGACATGAGTAGATTCATGCGACAAATGCGTAAGGGAGGCAGCACCTGTGTTGAAAACTGGAAGAAAATAGATGGCAAAGAAAGCTATGGAAGATGCTAAGGCTGCCCTTCGAATCGGGGATATTATGGGGCAAGTTCAGCAGGGAAAAGGAGGTTTTGGTCTCAGTTCAGCTCCTCCTACATGGCACAAGGCAACCCCGGCACAACGGAGGAAGCTGGCAGTCAATGAGGTGCAAAAGCAGGAGGAGAGGATCAGGTGTGTAAAGGCCATTTCCCAGGCCAAGCAGGGAGAATGGATGAGATGGGAGAGTGTGGAACAATGCAAGATCAGCTGGCAAGACCTACGGACAATGGAACAGAGAAGGATCAGTTTCCTTATCAGTTCAGCATATGATGTTCTCCCATCACCACAGAACCTATAATCTCTGGGTGGGTGAGGATCCCTCATGTTCTTTGTGTTCATCACCTGCAACATTAAGGCAAATTTTGACAGGATGTAAGGTGGGTCTTAGCCAAGGACGGTTTACTTGGCGCCATGACCAGGTGCTGCGATGTTTGGCCTTAGCATTGGAAGACAAGGGTAACCTGACCAATAAGTTACCACCAGTTCCATCAAAGCACTACACAAAAAAGATAATATTCCTCCGTCCCGGAAAGCAACCACCAAGAAAAGGTGTTAAAACCAAGCCTCGCCCAGGACAACTGGAAGCTGCTAGAGACTGGAAGATGCTGGCAGATGTTGGTCAGCGGCTTATTTTTCCACCTGAGATTGCCACCACTAACCTTCATCCAGACATTGTCTTGTGGCCTGGATCAGCATGCCTTGTTCATCTGGTAGAGTTAACAGTGCCATGGGAGGATGCTGTGGATGAGGCGTATGAGAGGAAGAAACTTCGGTTTGCTCAACTAGCTGCTGAAGTGGAACAGCGAGGATGGGGAGTCCGAGTTTACCCAGTGGTGGTGGGTTGTCGAGGATTTGTGGCACACTCTACAACTCGGTTTCTCAGAGACGACGGGTTCAGTGGCCAAGAGTTGCGTCACACAGTGAAGAACTTATCTAAAGCAGCAGAAAGGAGCAGCAACTGGCTGTGGTTGAGACGGAAAGATTCTGGATGGGGATCTCAAGCACAATAGAAAGAAAGCAACGCTGATGTACGGGTAAGTAAGCTGGGCTAATCTGATTGGGGGATGGAGGGGGGGGTGATGCTGGGACGCCAGAATCACTGTTGAGCCCTCTTGAGGTGTCATGGGCTAGTCGACAAAACACAGAGGATGGAAGGTGCCCACTTGAAGACCCCAGAGATGTACCATACTTAGCTCAATCCAGACGGTTGTCATGCTGATGCGCTGGGGAGACCGCACTGGGTTAATCCCCGGAGCCAGCATCACAGCTGTTGTGTGTGCTGATGCGCTGGGGAGGCAAAATTAGCTGATCCCTGGAGTCAGCATTACACTTCAGCAATCAACACTAGACAGAAGGATATCTACATCATCAGATGGAAAGCAACACAAATGGATGGAGATGCAGATGGATCACATTAATTTAATGTAAAGCTACGTCTTAGTTGGTGCTTATCTTGGCGAGAGCCGAGTTCAAATCGGCATGAAGTTTAACATCTACTCTCATGTAATGGAAACCAACATGAAGAATGAAAATGACAATCTCCTCGCTACTGGTTGCAATGTCATCTGCTGCACAATGTCTCAAAACATGGCTGTAAAAAGTTGTCACATGATGTGGAATCGTTTGTCATCAAAGTGTACAACAAATTTTCCTGCCGTGCAAAGCATGTCAGTGAGCTGAAATCGTGCTTTGAATTCCTGGATATGGGAGATCATAGGCTTCTGCGCCATGTACCTACTAGATGGTTATCATTGTTCACAGCTGTAGATAGGCCTCTAAAGAATTGGCCTGCAGTGAAGTTGTACTTCATTCAACAGGGGGAAGAAAGCTGTCCAGCACTGATTTGGGGTTTCATGAAATCTCATGAAGATGGGTTCAAGCCCGACACAGATCTCTCTGTCAATGAGTGCTTCTTTTTTTTGTGCACAGCTACATGAATGCATTTCAACCTGCAATCCTGAAACTGGAGAGTGACAATACACAGACCACCGAGATCTACGGCATGCAAAACGAAGTGCTGCGCAACCTGAAGTCTCGCGTTTCAGAAAGGTTGTTTGGCTTCAAAGCTAACCAAGCGCTGAAGTATCTTCCACCAAGCAAACAAGAGGCTTTGGATGTCTACCAAAGAAGTGCAGAGTACTTGGAGAAGTGATTTAATTTCGGACCAGATTCATACCTTCAGAAAATTGCCATTCTCAGTTTGAAGCCTGAAGCTACATTCACCTTTGAAGATCTTTGTGAGATTCCAAGCATTTCTGACGTACATATAGATGGTGAGCAACTCTTCAGCGAATACTGCCTCTTGAAAGAAGCACTACCAAAACTGGATCCTGAAAACAAACTCTTACTGACCAGAAATGGCAGAAGTCTTTTGACAAATGTGATGCACCAAACCTCTTGAAAATGATAGAATGTGGTTTTGCAATTCCAGTCAGCAATGCGTTTGTGGAACGAGTGTTCAGCGTTATGCAAAATCTTTGGAGCGACGAAAGAAATAGGATGTCTTCAAACCTGGTCAAGTCAGAAGTTTGCATCAGGTTTAACTTCAGTGTGTCTTGTGGGGACTTTTATGACATTGTACTGAAAAACAAAGAACTCCTGAAAGCTGAACAGTCAGAGCTCCAAAACAGAGCTAGGTGTTATTCTGTGTTTTTTCAGTTTGTGTTTACTGAAAGTGCGCTCAAGTGCTATAAAATTCAATTTCCGTGTCCTGGGTCTATGTTGTTAAAGGGGCAAGATAGATAGATAGATAGATAGATAGATAGATAGATAGATAGATAGCCATGTGTGCTGCTCTGAAACATTAGGCAGCCGCTTCTTTTGCTCTCCTGAGCACACACATGGTTTTGGCTTGTGGTCAGTGTGAGGTACAGTGACGGTTGACAGCTAGCTTTGAGGTCTGAGCAGTAACTCTGTGAGATTAAATGTCACAGTATGAGGACGCAGAATTTACCCACAAAAACAGTTCCACTTCTCTTCAACAAGCCTGTCTCAACAAGTCCTTCCTCAAATGTAGGTAAATATGCTGCAGTCAACAGAAGAAAGTACTAGTGCTTCTGCTGATTTTAATAAATGATTAGATGCAGTTTAATCTCTCTTCCTGCTTTCATTTCAAGAAGAGACCTGTGAGGTCTTGAAAGCTTGTGATTAATTATTGTTCAGTTAGTCCAACACAAGGCATCACATCTCCTTCTCTTTGTCTCTCGCTACACTTTGCAATACATTAAGTATACTTTGTTTCACAAATGACACCACTGACTTTGTTAAATGCATGATGTTTTCCCTGTGTTTAAGTGGGTCCAAATGATCTTCCATGGCTGTCCATTATTAATGGAGGAAGGACTACTGTACTTCGTCACATATTTCATTGTTTTCAGTTCCCTTTAAAATATCTATGATCTTATTATTTTGCTAAACATACTGTGTGAGATCTTAGGTGTACAAGAAGTTTGTCTTTTATTCCCTTTTTCATGTTTCCATCACATTAGGCTGACCTGATGCTCGCTTGCTGCCTTCTTATAAGTCATTTCAAATTCACTTTGGCTTTTAATATGGAAGCATTTCAACCGAGTTGCTGTTTGATTGTCTCATATCTGCTGTGCTAGACCTTGGTTAAGGCTGCTGAAGATCCTTTTCTGCCAGTGCTTTGCTGCTCAGTGATCGGAATATGTCAGAAGCCAGTGCTAATACGTTGCTTCTTAGAGGGAAAGAGGACTCCTGTTATTTCTGTTGTATGGCTATACAGCCATGCTTTCCAGAGATGCACTGCTCGTATATCTGTGTTTTTATAAAAGTCACTGGAAGCAGGACTGTGTTCTTTGATTCCTAAAAGATTTACTGGCTGTCATCTCAGAGCTTTAAAGAAAGCAGTGTTGGGTTTTGAGATCTCTCACAGCTGAAGGGAGATGTTTTTATAGCAAGAGGAACAAAGAAACAGACAGAGCTGCAAAACAGCTTCAATAAGATACTGTGGAAATCCCCTTGACAAAGACAGCGGGGTATTGTCAGCTGTTCTAAAAGAAGATGACAGCATGTAGAACAGTGTGTGTGAGTCTCTGTAGAGCAGGGGTGCCCAGCCACAGTCCTGGAGGAGGGCCATTCCACCCCAGGTTCCACAGGTTACATGATGTAATTAATTACTTTAGTGAGGAGGTTTCATTGGTTCAATTAAACAATTTAGACCAGGGCTGGAACAAAGATCAGGAGTTGAACAGCCACCTCTGCTCTAGGGGGTCTGTTTTTAAAAGTAAATAAAGTGCCTTGATTTCTGCTCTGCAGGGGGGGGGGGGGGGGGGGGGGGGGGATTGTTGTCCTAATATTTGAATCGGAGCTCATTTGATATGATTAGAGGTTGCAGTATCCCATGCTGGGATTTGATATTTAAGAACCCTCAAAGATGGAATAGTTCCTTTAAAGCAGGGGTGTCCAGGTCTGGTCATGGAGCGCCGGTGTCTCCAGTTATGGGCCCACTCCCTCAGGGTGGTGGTGATCTCCTGCACCATCGGCATCACACAAGACAATCGTCTCTCGACCTCTGGAACAAAGACAGTGAGGTTTCCATACAGAGCCATGGCAGGGGTAAACACACCAACACAGATTGGGTTAAACATGATCATTAAAAGCTGATCTGGTGGGCTGAGGATTGCATTGTGTGAAGCTGTACTATATGAAATATGAAGATGTCTTCTTAATGTTGGTGTTGATCGCAGACTTTATTTCACTTTCTTAAAGTAAAAACTGAGCTTCATCCTTCAACTATCAGTACCAATACACTGCAGTATCTTACAAAGGGGCTGATATTCCAAGCTTGGTAACTTACATCGAGTAAATCTCAGGAAAACTAAAGCTCTGGAACAAAAAAAAATTAAATTGCAATTGTTGAATATTTACATTAAAATATGAAAAAAATTAAGTTGACAGATAAAACAAGTCAGATTTATACTAATATTTCTGAAAAACAGGCCCTTAAGTTAAAAAAAAAAAAGGATATATATTGAATGTAGGTTTGTAATGTCTTCAAGCTGCTTATCTCCTACTCTCTCATCTCCACTCCGGCGTTCTTCACTTTGATAAAGGATATGGGGAATATGCCCTGAAAGAAACAAAGGCTTGAGAGCAGCGAGTTTAAGCAGGAAGGTTCTGTCAAATCGCAAGATCTGCCAGATTTCAGCATACCTAAGAGACAATGGACTGCGTAATGCACATCTTGCACGTGAAGATACACACACACTATCTATCTACACAAACATTAATATATAGTGATGGATTGCCCTCCAGTCACACATTTTCCTTCTTCAAATAAACGTTTTAAACACAGGGTGCCAGGAAACACTGCAGCATGTGTTTATTGTTTACAATAAAAAAGAAAAATAAACAAAGCAAAACCTAACTTGTTCTCAGGCCTTATCTAAACAGTTCTTTCTCCAACTAATAACGAGACAAGCTAAGCCTGTTCCCTCGTCGTCAAAACCAATTCACAGTCCAAATCGTATTCCCAAATACCTTTCCAAATAGTTCCTTGTCCCGCTTCCACAATACAAACAATAACCCACTTGCGCGCCAACACAAACCAAACACAGCCACTCACACCCTTTTAAACTTTCTTAATTAATCTGCTAATTAATCTATTAAATAAACCTGAGTTGGTCCTGACTCCTGTAGCCACTATCTGGTCCTAATGCCCCTGATTTAATTATATATATATTTTTTATCTCCCTTATTTAACAAACCATTATCAATTAACAGTGTATTAATTAACCCATCTTTAGTTTTTGATCCCAAACAATTTACATGAATTACTTTTTAAACCAACCTATCCCTTACTATATATATATATATATATAGTGACGAATTAACTGCAGTCTACCAGGTAAATGACATTATGTGATGTAGAATATAGGAATAATTCCAAGCAAAAGCCATACTTACAATGAAACACGCCGGGGCAGGGCTTTATTTAAAAACAATACAAAAGAAAGGCCTAAACCCGTTTTGTGTCTAACTAAACACAAAGGTGTCCCTCTCTAAACGGGGACAGGCTACTCCTGTTTACACTGAATTTCTTACCTTCGCTACGTCCACTCAGGCTCACAGCCAGTCCTCCTCACATTTCCCTTTAAACTTTAACCATCTCAACTTTACCACTTTTAACTGCCAGACAATTAGACTATTAAACAATTACGTTAAATTGATGATCTTTCTTGACATCAGTATAGTCCCCAGAGTCTTAAAGCCTTCATATATCCTTTCTGATACGATACCTTTTTTTTTCAACAAAACATAACATAAACCCAAGTCTATGATTTAACCTAATATCTCAATCTGTGAGAACCAATTTACATTAATTTATTAACTATAATTATACTTTTAAACAAATTACATTATTTCACACTTTGTTTACTACCCAGTTGGTTTATGTTGTCTTCACATTTTATTATTTTTGTTTTCTTTGAAACCATCACCACAACCTTTACCCAGATGGAGTGTGCATTTTTTACACCCACGGCCCCACAGATGCCCAAGTTTGCTCTGGAATGTATACTCTATCACAAAATATATATAATTGGGCAGCAGCAGGGCTGGTAGGTGACATAATCACATACGAAGACATAATCTGTTTATCTGATGATCAGATGAGCAAGGCCGAGGCTTGTGCGATCTGCAGAGCACTAACTCACACAATACTTACACACTGCTAACACTTAACATGAACTGCCTCTAACTACACTGCTGAGCTAAGAGGTGCAAGTGTATAAGACTTTGTGGAAGGCAAGGAAAACAAACTTTTTTTAACCTAGAGTAGTACTAGATGTCATGTCTTAAATTTGCGTGATCAAAGTGAAGTGCATGACAGATAATACATCTGAAAGTATTTTCTTATCTACAACCGCTTCAAGTGGACCAGAATCAAGGTGAAAGTACTATCTGGAAAACGAAACATATGTCTATAGAAGAAACACGAGGGACTTGCAGGAAAGATGTTATGATAGTAAACATATCAAAGGTCTCTTACCCAGACTGAAGTGTTTTTAAAGCATTTATCTGTGATTTGTTGTTCAGCATACTATTTTAATTATGTTTTTACTGGATAAGGACTTTCTCCTCTGATTTCAGCAATGAATGAACTGGCTTACTTGTGGCTTGCTCAGTTAAATTAACCCCAAAGCATGCTTGAAGTTAACCCATTACGTGTACTAAATACTGAGTACAGAGCTCCCACAGAGCAGGCTCATGGTTTGACCCCAGGGTTCACCCGACGTCCTCGCGTTGAGTAGACAATGGGGGGGGGGGGGGGGTGTTACTCACAAGACCTAATGAGGGGGGTGTTACTCACAAGACCGAATGAGCGTGCAAGCTTTATTCTACTGTTTGCAAGGTTACCTTCTCTGAGCTCCAGGATATGCACCGTGTCCCCAATCTGCAGGGGGAGGCGATACTCACTGGTCCCTTTGAAATTCCAAATCGCTGCGTAGAGAGAGAGAGGCGGGGGGGGGGGAATTAGTTAGAGCTGGAAATGCAAGATGCAATTCCAGTGTTTATACAGTCAATATATAAACAACTGTCCTATTTTGAAGGCAAAGGCAATTTAAATAATAAACTGCTGAGTTGCAAAGAAGAAAGGCTGAATTATTTTTCCTTGCAGTTTCTTATTAGATGTCTGCCATTAGAAGCATCCAGTTCCTCTGTGAAATGTTTCCTTTGCACCCGCATCAGAACACCTTCTAGGGTACGCGTATACAAACAAAACAAAAGCTACTCTTCAGCATGTTAGCATCTAAGAGATGTAAAACCTGTAGTGACCACATTGTTTGCCCTACTGCTTTTATGGGGCAATAAGGTAAGCTTTTGTCTTCGAAGAGCATGAAGCGCTGCTCAGATTGGAACCTGAATCCAGGATCAAATCCCTTACCGGCTCCATGGGGCTAGGCGTTGCCACATACCCGCTGTCGAGTAAACCTCAATGGCTGCGTAGGCTCGCCCACCTTGGTGAGTCGGGCCTTGAAAACAGACAGTGTGCTCTCCCCTTACTATCTTTCTACCGTGGTTTTGCTGTCTGCTTCAACTCGCCCACCGCGGCTGTGCTGCCATTCGGCCTCTCCCTAGCTCCTCGTAGGTTCTCAAAGTGCGTGGATGCTGTCCTGGATCAGAGTAATAAACGATCTTGACGACTGGTTGATCTGTTCCCAGTGACGAGAGGGCACAGAGGCCCACACAATGGTCGTGACAGAATCTGGTGAGGCTAGGCCTCACCATCAACAGTTACACCGGTGCAGTGCACGACGTACTTGGGGCTCGGGCTGGACTCCACAGCGATGCGTGCATACCTGTCACACGACAGACCTGCAGCTATCCAGGGTTGCCTCTCCCTGTTCCAACAGGGATCACAGGTCACCCTCCTATGTCTGCTTTGCATGCACCCACTACAAGCATGGCTCAATGTGTTCCACCTCAACAAAAAACGCAACAGACACCGTCGGCAGACTGTGTCTCATGCGTGCTCGGCAGCCCTACGCTGGTGGAGGAAGACCCCTCACCTGCACAAAAGTGTGTAAATGGGAGTAGTGTTAAACCGCCAAGTGGTGATGACAGACGCCTCCCAACTTGGGATGGGGGGGCAATCTGGGAAGGCAGAGGAGTATGTGGATCCTGGCCGGACTGCTGGACATCCCTGCAAATAAATATGCTGGAGAATAATGTCTGGTGAATAATGTGCAGACCCTCGTGCTGGTGAGACGCTCTGAACTGCACACTGAAGTGAATAATGTGCAGACCCTCGTGCTGGTGAGACGCTCTGAACTGCACACTGAAGTGAATAATGTGCAGACCCTCGTGCTGGTGACACGCTCTGAACTGCACACTGAAGTGAATAATGTGCAGACCCTCGTGCTGGTGAGACGCTCTGAGCTGCACACTGAAGTGAATAATGTGCAGACCCTCGTGCTGGTGAGACGCTCTGAGCTGCACACTGAAGTGAATAATGTGCAGACCCTCGTGCTGGTGAGACGCTCTGAACTGCACACTGAAGTGAATAATGTGCAGACCCTCGTGCTGGTGAGACGCTCTGAACTGCACACTGAAGTGAATAATGTGCAGACCCTCGTGCTGGTGAGACGCTCTGAGCTGCACACTGAAGTGAATAATGTGCAGACCCTCGTGCTGGTGAGACGCTCTGAAATGGACACTGAAGTGAATAATGTGCAGACCCTCATGCTGGTGAGACGCTCTGAGCTGCACACTGAAGTGAATAACGTGCAGACCCTCGTGCTGGTGAGACGCTCTGAAACTAGACACTGAAGTGAATAATGTGCAGACCCTCGTGCTGGTGAGATGCTCTGAACTGGACACTGAAGTGAATAATGTGCAGACCCTCGTGCTGGTGAGACGCTCTGAACTGGACACTGAAGTGAATAATGTGCAGACCCTCGTGCTGGTGAGACGCTCTGAGCTGCACACTGAAGTGAATAATGTGCAGACCCTCGTGCTGGTGAGACGCTCTGAGCTGCACACTGAAGTGAATAACGTGCAGACCCTCGTGCTGGTGAGACGCTCTGAAACTGGACACTGAAGTGAATAATGTGCAGACCCTCGTGCTGGTGAGACGCTCTGAAACTGGACACTGAAGTGAATAACGTGCAGACCCTCGTGCTGGTGAGACGCTCTGAACTGCACACTGAAGTGAATAACGTGCAGACCCTCGTGCTGGTGAGACGCTCTGAACTGCACACTGAAGTGAATAATGTGCAGACCCTCGTGCTGGTGAGACGCTCTGAGCTGCGCACTGAAGTGAATAATGTGCAGACCCTCGTGCTGGTGAGACGCTCTGAACCGCACACTGAAGTGAATAATGTGCAGACCCTCGTGCTGGTGAGACGCTCTGAACTGCACACTGAAGTGAATAATGTGCAGACCCTCGTGCTGGTGAGACGCTCTGAACTGCGCACTGAAGTGAATAACGTGCAGACCCTCGTGCTGGTGAGACGCTCTGAGCTGCACACTGAAGTGAATAACGTGCAGACCCTCGTGCTGGTGAGACGCTCTGAACTGCACACTGAAGTGAATAACGTGCAGACCCTCGTGCTGGTGAGACGCTCTGAACTGCACACTGAAGTGAATAACGTGCAGACCCTCGTGCTGGTGAGATGCTCTGAACTGCACACTGAAGTGAATAACGTGCAGACCCTCGTGCTGGTGAGACGCTCTGAACTGCACACTGAAGTGAATAACGTGCAGACCCTCGTGCTGGTGAGACGCTCTGAACTGCACACTGAAGTGAATAATGTGCAGACCCTCGTGCTGGTGAGACGCTCTGAGCTGCACACTGAAGTGAATAACGTGCAGACCCTCGTGCTGGTGAGACGCTCTGAGCTGCGCACTGAAGTGAATAACGTGCAGACCCTCGTGCTGGTGAGACGCTCTGAACTGCACACTGAAGTGAATAATGTGCAGACCCTCGTGCTGGTGAGACGCTCTGAACTGCACACTGAAGTGAATAACGTGCAGACCCTCGTGCTGGTGAGACGCTCTGAACTGCACACTGAAGTGAATAATGTGCAGACCCTCGTGCTGGTGAGACGCTCTGAACTGCACACTGAAGTGAATAACGTGCAGACCCTCGTGCTGGTGAGACGCTCTGAACTGCACACTGAAGTGAATAACGTGCAGACCCTCGTGCTGGTGAGACGCTCTGAACTGCACACTGAAGTGAATAATGTGCAGACCCTCGTGCTGGTGAGACGCTCTGAACTGCACACTGAAGTGAATAACGTGCAGACCCTCGTGCTGGTGAGACGCTCTGAACTGCACACTGAAGTGAATAATGTGCAGACCCTCGTGCTGGTGAGACGCTCTGAACTGCACACTGAAGTGAATAACGTGCAGACCCTCGTGCTGGTGAGACGCTCTGAACTGCACACTGAAGTGAATAACGTGCAGACCCTCGTGCTGGTGAGACGCTCTGAACTGCACACTGAAGTGAATAATGTGCAGACCCTCGTGCTGGTGAGACGCTCTGAACTGCACACTGAAGTGAATAATGTGCAGACCCTCGTGCTGGTGAGACGCTCTGAACTGCACACTGAAGTGAATAACGTGCAGACCCTCGTGCTGGTGAGACGCTCTGAACTGCACACTGAAGTGAATAACGTGCAGACCCTCGTGCTGGTGAGACGCTCTGAACTGCACACTGAAGTGAATAACGTGCAGACCCTCGTGCTGGTGAGACGCTCTGAACTGCACACTGAAGTGAATAACGTGCAGACCCTCGTGCTGGTGAGACGCTCTGAACTGGACACTGAAGTGAATAACGTGCAGACCCTCGTGCTGGTGAGACGCTCTGAACTGCACACTGAAGTGAATAACGTGCAGACCCTCGTGCTGGTGAGACGCTCTGAACTGCACACTGAAGTGAATAACATGCAGACCCTCGTGCTGGTGAGACACTCTGAACTGGACACTGGACACGCAGAGTCGAGAACAAACCTCTGCACTCTCCTGTTCTGTGTGATTTCCTGCAAAGTCTTTTCAGCACAGTTGTTTTCATTAATCAGCTGAGTGACATTGCACAGGCGCTGAGTACCTGGGGAAAGGTCTTCTGCTGAATGTCTCTTCCTGAGTATTGTAAATCTCCAGATGAGCAGATACCTGATGAAAACCAGTGACAATCTGGTTCAAAGAGGATTCTTTCACATAGGTACAATACTGGTGGAAGTGACATTCAGTGCAAAGCATTTTCTCCTTCTCTCCTGATTTGGTATACATGCTTCTTACAAGGAAATCATCTGTAACTTCACACGGACAGTAACTACATTTGAGCTGACAACACTATCAAATGTTAACAGGTTTTGCATATCTATACACTTTATCACATAGATGGAGTAGAGTTACTGTATGCTGATAATTAAAAAAAAAAACAGTTCTGTTCTTCTTAAACCTAAAGTCTTGTGCTGCTGTGTTGTAATGATCTGAATAGCTTTAATTTCCTTTGCTTAAAAGTGCTGTAACGTTACCGTGCAACTACAGTGTCTGTTTATGAGTAGATGACAGCTCAGGAAACCTTTGCAGCATTGCTTCAGCTTGAGCGCTGTGCTGTTTACTAGAAATGCACCTTCACTCTGTATAAAGAAATGTAACACTGCGGATTATAAATGCCAAAAGTGATGACTTACCCACTCCATACTTCTCCTTACTGGTACGTGCCCAACAAGACATGTTTTGCTGGTGCCCTGGGCTGGTTTTGGTGCAGATTGCTGCACTGGCTGTACTCCAGTAACACCTTGCAGCTCTTGTGTACTTCTATTCCTTCTGTCAAGCTCTCAAGCCGCTCTTCTATTGGTCACATGTGTGCAACACAGCTGTGCAAGAGCCTGTTTGTTCCTTAAAAGCTTATCTGCTCTGCAGAGGTGCAGATGGAATCCAGTCACAGTTCAACATCCCCAACAGTCAATCCTAACTTGAATACACATACAAAATTAATTTGATAAGAGTTTATATTCTCCTAAATGGGAAGCAATTTGCCTCATTTGAATGAACATTTTGGTAATCTCTTTATTAAATATAAATTCACTTCTGTATCACATTAACTTATCTGCCAGTTTTCTGCAGCCTTTTCGTTTTCAGTACCGTCTCTGAAGTTTAATCACAATGAAGGAGACACAGGGACACAAACACATGTCTTCATATTTCAGTTGCTCAGGCATGTTGGGCTCCTTTAAAACTTACATGTACTGTTTGAACTGTGCTGTGCAGGTCTGACTTGCAGTTCCAGTTAGGTTGGCACTTTGATCAGGGAATACATCTTCTTTGACAGCGATATACCCTGCAATGGTTACAGCTGAAAATGAGAAGAAAGAGATTAGCAGTGTACATATTTGACACATCATTCAGCCTATCAGTGCTGTTCCTGTTCCCTGTTCAAAAGCAAGCATTATCTGTGTTGAAGAAGAAAGTGAAAGAATTCAATCAAGGAACCCTAGAATTACAGTCCAGTTATGACTTGGGCCAAGACCACTGTCCTAAACCAATGGGCTGAATGACCACGTTTCAAAGACAGAATCACTCGAGATTGGCTAGAATCACTGGGATTATAGCATGTTAGTTTCTGATCAATCATCAATCATGCCCTAAAAGGGCAGTCCCAATAAAGAAGATGGGGAGGCAGGGGGGTAATGCTTAACACAGTTCATTACACACACACACACACACACATGCAAAATGCTCCCATCAAAGCAAAATCACATCACACAAGCTAATCTACTCACTCATACATAGATACCCAAAAAATATCTTCACTGAAATTATTCGGACAGTTTCCAAGCCATACCTATATTTGTGTTAAGATGTGGTTTGCTGTGGATTACTTGTTTAGATCTATTTCAAGTGTTTGTAGGGGATGTTGTGACTCCAGCCAAGCAACGTTCATTTAGTCAGCATCTTTTTTTTTATTTTAGCCAATCTCTCAGTGTAGTTGATGACAAGCTTTTGGGATTTTAGTCTAGTATTATTTAAGGCAACCCTATGGCTCCGTGTTCAGAGGGACAGTTTGGGACAGTTCAGGCTTTTCAACTCTCAATCCAAAGCATGCTGGTACGTTTTACCTGTCAACCCAATGCATTCTGGGATTTTAGTCTAGTATTATTTGAGGCAACCATATGCATGCTGATACATTTTACCTGTCAACTCAATGCATTCTGGCACGTTTTACCTGTCTCGTGTACCATTCTTTTCTATAAGAGATGCGGGACTACGCTTACCAGAATGCATTGGGTTGTGAGTTGAAAAGCCTGAACTGTCCCAAACTGTCCCGCTGAACACGGAGCCATACGGTCACCTTAGTATTAGTCTGTTGGTTTACTTTAGTCCAGTCTTAGTCCTTAGATATTGTCACAGTTAGTCGACTAAAATAAGCGTGATTTGTAGTCAGTCTTTGACCATTGATTTCTTATAAAGGTTTTAAAATATATTATTCTACCCTTTGTTAGTTTCAGTACTGTTTCTGCTTCTTCCTTGATCGCAGTACAGCTGAGATGGCTAACGCTGAACTGGAATCTGATCATATAATTGCAGACATGTTTATTACAATATTTCCATGTGTATATAAACGCTGGCATTACTTTATTTTCTTTCTGCAGTTATAGCTATATTTAATAGCGTATACTCTGCTCCACTGCTTCCCAGGATCCAGCGATCCATTCTCCCGCGCTAGAGAAGTAAGGTCGCTTTAAATGGTAAGTTTCTCTGCAACCAATCACAGCCCGCTTCCTCCACAGCGGGCCGAGCATTTGTTACACGGAGTGACTCCCAAGCAACAAAGGCTTGTGAGAGAGAGGCGAGCGACGGACGAGACTCCAGTTCTGTGTTCACCCAGAATGATCAAAGGAATCGAGGGGTTGCTGCTCTGTCTTAAAGTTTGGGGCGTCCTTATTCAGCTTCCACAGATCGCGACAGGTAGGAGCTGGCGCTGTACGCAACGTAGCATTCCCCTGCTCCCCGCTTGCAAGCTGTGCACAGAGGCAGCAGCTGCTGCAATTATTAAGCGTCAGTGTGTTTAAAATGCGTTGCTCTGAAAATAAAGCGATGCATTGAAAACAGTGTGGTTGGATGTAGACGAGCGGCGGGCAGGAGATCTGGGCACAAGGAAGAAGTCATTGTTGACTGGTGTGCGGAAACAAAATATGTCTTTGTAACGTGAGCAAATATATCCGACCAGCGTATACTCAGACAATCTCAAAGATGTACGTGGCTATGCCAGTCCTCGCCCCCATGCACAGGTAGCCGTGTATATGCCTTTATTAACGTGAAATGTTAAAATGATCAAATCCAGTGCGTGGCTATATAAACACCATGTAGTGTCTTCAAAGATACTCTAAGAGTTATATGAATACATGTTAGCATTTATATTATTATTATTATTATTATTATTATATGGTGCATTTTGATTCATTAGTGGAAACTAAGTGATATATTCTGATTTAGTCTGCTCTCTGCCCCGTACTGTCTATAGCTAAAGGTTTTTACTTTTTTTTTGTCCCTGAGAAGAATACAGTTTGATCTGTGTCAGAGTGATAGAGGGACTTCTGTAGTTCAGAATCAGGTAGGGTGGCAGCCTCGGATCAGTAGCATTACTGCGGTTTAGTCTCTGTATTAACAAACCAAACTGTACAAACCAAACTCGGTTAAACTGATGACTTGTGCATGTCACAATGCATACACATATGTGCCTTGAGAACAGGCTATTCCAGTTATTCCAGTTATAATGTAAATCACCGTGACAACGACGTGTGCCTGGGGCCTTATTTATCAACCGTCCGTACGCACAGATATGTGCCTACACTGTGCGTACCCTCGATTCCACGCAAACTTTGTGATTTATCAAATTTCAACTTGATGTGGAAATGTGCGTACCTCTATGTAAACTTCTGACCATCCATACTCTACTTCCAGTGGCTGAAAAGTGATATTGCACGCTTGAAGCATGTTTTGTTAAGTAAAATAAGATATTGGGCATTTGTACAATAGTTATTCAAGGGCTATTGTTTTATTGCTGTTAATGGCCAAATAAAGATATTAGCATATAAATGCATCAGCACAAGTGGATAACCAGACTGTGATAGTAGCATATGGTTAATATAATTACAACAATGCACATTTTATGACTTGACTCCTGTAGTTCGCACACTAGTTTTTATAGTCACAGTGCGCCTTTTACCCTCAGCCTTCATGTCGGACCATTTCTTTTTTATTTCGATCATGGTCCGGCTCTCAGAACTCACAGAGTTTGCAGCAGCGGTGACCTCCTGCCAAGCTACATGTTTTTCTTTATTTGACAGGCCACTACTTAAGCTGCTGAAAAGAGAAACCCTTTTAGCCTCCACCTTGCTTAACAGAACCTCAATCTCAGGCTCTGTAAAATTGCGTTTCTTGGTCTTCCTTAGCTGTGCACCTGCCATTGCTGCGTTAGAACGTTTCTTCTTCTTTCTCTTTTACAGTGTTCGTTGTCACTTTGAAATATGCCTCCATTTGTGCACCATGTAAGGCTAATTGAGGGCAGGAATTGAAGCGCTGCACGTGCGCACGTTTATAGGATGAGTGTGATTTATCAACGAAACCGTGCCTAGGTGTGGCGTATGCCAATTAAATCCCATTTTTTTCTTGTGTACTCAAATTTATGGGTTTGAGCGTACGCTCCAAATTATAATCAAAATTACGCCAACTTTGACAAATGAGGCCCCTGGACACGAGGTTTGAGATGCCGCTGATGCGATTTTCATATTTTCATATTTTCGTTAGGACCCCATTCATTGCCATTTCTTATTCTGTACTATTCTATACCTACGGTTGACATGTGATTCATCATGATACCAATAGGGATGTGTGTGTGACGTGATTCGTTGTGATAGCGATAGGGGTGTACTGTGTGTGTGACATGTGATTCATCGTGATACCGATAGGGATGTGTGTGTGGGTAATAACGTTGTTAGTTACAGAATTATTGTCCTAAACATCCCTGTCCAGACACAGGATGCCAGTTTGCTGCAACTTCCCAGGTGTAAAATGAGTACCAGGAGTGAAAAGACTTCCTCTTACCTCACATCCTCTTACCTCTTCCCGAGTCTTTGGAATTCCTTCCCACCTTTGGTTAGTCAAGCAGGCTCTTCCTGTTTGATTGTCTCATTTAAAACAGATCTGTTTGGAAAGGCATTTCTTTGAACACTGCATTAAGATTGTGAATAGGTTTGAAATAGCTGACTAACAACAACTAAAATGTTTCTTCATTTTAAACTCTTCGTTTTTAATCATATTGCTCTGCTAACATTTGTTCGGTGTTTTGAGAGTACCTGGTCTTGAAAGGTTCTGTATATGTGCAATGATGATGATGTTGTTGTTGTTGGTTGAGCAGTCACAACAAATGTTAGAAACAACCAATTTTAACATCCTGTGTGATTCCACTCTGAAGAGCTCAGTGGCTGCTCTGTGTGACCTGTATAGAGAGCTCCACTTAGTGGATAATACAAGGCATATAGGAATGAACTGTCCGGATTAGGGATTTGTTCTGAGTACTTCTCTTATATCTGATCAAAATTGAATAATAGCCCTTTCAATAAAAAAGACAGCCCAGAGTATTTTACACACGTCATAGATTGCCCATTCAGTACAGTGACATACTGTAAGAGCAGTTCCAGTATTTCTCAAACCCAATTCCACTACTGTACTTGTTAACTATGCTGCTGCCCCACTGTGTTTAATAGGGGCCTGTCCAGACTCTTTAGATTAGCCATATGTTTGCATAGTTCACTCCAAACTGCTGTATAATGTTGATATTTGCATTGAGCTTCTTACACTGTTCTGAAAACCTGACAAACTCGATGATGCTGTTCTGCCTCTCATCCCCGCTTTCCTTCTGCCATTCTCCCTCCCTCGCTCCCGCTGTCTCTCACTCCCTGCAGGTCTCGGTGTGAACGAGTTTCTGTATTTCAGAGTTCTCAGCCCCAAGGACATCGGCTACATCTTCACTGCGGCTCCCGCTCAAGATTTCGGGGGGGTCTTTGTGAGTACCCCCCCCCCCCCTTCCACCTGGCTTTGAAGGGGTTGAACTTTAGGTTTGAAAGTGTTATCTGAGTGTAAATCATTTAGAATTGGGTGTAAAAATAAGCTTGGGGTCAGTCCTAATTGTAATTAATTACAATTACAGTGTAATTGGAAGTGTATTTGAACCTTAACACATCTGTGTAATTGTGCTTGTAAGTTATTGAGAGTTTCCTCGCTATTGGTTTTATGATTGGCTACAAGCATTCCAAAAAGGTCTTTTTTCTTTAATTCTTTATTTTTTTCGATAAATGCTCAGAAAATAAAATCGCTGTTATAACGTACAGTACTACACTGTTCAGCACATTTCCAGAAATGAAGGGCTGAATAGCACAGTATCTGTGACAGAGCCCTACACACAACAAGACAGGTGAGCAGGGGGCTGTTTAGATTGCACAAGTATTCAGATCATTGAGTTTCAGATAATCAAGGTTTTACTGTACAACAAAAATACAGTTAAATGAGGTCTGGTGGTATTAAGATCCGTCACTGTTAAGAATTGTAATAGACCCCAATTGTGTGAATGTCTTTATGCTGTGGTCCACCTTCAGTACGCATTATTATACAGAAGCAAAAGAGAGGTTTCCCCAGGGGTAGAAATAAGACTCTTATTGCAAAACAGTTCCACCTATTCTAGGTTTTACTACAAGCTTGATTGGCCACAGAGTATAGTTAACAAGCTCAGGTCTATGTTATTAGACTCCTAGTAAAGGCAGGAATGGATCACACTGCAGTGGGAGTCTTCCTTCCACCCCTGTTTCCCTGACGTCGTGTTTGTTTGTTTCAGACCCGGCTGTATGAGGAGATCTACCTGGTGCTGGCCGAGCCTCCCGATGGCTGTACTGATCTGAGGAACGCGGCGCTCCTTGAGGGGCAGATCACATTGCTGGAAAGAGGGTAGGGCACCCACCTGTATGAATGACCTGGAGAGAGGCGAGGGCAATAAGGATGATATTCACTCTGCATTGCAAAGCAGGCTTATTCCTAGTGTTGTAATGCTCATTTTGCCAGGTTATTTGATACATGTCAGCTCCTCTTATTGACACCATTCATAGACAGCTGTTCTTATGGTGATATTAAACTGTTTTTGATTTTTAAAATGGTGTGACTGTGGTGCGATTGTCTCCCTGTCCTGCAGAGGGTGCTCTTTCCTCTCTAAGGCTCGCCGGGTGGAGGAAGCGGGTGGCAAGGCGGTCCTCATCGCTGACAATGCATATGATAATGACAGCCTCTACGTGGAGATGGTGCAGGACGGCACTGCAGTCTCCACCAGCATCCCAGCTCTGTTCCTGCTGGGAAGAGACGGGTGAGAGAGACTGGGAGAGAGAGGCACGTGAGCGAGAGACTGGGAGATAGAGACTGGGAGAGAGAGGCACGTGTGTGAAAGACTGTGAGATAGAGACTGGGAGAGAGAGGCACGTGAGCGAGAGACTGGGAGAGAGAGGCACGTAAGTGAGAGACTGGGAGATAGAGACTGGGAGAGAGAGGCACGTAAGTGAGAGACTGGGAGATAGAGACTGGGAGAGAGAGGCACGTAAGTGAGAGACTGGGAGATAGAGACTGGGAGAGAGAGGCACGTAAGCGAGAGACTGGGAGATAGAGACTGGGAGAGAGAGGCACGTGAGCAAGAGACTGGGAGAGAGGCACGTGAGCGATAGACTGGGAGAGAGAGACTAGGAGAGAGAGGCACGTGAGCGTGAGAGAGGGAGATAGAGACTGGGAGAGAGAGGCACGTGAGCAAGAGACTGGGAGAGAGGCACGTGAGCTAGAGACTGGGAGATAGAGACTGGGAGAGAGAGACTAGGAGATAGAGACTGGGAGAGAGAGACTGGGAGAGAGAGGCACGTGAGCAAGAGACTGGGAGAGAGGCACGTGAGCGAGAGACTGGGAGAGAGAGACTAGGAGAGAGACTGGGAGAGAGAGGCATGTAAGTGAGAGACTGGGAGATAGAGACTGGGAGAGAGAGGCACGTGAGCGAGAGACTGGGAGAGAGGCACGTGAGCGAGAGACTGGGAGAGAGAGGCACGTGAGCGTGAGAGAGAGAGAGACTGGTGAGTGCATACTGGGACGTAGAGTTAAATTGACCTGGCTTGAATATTAATGGTAGCTGTCATTGTTTGAAGGTTGACATGAAAGGGGGAGTTCTCTGCTTGACTTTTGGTGATGGTTGCAAAGATTTACCTCCCAATTAAGAGTTTTGGCAATTGCTTTTACAGAGTTTTTCTGCCTGAATCTTTGCACAATTTTCTATTATAACCAGTACTGCTAAATCGCCCATCTAACGATTGCACTCTCTCTCTCCTCCCCCCCCCCCCCCCCACACAGTCTCTCTCCCCCCCCCAGTCTCCCTCCCAACCCCCCCCCCCCCCCCCCCCCCCCCCCCCCCAGGCACTCCAATTACTAAGCCGCCAGTGACCTCGTCGTAAGGGACGGCACCCGACAGTAGAGATAGGGACAGTATCACAGGCCGTAACGGAGGAAGGTCGAGTACGTCGGGGGGGACCTGGGAGACCCCCTCCCTCGGGAGACGATGAACAGACAGACAGACAGGGAGGGAGGGAGGGACGGAGGGAGGGACCCCTGCTCTCTCATTACCCGCTGCCCACATGGAAGAGAAATATATTGCAGTATATTTCAAAGCACTAGAATGTATTTCAGATATGTTGCAATACGTGTGTATTTCCTTTTTCCATAATGTTATATTGTGCAATGTACTGTATTGCATTAAGTATTACAATATATTGCAATATATTGTATTGGCCATTTATGAATATTTCAAATGTTTCTAAAAATGTGCTTTGAAGTATATTTAAAAATGTATTTTAAAATCTGCTATTGGGATATGTTGATTTATTTCACGTTAATGTGGGTGGAACCCGGACTGGAGGTCTGACCTGTGACACCGTCTGCTCCTGAGACCTGGGTCTGTGTGTATGCTTGGGGTCTCGGACCTGGGGTCTGTGTGTATGCTTGGGGTCTCGGACCTGGGGTCTGTGTGTATGCTTGGGGTCTCGGACCTGGGGTTTGTGTGTATGCTTGGGGTCTCGGACCTGGGGTCTGTGTGTATGCTTGGGGTCTCGGACCTGGGGTCTGTGTGTATGCTTGGGGTCTCGGACCTGGGGTCTGTGTGTATGCTTGGGGTCTCGGACCTGGGGTCTGTATGTATGCTTGGGGTCTCGGACCTGGGGTCTGTATGTATGCTTGGGGTCTCGGACCTGGGGTCTGTATGTATGCTTGGGGTCTCGGACCTGGGGTCTGTGTGTATGCTTGGGGTTTGTGCATCTCAAACACTTCCCTTTTAAAACAATGGAAATGCCCTTCTTTTATTTTTTGTTTGTTTTTTGCCAAATATTGTAAGGCTGTTGAGTTCAGTCAAATAAATCTTGCACAGGACATGTGTTTACACTCTGGGTTTTTGATTCTATGCAGTTACTGTTCATCAATAAATTAAAATACTCACTTATCAATTCTGTGGAAAGTCCGATATTTCGAGAGTGGAAGGTATCTATTCAGGGATAGCACAGAATAGGGTGGGTGCCATATCTTCAGCAGCACAATCAAGCGCAGGAGTAGATACAGTGCACACAGCAGCTACATGATCACTTCTCTTTCTGGTCCTGGTACAAATGAACAGTCAGATTGCGATTCCCGCACCAGTTTGGATTCCCAGCCCAAGAGCAAATGCAGTGGCTCACCTGACACGACGGGAGGCTCTTCTATTGAATCAGGACCCAGGGGACATTGAGATTGGCTCATTGCATATTCTGATAGTGATGGGATATTTCAAGCAGGTGATGTCTTCCAATATTTGCATGTATAATTGTTGTTGGTTTTATATTATGAATAGATTTGGCAGGCAGGGGCCCAGTAAATCTGTATTTGTTGAACAGGTTCGATTGGGTAAGTGATTGCCAGTTCAACCTGGGCACATGTATTCAAGGATCACTCAGAGGGGAGTGCAGATGGAGCAGCTCTCCAGTGAGCAGCTGTGGCTGTTAAAGTTGGAAAAGACGTGTGCAGAACCTCAGCATGATCTTGGATGTTTTTATTAAACAAATAAGAAAATGCTAATCAAATCAGTGGAATATCTGCAAAGCAAAAAAAAAAAAAAAACAAACAACTGAAATAAACATACTGTGAACAGGACCGGGAACGAGGCCAGTCCGAACCCAAAACAAAGTCCAACTAAGAAACAGAAGTTCAAAAGAATGGTCTGACTGCTGACTGTTACCTTGAAGTCATGAGTGCTTTCAGTACACATACTTTAATGATAACTTATGGGGTCTGCATTAACTACAGCTTTACATTTTAACTGTAATGTTACTTTCAACAATTGTACAAAAACTTGGTATTACAGTAAAAAACAAACAAAAAGTATTATTTGTATTTGCTTTATTGACAAAAACAATGTAGCTGTGAAGGACATAAGCAGAAAATAGATTTTTAAAATTCCAACACTGCAGATGGAATGTACTTAATAAGAAGAGTCCAGCATGAACATAGTGTATATTCATAAAGAAATGATAATATTGTATTCCTAAGATCAGCCATGCTACAGCAATATAAAGCATCCCGATTCTCCAAGCACAGAATATTGTATTTACTCTATAGATTTATGTTCCAAAACTTCAGTTGATGGAAGGTTAGGTTGAGGGGAGCTAAGACTGCGCTGAGGATCAAGAATCCAGTCCCTTATTCACCAGACAGAAACACACACTGCAGGTGAGTGGTTTCAACCACACATTTTTAATTTTATAAAAACACAAACTTAATGGTCACCTGTTTCTGGCAATTCCCAGGCAGGCTACCATTAGCTGTCCCAGCCAGTGTAGGATTCATTCTTTAGCTACTGCATTCAGTAAAATCACAATCGACCATTGAGATGCCATGAACCAATTAAGTACAAGCAGCTTGATAACAGGTGAACTGAAGCAGTGCAGCAGGATTGCTGTTTGTTTTTCAATGTATAAAGCATTCCTGTGCAGCTTATCTGGAGCGCTGCTGAAACATTATAAGCAGTTTGGTCTCCAGGCACTCCTGGATCCCCCAGCCGGGGAGGGGTGGCGGCTCTTCCAGCAGCAAGACTCCAGTGAAGAACACACTCTTCTGTAGATTTCAACATCTTCTTGACTTTCTTCTCTGTCCGTTCACCTTTTTTCCTTTTTTTACCTGTTAAAAAAAGGGATCTATAAATAAAATCACGGTGGGAGTGCGTTTTCATGATGAAGTAGCGTTATTATTCTCTCATGAGTATGGTAACACTAATACAAATGCCAGTGTATTTACTAACTGAAACAAAAAAACATTGGAAATGTGTAAAACACCAAGTTATCAAAAGTGTCCAGCCATTTAAAGAAGAGATATCAAAAACACAAGCCAAGTTTCAAGAAATCATTGTGGCAACCTTGCCTAGCACAAAGCAAATAGGCACAACTGTCAAAGCGGTGGGGTTGCCCCACTTGTTTCTTCTAACTTGGCTTGTGTTTCTGATTCGCTTGATCTGCTTTTATTGTGCCTGTAAAAACACAAGCCAAGTTTGTAGCAATTTGGTCAAAAATGTGTTTGTTTCTGTAACAGGATGGTGTGTGTGGTGACGTCAGACCCGGAAAAACACTCAGTACTGCCAGGTGAAATGTGAATTTGGCTGCTGCGCAGTTTAATCAATAAACAGAAAATAAAAGCTTGAACAAACGAAAAACACTTTGTAAAATAAAACTGCACAGTAGCCAAAACGAAGAGACAGACAAATGGTGGACGAACAAATAAGTATGGTGCTGGTTGTAAGCCAGCACGTAGCAATCGTTAATCTTAGTTTTTACCTCCTCTCCACACCCGTTCTCCACTCACGAACACACAACCCCGAGTGAGTGAAAACATGCTGCTTTTATGCAGCTGTACCGAGACTCGATTGTTAACCAATCATTAAATTGGAGTCTCAGTACAACTGCATGTGAATTAATAAAGTGCAATTCCCTGTGCTCACATATTATTATATTTTACCTGCACGTGAAGTGCTGCACAATCCTCGTGTCTAAATCCAAACATACATTTTAAACAACTCTTGTTCCACAGACTCATTTATATCCTGTGCACCAATGACTATACACCAACATTAACACGCTACACGTAACATACAACACAAATAAATAGCCCAGGGGCGGGGCTCTTTGCCATAGTTACGCATAATTAGAATACATTTTTTAAAAATTACATTTGCAATATAAACCCCGTGGGAATTGAACACAAGACATGCTTTCAATGCAGCTTGCAGTGCAGCCACCCAGCTTTCACATGCTTCCAATGCAGCTTGCAGTGCAGACACCCAGCTTTCACATGCTTCCAATGCAGCTGCAGTGCAGACACCCAGCTTTCACATGCTTCCAATGCAGCTTGCAGTGCAGACACCCAGCTTTCACATGCTTCCAATGCAGCTTGCAGTGCAGACACCCAGCTTTCACATGCTTCCAATGCAGCTTGCAGTGCACACACCCAGCTTTCACATGCTTCCAATGCAGCTTGCAGTGCAGACACCCAGCTTTCACATGCTTCCAATGCAGCTTGCAGTGCAGACACCCAGCTTTCACATGCTTCCAATGCAGCTTGCAGTGCACACACCCAGCTTTCACATGCTTCCAATGCAGCTTGCAGTGCGCACACCCAGCTTTCACATGCTTCCAATGCAGCTTGCAGTGCGCACACCCAGCTTTCACATGCTTCCAATGCAGCTGCAGTGCAGACACCCAGCTTTCACATGCTTCCAATGCAGCTTGCAGTGCACACACCCAGCTTTCACATGCTTCCAATGCAGCTTGCAGTGCAGACACCCAGCTTTCACATGCTTCCAATGCAGCTTGCAGTGCACACACCCAGCTTTCACATGCTTCCAATCCTTCCATTTTACAACATTTGCAAGTATTAAAGCAGTAAAGTTGCAGTTTAGCAACGAGACGAAAAGGATTTTGTAAATAATGATTATGTATTATCCCGATGTATTGAAAGCTTTCATCTGATTTTGCAATATATCATACTAAGCCTGATTTGTTCATTTAGTATATTGTAACATTTTCATGTTTAGGAAGTAGTGCTCATGGAGATGGTGTTGAATTCCCAAAATGTTTGTTTTATTTGAAACTACAGAGAATTCCTGTCAGGGACCGGAATTCACAGCGCCAAAATAATAACCCTTCATTTTAGTCTTGGTACTTTCACTGCATATTCTCTCCAGTCACAGCTCACACACTCGCTCAGTCGCACCCACAGTTTCTCATTCAAGTTCAGCCCTGGGCTGTCTCCAGTCCCCTTATATAACCTCCTGTCATTTCCCGCCACTGTCCAGCTCATCAACCAGTCACATGTCTACTCTGCAAGCCCCGAAAACAGCAATCCACATTCTCCCCACTCACTCACTCCCCCTTCCCATTTTAACGACGTGACCTGTTCCCCTTACAGTACATGTAACACAAGACAAGACAGATGAGACAAACTGAACAGACAACAAGTCCTGCAACAAAGCAATTGTACGGGTTGTTGCAATATATATTTTTTTTATTTGAAAGTAAAAAATATATGAAAGCATGACGACCTTTATGTTCAAAAATATACAATTGATATACAATTAAGAACTGTTGAGTATTTATTTTCGTTTCATACAGTATGAAATGGCATTGGCATACCTTTACCGTAACGTAGTGTGGATGTGACGCGTGACGTTGGGTGAAACTTTTGTCCATAACTGAAAAGAAATGAAAGTGGTTTCTCCAACCCTCTTGATTTTACTAAAATGGCACTGAGTTTAATAATAACCTGAGCAGACACACCTGAGCTTGTTACCTATACTCTGTGGCTAATAAAGCTCATAGTAAAACCTAGAATGGGTGAAACTGCCGTGCAATAGGAGTCTTATTTCCATCTCTGAATTAGATTTTGTCTAGGCCTGTGTAGGTGATACTTGGTATAGGTGTTTCTGAAGGATTACCTGTGTCTAGTGGTTTTTTTTTGTTTGTTTTTTTTTTATTTATTTTTAAAGGGAATTACTTGCAAAACCTTAGTATCTCTGACAAGTCAAATTATCATTTACAAATTGCATCTTAAGATATCTTGAAATATTTGCAGATATCTTTAAATTAATTTGAGATATCTGTAAATGAACCATTTTGAAGATATCTTAATTTAATTTTGAAACTGTCATTTAGAGATATCTCTAAATGACTTCCTGGTAATTTTGGGATATCTGTAAATTATTGTTTACTTCCTTTTCATTTAGAGAGAGCTCTAAATGAACAGGAAGTAATTTTAAGATATCTCTAAATTACTTCCTGTGAAAATGCTCTATCTTTTGAATGGACTTCCTGTCTATTTTGAAGTGTCTCTAAATGTTCATTTGGCTTGCCATAAACATCTGCACACCCCCAGTATAAAGTAAATCAGAGTTGTGTCTGAAAGATTCAATAACAGTAAAACGCTCAAATGAAAGAATAAAGAGAGAACCGGCAATGCAGGTTGCTTGGGCAGAGCATTTTAATAGCATGAAGTAAAACCACAACAGAACAGGACAGGCTGAGAGACAGACAGGAGGCAGAAGGTCTTGACTGGAATTAAAATCATGTCATTGTGCAGAAGACAGACAGGTCAGTCCACAGAGAAGGGGCAGCAGGAAATGTAGGTTCTCGTGATCAAGACAGATACAAAACATCTAGGAACTTATCCATAAAAGATAGCAAGGGTTTAAACAATGTGCTGCATTCTGTGTAATGTGCAGATGATCCATAAACACTTTTAACCCTTTTCTGCCCAGCGTCCTATATATCTGACATTGAGAACATAGCCATTAAATAGTTATGGGAAGATACCCGGGGCAATAAAGGGTTAACGTCACGTGATCTACGACACGTTCAACCCTTTCAAAATGTAAACCTGCATGAGATCTAGCAAAGTTAACTTGCACAGCATGACAGACTAGTGAAGCAGTTATAGGTATATAGTGATCCCCTAAAGAGCAGTGTCATAATGAAACGTTAATGACCGGCGTGGCAGACAGTTCCATTCGGAGGACTGGTTATACAAAATTGTTGTTTTCGGGTACTACTGGAGTAGAAAAGGTTACCGTTGCAATATCTGCTAATGTTAACACTGTTAAACGTAATCTTTAACAGGAGCCCCTGAAATACCAAGCAGAGACCTATGCAACCCGGGTAAAAGAGAATAACTATTGCGTGTTAGACAGGATTGCAGGGTGTGTGTATGCAATTCAGGGACTTGACAGGGAGACCTGTATTTATTTTGATGGGTCTAGGTTGCATTAGATTGTAATAGTATTTGCAACTAAGCTGTCAAGTCCCAAAATACTAGCTTTCAACACATCAGATACTCCGGTATATCTTTCGGTGTCATTTTTTAATTAAAGTAGATCGATTTTGCTTGAATGAGGTGTTTTGTTTACACTAGAGGGCATTCATTGGTAGATGACGACCTGAAATGCTGCATCTTGATTGGCTGAGTCAGTGTCCAATGTTTTATTATCTTTATAATATACTGTTTTAGACATATCATTTGTTTTCTTTTTGTGTGGTAACTTAGTGTTGAAACATTGCCTGAAACAAAGACGTGGCTGGAAACCCGAATTTAAAAAAGACCCTTTAGAAACTAGCTTATATATATTCTACCTGTTTTTTAAATATTAATAAACAAGTTTGTCAGTAACATGTCGTATTTTAAAAAACGGCCTCTATCTAAGCTTATTTTAGTGTTGAAAAAACCCTAGACTGCCCAAACATCACAAGACAACTTATCTTATACCTTAAAATTATGAGACACTCTGCACACAACGTATCAAATTATAAACAAATATATAGCTTGTCTTAGTGTTAAAAAAATGAATAGCTTAGCTTATTGTTAAAAATATCTATCTATCTATCTAGATATAGATATAACTATGTTCTTTGGTAGAAGAATACAACGTATCTTATAAAATAAATAATATCTTTATGGCCGGGGGAACTAGATTTCGAAATACAATATAGTCCAGAATAAAATATTTTTATAAAATATGATAGTTTTAGCTATATTTATATATTATAATATATCTATATTTTTTTATCTATATATAGGATATTTTTATAAGTAATAGGTATAATCTCTATCTATCTAATATTCTATATATTTATAGATATAGGTATAGATATAGGTATAGGTATAGGTATAGGTATAGATATAGGTATAGGTATAGGTATAGGTATAGATATAGGTATAGGTATAGATATAGGTATAGGTATAGGTATAGATATAGATATAGGTATAGGTATAGGTATAGGTATAGATATAGGTATAGGTATAGGTATAGGTATAGATATAGGTATAGGTATAGGTATAGATATAGGTATAGGTATAGGTATAGGTATAGGTATAGGTATAGGTATAGGTATAGGTATAGGTATAGGTATAGGTATAGGTATAGGTATAGGTATAGGTATAGGTATAGGTATAGGTATAGGTATAGGTATAGGTATAGGTATAGGTATAGATATAGGTATAGGTATAGGTATAGGTATAGATATAGATATAGGTATAGGTATAGATATAGGTATAGGTATAGGTATAGGTATAGGTATAGGTATAGTATAGATATAGGTATAGGTATAGGTATAGATATAGGTATCGCTTAGTTTATTGCAACTGAGATCACAAAACAGAACTCATTGATCACTTTTTGATCCCGTGAATGAGCTGCAGTATCTAGCATTCTTTATGGTGACACATATATTATTATTATTATTATTATTATTATTATTATTATTATTATTATTATTATTATTATTGTTGGTAGTCAACCATCAAGTAAAACCTCTATTATCTGAACTCATTGTAATCAGGAGGTGTTTGTAAAATCAAATAGTTTGCACAATCGAAATTGTTTATACTCTTTTCCAAACCTCGTACAAAGATGTAGTTCAACCCCTTTATGTGTAAATATCAAACATACTGTACTGAACTGTTCTGTCATACAGTACCGGAGATGGAGGGCTGTGTTTCCAATGAAAAAGGGTAGAAGAGGACATGCACACAGCAAGACAGATGACAGGAGTAAGGAAGGCTTTACCGTGCTGTTATGATTGTTATTGCTGCTCTTACTGCAGAGCTGTGTGCAGAGGCCCTGACCCTGTGACCCTGACACTAAAATCACTGGATTACTTTTTTCCAGGGGGTCCACTTGCTCCAGGAGGAATTGAAGTAGGGGTCTCGGGCACGCACCCTCAGCCTTGTGATATCCTTGGGGATGACCAGGTTCATGGAGCGCTCTATCTGCATAGGGGAGGATGGTAGGGGCAACATGAACACCACCACGGCCATCTTACTCATGCAGTTAACCACAAGCAGTAGTTTAAGCACAGCACAAAAACAGGAGCAGGAGTGGAGACAGCCCCAGAACAGAGGGAAGGAGACACTTCCTCATACAGAGAGTGGTGAGGGGGTAGAATGGGCTGCTAGTCATGTTGTTGAAGGAGACACTTCCTCACACAGAGAGAGGTGAGGGGATAGAATGGGCTGCTAGTCATGTTGTTGAAGGAGACTCTTCTTCACACAGAGAGTGGTGAGGGGGTAGAATGGGCTGCTAGTCATGTTGTTGAAGGAGACACTTCCTCATACAAAGAGTGGTGAGGGGATAGAATGGGCTGCCTAGTCATGTTGTTGAAGGAGACACTTCCTCATACAAAGAGTGGTGAGGGGGTAGAATGGGCTGCTAGTCATGTTGTTGAAGGAGACACTTCCTCATACAGAGAGTGGTGAGGGGGTAGAATGGGCTGCTAGTCATGTTGTTGAAGGAGACACTTCCTCATACAGAGAGTGGTGAGGGGGTAGAATGGGCTGCTAGTCATGTTGTTGAAGGAGACAGTAATTCACACAGAGAGAGGTGAGTGGATGGAATTGGCTTCCTTAATAATTTCTTAATAATTTCCCATATTATTTCAGCATCCTTTCAAAATATACTGCATTGCAATATATCTTATCAGCCATTTTAGAATATTTATATGCTAAACAATCCTAATATACTTCTGAATTAATTTTCATTCGATTGGGATATGATTTTATAAATTTCTCTTCCATGTGGAGAGAGCAGGAAGAGACACTAACAAGAGAACCCAACATGTAACAAACATTGTTCTGCTTCCAAGCTGAACTCTTTCTGAAGCCGGTCTTCAATCTCATGGCAGACAGGAGAAGCAGTAGCAGCAGAGGGGGGTTGTCAGGTTCACGGAGTGCCTACCTTGCCATCATCCTTGTTCTCGTACATAACCTCGGGTTCGAGGGGGAAGTAGCTATGCGGTTTGGCCCAGGAGGAGGGGGGCTCCACTGAGACGTTCAGGCTGTCCCCAGTCCGCACACAGTCCTTTATCTCTGGCGCGTCTGGCTCAACTACACAGAGAGACAGAGATGCACTTTCTGTTATCTTGCTCCAAATACACCGAAATGCATTCTCGAGTCAGATGACCCAATTCAAACACCTTCCTGACTCTAAGAAACTACTAATTCTGCTAGCAGAGCAGAGGCAGGCAACAGAAATAGCTGCCCAATATGTGTCTGCTGGCCACAGCTTGAGGGACAGTGTATAGGGACTCTTCACCGTGACCAGTGAACACAGCTACTGCTGTTACTGTTGGAATTGTTTCGACTAGAAGTCGTCTTTCTCAGTGTCTTTTATCATAAAAACAAAAGACTTCTAATCTAAACACTTGACACTGGATGTATTGAAAAGTGTATTTGAGTATTTCTAAATTCAGAGCTATTGAGTGCTCTATAGTTACGGACAGTATTTATGCTGACCTCATTAACACATCATTCAGGGTGCTGTAGATGTTTCTATGAAATCCAAATCAATAAGAACCACACTGTTTACTCCATGAGCTCCCAGCAAATAAAACCAGGCCCTATAAAGGGTGTGTTGTTTTGCCTCTTCTGGAAGAGCACTTGAGTCTGCTTCATCCCTCCATCATCCTCTCCACCTCTTCCAGAGGAGCTCTCCTCTTGCTCAAACAGCTATATGAGCCTGAAAGAGCAGGAGAGAAGAGGTCCTCAATTCAATATGCTGTCAGTTGCGGTGGCGCTGGCTAGACACTATAATTCCACCTGGAAGAGATCCACAGACCCTCTTTCTCACCCAAGCATTTGTTTAGCAAGTCTCTGCTAGAAGCAGGAGAGCGCTGCTCTACCCATATGAGTCAGAGGAGCAGCCCTTGTGTGATCTAGTTAAACGGAGCAGCCGATGCGTACTGATTTCACGAAGGAAGAATCTCAGCTGGTGTTTCTTGTAGCGCTGGCCGCTCAGCGCCTCAGCAGTGAGGCGGATGGGTCTGTCCTCCTCTGTGAAGGGTGAGCTCAGGTCCAACAGGTGGAAGTGGAACCCGTCCTGCATCCGAGTGCCGAGATCCCAGGACGAGCCTCCTCTGGCCTCGCTGAAACACACACAGACAGCACGTGGTGCTCGGTAAGCAGAGTTCAGGAAGAGAGTCAGCCCCACAGCTACAGTGCAAACCCCATGTTCCGTTGACAAGAACACATTTAGTAAACAGTTTTCATTGAAAAACATATGGGAACAAAGCTTTGAGAATCCTACTGACTCACAGTGACATCCCTTCCCAGTGCTACGTCACATGCCTCAGGGTATAAATTCCTAGTATTCCAGTCAGCCAACATCCCCCCTGCCCCTCAACCTCTCATTTTTTGACAGAGGCTAAACACCTGTTCATTTCACAAAACTAGAACCAAACAATTAAGCTACACGTCTCGACTTCTTTTCAGCTCTCCCAATGTGTTCTCTTCTTCATTTTGTAACATTAACATGCTTTTATCTCCTTTCCAGTAATAGGAGTTCATTAAAAAATGAAAGGAACGCTTTGAAAATATGGCCCCAGGTCACAGACAGCCTTCAGAGTAAAACCAGTCCATCAGGACAGTCTGGCAGGTTCATCAGACAGCCTTCAGAGTAAAACCAGTCCGTCAGGACAGTCTGGCAGGTTCATCAGACAGCCTTCAGAGGACAGCTTTTCTTGTTTCGAAATCAACACATTAATAAATGGATTTATGTAATACCTGCTGATAAATACTTCTGAAAGGCAGTTCCAAGTGAGTATCAGCACCCCCCTAATTCTGAGCACATGGCATCTTCCCATAACCGGGCGGGACTCTTACCTGCGCTGGTGCTTCACCCTGGCCACGTCGTAGCCCGTCAGTCTCCAAGTGCAGTGAAAGGAGCAGCTGTAGGTCTTGGCTGAGCAGGAGAGGCGGACTGAGGGGGGAATGAGAGGGAGACCCTTAGAGAAGTTTCCCACTGTGTTTTTGCACAGTGTTTATTGCAGTTGTAATGTTTCCCAATTGTTACACTGTCCTGTTATCATAGTTTACCCTGGTTTGCTATGCTTATGAATACACCATACCTTGCTATTCTTTACAATGCTTACCTATGCTTTACCATACGTTCACTATGCTTTATAATACTATGGGGAACTTGTATAGGGGTGGGCATTTATAAAACTTAAACTGCTGTAGGCAGAGTGTGCAGTGTGGACACATTTTGCACCACACTGTTAAAATCATATTATGCATGTCCTGTGTGATTTTTTTAAATTTCCACTTAGATAATCATTTGCCATGTTTACTAACTATTCCAGCAAAAACTGATCTAAAAGACCTCCCTCAAGGTGGGGAAGCATGTTAGCATCGTAATATAGACTGAGGCCCACAGGTGCACTGCAGCTTGTGAAGCATTGACATGCTTCTTAAAAGACCATATAAACAAAAAAAACTAACTAAAAACTTAAAACCACAAGTTACAGGAAAACAAGAAAAATGGGTTTGCAATGACCCCTACCTGAGCTGCCTCCCTCCTACTCCTCCCGCCCTCCTCCTCCTATTCCTCCTCACATTCCTCCTCACCTTCCTCCTCCCTCTCCTCCTCCTCCTCACATTCCTCCTCCTCCCCCACCCGACCCCTCCTCCCTCCTCACCATCCTCCTCCTCCTCCTCCCTCCTCCTCCTCCTCCTCCTCCTCCTCCTCCTCCTCCTCCTCCTCCTCCTCTCCTCCTCCTCTTCCTCCTCCTCATATCCTCCTCACGTTCCTTGGGGAGCTAGGTCTCCTCCCTCTCCTCCTCCACCTCCACCCTCCACTCCTCAGGTCCCCCTCCTCCTCCACCGACCCCCCCTCACCATTCTCCTTCCCTCCTCCTCTTCCTCATCTCTTCCTCTTCCTCCTCCTCTTCCTCCTCACATCCTCCTCCTCACCTCCTCTCCTCCCTCTCCTCCTCCTCCTCACACTCCTCCTCCTCCTCCCCCTCCTCCTCCTCCTCACTCCCCGAGGAGGATACGGGTAGGTGGAGAGGGGAGGTTGGAGTGGAGGGGGAGGAGGGTCCCTCCTCCTCCTCCTCCTCCTCCTCCTCCTCCCCCTCCTCATCCTCCTCCTCACCATCCTCCTCATCCTCCTCATCCTCCTCCTGCTCCAGCACCAGGTAGGAGTGGTCCAGCAGCTGGTCGTTGCCCCAGCAGGTGTAGTTTCCTGGGCTGCCCTCGGAGTCCAGGCTGTGCAGTGTCAGGTTGTGTCCGTTCATCACGTTGTACCCGGACGCAGGCACAGGGTCATCGTCGTGTCTCCAGGTTACAGCTCCCTGAAACTGGGTGCTGCACTTCAGAGTAATCTCACCGTCCTCCTTGCCAACAATGACTGCAAACACAACGACACTGTCAGTGCAGCATGGATTCAGACAGCAATCTACACTGGGTTACATTATACATTACAACGACACTGTCAGTGCAGCATGGATTCAGACAGCAATCTACACTGGGTTACATTATACTTTACAGCGACACTGTCAGTGCAGCATGGATTCAGACAGCAATCTACACTGGGTTACATTATACTTTACAACGACACTGTCAGTGCAGCATGGATTCAGACAGCAATCTACACTGGGTTACATTATACTTTACAATGACACTGTCAGTGCAGCATGGATTCAGACAGCAATCTACACTGGGTTACATTATACTTTACAATGACACTGTCAGTGCAGCATGGATTCAGACAGCAATCTACACTGGGTTACATTATACTTTACAATGACACTGTCAGTGCAGCATGGATTCAGACAGCAATCTACACTGGGTTACATTATACTTTACAACGACACTGTCAGTGCAGCATGGATTCAGACAGCAATCTACACTGGGTTACATTATACTTTACAATGACACTGTCAGTGCAGCATGGATTCAGACAGCAATCTACACTGGGTTACATTATACTTTACAATGACACTGTCAGTGCAGCATGGATTCAGACAGCAATCTACACTGGGTTACATTATACTTTACAATGACACTGTCAGTGCAGCATGGATTCAGACAGCAATCTACACTGGGTTACATTATACTTTACAATGACACTGTCAGTGCAGCATGGATTCAGACAGCAATCTACACTGGGTTACATTATACTTTACAATGACACTGTCAGTGCAGCATGGATTCAGACAGCAATCTACACTGGGTTACATTATACTTTACAATGACACTGTCAGTGCAGCATGGATTCAGACAGCAATCTACACTGGGTTACATTATACTTTACAACGACACTGTCAGTGCAGCATGGATTCAGACAGCAATCTACACTGGGTTACATTATACTTTACAATGACACTGTCAGTGCAGCATGGATTCAGACAGCAATCTACACTGGGTTACATTATACTTTACAATGACACTGTCAGTGCAGCATGGATTCAGACAGCAATCTACACTGGGTTACATTATACTTTACAATGACACTGTCAGTGCAGCATGGATTCAGACAGCAATCTACACTGGGTTACATTATACTTTACAATGACACTGTCAGTGCAGCATGGATTCAGACAGCAATCTACACTGGGTTACATTATACTTTACAATGACACTGTCAGTGCAGCATGGATTCAGACAGCAATCTACACTGGGTTACATTATACTTTACAATGACACTGTCAGTGCAGCATGGATTCAGACAGCAATCTACACTGGGTTACATTATACTTTACAATGACACTGTCAGTGCAGCATGGATTCAGACAGCAATCTACACTGGGTTACATTATACTTTACAATGACACTGTCAGTGCAGCATGGATTCAGACAGCAATCTACACTGGGTTACATTATACTTTACAATGACACTGTCAGTGCAGCATGGATTCAGACAGCAATCTACACTGGGTTACATTATACTTTACAATGACACTGTCAGTGCAGCATGGATTCAGACAGCAATCTACACTGGGTTACATTATACTTTACAATGACACTGTCAGTGCAGCATGGATTCAGACAGCAATCTACACTGGGTTACATTATACTTTACAATGACACTGTCAGTGCAGCATGGATTCAGACAGCAATCTACACTGGGTTACATTATACTTTACAATGACACTGTCAGTGCAGCATGGATTCAGACAGCAATCTACACTGGGTTACATTATACTTTACAATGACACTGTCAGTGCAGCATGGATTCAGACAGCAATCTACACTGGGTTACATTATACTTTACAATGACACTGTCAGTGCAGCATGGATTCAGACAGCAATCTACACTGGGTTACATTATACTTTACAATGACACTGTCAGTGCAGCATGGATTCAGACAGCAATCTACACTGGGTTACATTATACTTTACAATGACACTGTCAGTGCAGCATGGATTCAGACAGCAATCTACACTGGGTTACATTATACTTTACAATGACACTGTCAGTGCAGCATGGATTCAGACAGCAATCTACACTGGGTTACATTATACTTTACAATGACACTGTCAGTGCAGCATGGATTCAGACAGCAATCTACACTGGGTTACATTATACTTTACAATGACACTGTCAGTGCAGCATGGATTCAGACAGCAATCTACACTGGGTTACATTATACTTTACAACGACACTGTCAGTGCAGCATGGATTCAGACAGCAATCTACACTGGGTTACATTATACTTTACAATGACACTGTCAGTGCAGCATGGATTCAGACAGCAATCTACACTGGGTTACATTATACTTTACAATGACACTGTCAGTGCAGCATGGATTCAGACAGCAATCTACACTGGGTTACATTATACTTTACAATGACACTGTCAGTGCAGCATGGATTCAGACAGCAATCTACACTGGGTTACATTATACTTTACAATGACACTGTCAGTGCAGCATGGATTCAGACAGCAATCTACACTGGGTTACATTATACTTTACAATGACACTGTCAGTGCAGCATGGATTCAGACAGCAATCTACACTGGGTTACATTATACTTTACAATGACACTGTCAGTGCAGCATGGATTCAGACAGCAATCTACACTGGGTTACATTATACTTTACAATGACACTGTCAGTGCAGCATGGATTCAGACAGCAATCTACACTGGGTTACATTATACTTTACAATGACACTGTCAGTGCAGCATGGATTCAGACAGCAATCTACACTGGGTTACATTATACTTTACAATGACACTGTCAGTGCAGCATGGATTCAGACAGCAATCTACACTGGGTTACATTATACTTTACAATGACACTGTCAGTGCAGCATGGATTCAGACAGCAATCTACACTGGGTTACATTATACTTTACAATGACACTGTCAGTGCAGCATGGATTCAGACAGCAATCTACACTGGGTTACATTATACTTTACAATGACACTGTCAGTGCAGCATGGATTCAGACAGCAATCTACACTGGGTTACATTATACTTTACAATGACACTGTCAGTGCAGCATGGATTCAGACAGCAATCTACACTGGGTTACATTATACTTTACAATGACACTGTCAGTGCAGCATGGATTCAGACAGCAATCTACACTGGGTTACATTATACTTTACAATGACACTGTCAGTGCAGCATGGATTCAGACAGCAATCTACACTGGGTTACATTATACTTTACAATGACACTGTCAGTGCAGCATGGATTCAGACAGCAATCTACACTGGGTTACATTATACTTTACAATGACACTGTCAGTGCAGCATGGATTCAGACAGCAATCTACACTGGGTTACATTATACTTTACAATGACACTGTCAGTGCAGCATGGATTCAGACAGCAATCTACACTGGGTTACATTATACTTTACAATGACACTGTCAGTGCAGCATGGATTCAGACAGCAATCTACACTGGGTTACATTATACTTTACAATGACACTGTCAGTGCAGCATGGATTCAGACAGCAATCTACACTGGGTTACATTATACTTTACAATGACACTGTCAGTGCAGCATGGATTCAGACAGCAATCTACACTGGGTTACATTATACTTTACAATGACACTGTCAGTGCAGCATGGATTCAGACAGCAATCTACACTGGGTTACATTATACTTTACAATGACACTGTCAGTGCAGCATGGATTCAGACAGCAATCTACACTGGGTTACATTATACTTTACAATGACACTGTCAGTGCAGCATGGATTCAGACAGCAATCTACACTGGGTTACATTATACTTTACAATGACACTGTCAGTGCAGCATGGATTCAGACAGCAATCTACACTGGGTTACATTATACTTTACAATGACACTGTCAGTGCAGCATGGATTCAGACAGCAATCTACACTGGGTTACATTATACTTTACAATGACACTGTCAGTGCAGCATGGATTCAGACAGCAATCTACACTGGGTTACATTATACTTTACAATGACACTGTCAGTGCAGCATGGATTCAGACAGCAATCTACACTGGGTTACATTATACTTTACAATGACACTGTCAGTGCAGCATGGATTCAGACAGCAATCTACACTGGGTTACATTATACTTTACAATGACACTGTCAGTGCAGCATGGATTCAGACAGCAATCTACACTGGGTTACATTATACTTTACAATGACACTGTCAGTGCAGCATGGATTCAGACAGCAATCTACACTGGGTTACATTATACTTTACAATGACACTGTCAGTGCAGCATGGATTCAGACAGCAATCTACACTGGGTTACATTATACTTTACAATGACACTGTCAGTGCAGCATGGATTCAGACAGCAATCTACACTGGGTTACATTATACTTTACAATGACACTGTCAGTGCAGCATGGATTCAGACAGCAATCTACACTGGGTTACATTATACTTTACAATGACACTGTCAGTGCAGCATGGATTCAGACAGCAATCTACACTGGGTTACATTATACTTTACAATGACACTGTCAGTGCAGCATGGATTCAGACAGCAATCTACACTGGGTTACATTATACTTTACAATGACACTGTCAGTGCAGCATGGATTCAGACAGCAATCTACACTGGGTTACATTATACTTTACAATGACACTGTCAGTGCAGCATGGATTCAGACAGCAATCTACACTGGGTTACATTATACTTTACAATGACACTGTCAGTGCAGCATGGATTCAGACAGCAATCTACACTGGGTTACATTATACTTTACAATGACACTGTCAGTGCAGCATGGATTCAGACAACAATCTACACTGGGTTACATTATACTTTACAATGACACTGTCAGTGCAGCATGGATTCAGACAGCAATCTACACTGGGTTACATTATACTTTACAATGACACTGTCAGTGCAGCATGGATTCAGACAGCAATCTACACTGGGTTACATTATACTTTACAATGACACTGTCAGTGCAGCATGGATTCAGACAGCAATCTACACTGGGTTACATTATACTTTACAATGACACTGTCAGTGCAGCATGGATTCAGACAGCAATCTACACTGGGTTACATTATACTTTACAATGACACTGTCAGTGCAGCATGGATTCAGACAGCAATCTACACTGGGTTACATTATACTTTACAATGACACTGTCAGTGCAGCATGGATTCAGACAGCAATCTACACTGGGTTACATTATACTTTACAATGACACTGTCAGTGCAGCATGGATTCAGACAGCAATCTACACTGGGTTACATTATACTTTACAATGACACTGTCAGTGCAGCATGGATTCAGACAGCAATCTACACTGGGTTACATTATACTTTACAATGACACTGTCAGTGCAGCATGGATTCAGACAGCAATCTACACTGGGTTACATTATACTTTACAATGACACTGTCAGTGCAGCATGGATTCAGACAGCAATCTACACTGGGTTACATTATACTTTACAATGACACTGTCAGTGCAGCATGGATTCAGACAGCAATCTACACTGGGTTACATTATACTTTACAATGACACTGTCAGTGCAGCATGGATTCAGACAGCAATCTACACTGGGTTACATTATACTTTACAATGACACTGTCAGTGCAGCATGGATTCAGACAGCAATCTACACTGGGTTACATTATACTTTACAATGACACTGTCAGTGCAGCATGGATTCAGACAGCAACACTGGGCAATCTACACTGGGTTACATTATACTTTACAACGACACTGTCAGTGCAGCATGGATTCAGACAGCAATCTACACTGGGTTACATTATACTTTACAATGACACTGTCAGTGCAGCATGGATTCAGACAGCAATCTACACTGGGTTACATTATACTTTACAATGACACTGTCAGTGCAGCATGGATTCAGACAGCAATCTACACTGGGTTACATTATACTTTACAATGACACTGTCAGTGCAGCATGGATTCAGACAGCAATCTACACTGGGTTACATTATACTTTACAATGACACTGTCAGTGCAGCATGGATTCAGACAGCAATCTGCACTGGGTTACATTATACTTTACAATGACACTGTCAGTGCAGCATGGATTCAGACAGCAATCTACACTGGGTTACATTATACTTTACAATGACACTGTCAGTGCAGCATGGATTCAGACAGCAATCTACACTGGGTTACATTATACTTTACAATGACACTGTCAGTGCAGCATGGATTCAGACAGCAATCTACACTGGGTTACATTATACTTTACAATGACACTGTCAGTGCAGCATGGATTCAGACAGCAATCTACACTGGGTTACATTATACTTTACAATGACACTGTCAGTGCAGCATGGATTCAGACAGCAATCTACACTGGGTTACATTATACTTTACAATGACACTGTCAGTGCAGCATGGATTCAGACAGCAATCTACACTGGGTTACATTATACTTTACAATGACACTGTCAGTGCAGCATGGATTCAGACAGCAATCTACACTGGGTTACATTATACTTTACAATGACACTGTCAGTGCAGCATGGATTCAGACAGCAATCTACACTGGGTTACATTATACTTTACAATGACACTGTCAGTGCAGCATGGATTCAGACAGCAATCTACACTGGGTTACATTATACTTTACAATGACACTGTCAGTGCAGCATGGATTCAGACAGCAATCTACACTGGGTTACATTATACTTTACAATGACACTGTCAGTGCAGCATGGATTCAGACAGCAATCTACACTGGGTTACATTATACTTTACAATGACACTGTCAGTGCAGCATGGATTCAGACAGCAATCTACACTGGGTTACATTATACTTTACAATGACACTGTCAGTGCAGCATGGATTCAGACAGCAATCTACACTGGGTTACATTATACTTTACAATGACACTGTCAGTGCAGCATGGATTCAGACAGCAATCTACACTGGGTTACATTATACTTTACAATGACACTGTCAGTGCAGCATGGATTCAGACAGCAATCTACACTGGGTTACATTATACTTTACAACGACACTGTCAGTGCAGCATGGATTCAGACAGCAATCTACACTGGATTACATTATACTTTACAACGACTCTGTCAGTGCAGCATGGATTCAGACAGCAATCTACACTGGGTTACATTATACTTTACAATGACACTGTCAGTGCAGCATGGATTCAGACAGCAATCTACACTGGGTTACATTATACTTTACAATGACACTGTCAGTGCAGCATGGATTCAGACAACAATCTACACTGGGTTACATTATACTTTACAATGACACTGTCAGTGCAGCATGGATTCAGACAGCAATCTACACTGGGTTACATTATACTTTACAATGACACTGTCAGTGCAGCATGGATTCAGACAGCAATCTACAATGGGTTACATTATTCTTTATAGAACATGAACCCTTGATTTCACTTTGCAATGTTAGTTGTATTCATTAGACTTCATCTCATTATCTTTTCTTTTAATTTTGAGGAATAATTAAAAAGTTTCTTGATATTTTCTCAATTGTTGCTAAAATGATTTGAGTTTGTTTTCATATTGAAAACTTGCACCACGATCGAGAAACACCAGATTTCTCTAAATTAGGTTCGCAGGCCACTTTCAGGCCATCAAGTTTGGTTCCACTTACATGCATGTGGAAAGGAGTCAAGTGCATGTGCCACCAGCATCGAGGTGAAGACGACGAGAGTTTGCAATGATCCACTCCACATCTGAAACAGAAGAGAAGCAAGGCAGTCAATACAAAGCAACACAACAGAATATAATGAAAGCACTTTCGTGAGATTCGGGTCAGGTGACATGAGGAGAATGAGTTAGCCTGATATTGCACAGGTGAGGAAGCCAGAGAAGCACTTGAAAGTCACACTAGCCCTGCTGCACCCCCAGTCCTGGGGTTTCGAAATCCCCTCAGAGAAGTATATTGTTTAGATGAACACAGACTCACAGGTGAGTGTTATTCATGCAGTCAGTTAAGTGAGAGCAGACTTACCAGGGGTCTGATTGTTCAAACTCCTGGCGCCTGGGAATTTCAATACGATACCTTAACATCCCCTGGACTGGGTGCGGGGCTGGTGCGAATTTTAAACCATTGGTGCAAATGGAAATTCTGGTGCTGAAGCAGCGCGTCGGAGCTGGGCTGAGACTGGGCTCGGTACTGGAAAATAACTGCAGTACTGTCTCAGCTGCAAACACACTGTTAGGCACTTGTGTTCCATTTATTAGCAGACTTCATGAAAATGGGTAAAAGGAAGAAATGCCCCCTGTGGTGGACGTTCATTAAGGGCTGTTTGTATTTTGAAGGAGTTTCAAGGTCATTTAATCCTTTATTTAGCACTTTATAATAGCGGCTTTAACTCAGGTGTGATTACATATGAACACACATATTGTTTACCTCGGAATTCGAGTCAAGCAAACAGCAGTCTATATGTCACCCTAACAGCATAATAATAATAATAATAATAATAATAATAATAATAATAATAATTAAACATGGATTGTAACATACCACAAATGTGAGTCTGTGCCCTGGATAAATGTTTGCTTCATATGAATTCATTAGGAAATGTGTTAGTTCAGAGATAGCTGAATTTGAATTACTAAAACTTATTTTAAAGTGTAATCTGTTTTGAAATTTTAAGACAACTAAAAAAGCCTCTTCCCATGTTGCATCCCGCTCCCTTGTGTTGATATTATTTGAAGTTCTGACAGTAAAACTGCAATGTGCTGGGCTGTGTAAAAATCCTTACTTTAGAAAAGTACTAAAACAAACAAAAAACACTGTGGAGGGAGTTTCCTAGTTACCAATGTTTTCAAAAATTCCCCCCAAAATATGTATGCTTGGTGTTTTCTAGTTTTTAGCTTTTTATAGTAGCAGCTCTGTGAATGTGTATTCAAGCGCTCATGTTGCTTTCACAGAAAAAGGGAAATAGCATATGTCCAGATAATAGCAACACAACATGTAGTTTCTAGTGATATTTTATGTGGAATGCTTTTGTAGATCTGTCCTCCCATATATATATATATATATATATATACACACACACACACTACATTATGATACTAATCTACTGTATTGTACAGCAGGTCTGTATAGTTTTACAGGACTGTTGGATTTTTCAATTGGTTTAAAATTTGTTTATATAGCTTTTTTTGTACTTACTGAACTTTTTTTTCAATTTTGTTTTAATGAAAGTTTTCTAGAAATTATGTTCTGCTAGAAAATAAACACAACCACTATTGTAATATATTCATATGTTATCTTTTTATCAAAGTTATCAGAAGTCAGAAATAATTTAAGCAACAACTAATTTAAGCAAAGAGAAAGTCCAATAACACTTTCTTAAAATGCTTCTTTAAAAAGCAGGCTCCTACAATAAAGAGCTGCGTGAATCTAAAATGAAAACAGCGTTGGTATAACATACTGGGATCAATTCTCAAGACTATTTACTACAAATTGTCATGAGCCCATTTTTTAAATTTAGAAACTTGTAAGTATTTTTTTGTTTGTTTGTTTGTAGCCCACAGTGTTATTTAAAGCTTCTGATATGTTGCTATATTGATAAAACTAACTGGAAAAAATAATATAAAAAGACTAAAACACACACAGACAAAATGTAAAATGATTCTGTATATATCGGGTGCCAATATATTACATACTTTATTTTGATTTTCCATAATAAAGATGCTTATAACGATACATTGCTGATACTGTTCATTCAGAGAGAGAAAGAACGCACCCCTTGTGTTATTCTCAATTCAATCCATTAAAAAATACATTTCCGATACAACACTTTTACTTCTCATTCTTTATCGTGGCAAATGAAATGTAACACCTGATAATATATAGAAGTTTTTTATAAACGTATGTGTAGTTCTGATTCACTCTAATTAATTGTTTAATGTCATATAATATTCCGTTTCTTTCTTCTAATAGGCAGTGTGACATACAGTACTAAGGATACGGCTTTATTGATGTATTTATCTAGCATCAGTCTCTTAAAAAAAGAAAAGGGTTACACATAAACAATTAATATTCCAACCTGGACCTCCTTGGTTTAATTAATAATAATTATACTGCCTATTTGCTTTTTATTTTAACAGCTTAATAACAGACAATCGCAGTGTAATTAAACTCATTATTTTTTAGAATAATACTTTATCAGACATGTCGGATCTTCCTCATTTGGAATAAGAATCAGTCATTTTAGGAACTTTTTTGTTTTAATTTTTTCAGGTATCTGTCCTTAACAACAAAATAACAATACATAAATAAATAAATACATTTAAAAGATTAATACGTGTATTGAGTTGAACGAGGAATGAATTTCAGGAGATGAGAACGCACGGCGGTTCAGGAATATGAAGTTGATGTGTTTTCATCCTGGCTGTCGCGCAAGTGCACAGCTCCAAACTACAGTCCTAAACTATACCCAGGGGGCGTAATGAATGGACAAATACAGGCAATCAAGGTACCACGCATAGTATGCCATTGTGCAGAATCGATGCCAACCCCGCGTTAGTGTCAGACACGCACTGAGGTATTCAGGATGTTCAACAGGACACCCGGCATTGACTGATACAGGCTATGTGCACATGACACTTTACCTGATAGTGTCCTCGTGTTCATATCGCGGAATATATCTGAATGTTACTGCATTATTTGGAGCTGTGTAGATACCAGCCAGCCCAGCTACTGCTTGCACTTTTAAAAGGACAAGCTACAGGACGTGCAGGTACTGTAAGCATAGGTACAGTACCATGCCGAATAATAACATTATACAGTATAGCCGCTTAACACCACTATATTAAACATGCTATAATAATATTATACAGTACAGCCGCTTAACATGACTGTATTAAACATGCTATAATAATATTATACAGTATAGCCGCTTAACACGACTGTATTAAACATGCTATAATAACATTGCACGGCTGCAATGAAATACAATAACATTATTACTTGGTCCTTGTATTTCAGAGACCCAGTGATGTTTTTTTTTTTTTTTCCTTGCAATTCATGGCAGTTGATATGTCAACTACACTCGTTTTACAGTGTTGAGATATTGAGGATGGTTTAGCTGTGGGGCAGTTTTACAGTGTTGAGATATTGAAGATGGTTTAGCTGTGCGGCAGTTTTACAGTGTTGAGATATTGAGGATGGTTTAGCTGTGCGGCAGTTTTACAGTGTTGAGATATTGAGGATGGTTTAGCTGTGCGGCAGTTTTACAGTGTTGAGATATTGAGGATGGTTTAGCTGTGCCGCAGTTTTACAGTGTTGAGATATTGAGGATAATTTAGCTCTGGTAATACTTTGAAAAGTCTTACCTTTTTTAACAGTGTGTAGTCTGGCTCAGCTCAGGAGCTTCTTGTCTTGGTCGTGATTTAACAGACAGCAGTATCTTCTGCTTATATAGGCTATTCACACCTACACTCTCCATCCAAAAAAATATCTTCCTGCAAAATTTCCCCATCGAAAATACCAAAGAATTGCATGCAGCCCTTCAATGGGACGATGACAACAGAGTTCCAAGAATGATGAATTGTGGAACAGCAGAGCCTTTAGAGGGGTTACAGTACCGCAGATTAACACTAGAGGGAGCACTGGAACACTTTGTGTATCTGCAACAAAGTGGATTGTATTTCAGAGAAGCCTTTATTATTATTATTATTATTATTATTATTATTATTATTATTATTATTATTATTATTATTTATAGTTCAGCACTGATCAGGAGTGTTAACCTTCTGCACACTCACTGTTGTTTACCTAAATGCCATATTTCTGTAAAGGTTTCTCGTTTTGTCCAATCTCTGTTCTCTGCAGACTCTTAACTTCAGTCATGCTGTATCAATCGTTTTGACACACTTTACATCACATGTATTACTCAGTTTCTGCTCTTTGGTATTGGACTGTCATCTGCACTGTTAAACAAGGTCTTAAGAGCATAGTTTTGCAGGTGCCCTGTCCCCATTTGTTGAGATAGGGGATGAAAGAATGAATAGTGGTTTCTTGAGAATGGTTCAGCAGTGTATAATGTGTTAACAAGGGAAGATTCAGAGCTTCTGTCTAAGTTAAAAAAAATGGGGATCCTTATGAGCTGCCTGCCTACCTATCTGTCTGTCTGTCTGTCTGTCTGTCTGTCTGTCTGCCTGCCTGCCTGCCTGCCTGTCTGTCTGTCTGTCTGTCTGTCTGTCTGCCTGTTTGTCTGCCTGCCTGCCTGCCTGCCTGCCTGCCTCTCTGCCTGCCTGCCTGCCTGCCTCTCTGCCTGCCTGCCTGTCTGTCTGCCTGTCTGCCTGTTTGTCTCTGTCATACTCTACATGGTGAACATGATAACTGTTTGGGTTTTGCATCGATCTTTACCAAACCTTTGCCCTATCAATCTTTACCAAACCTTTATCCTATATATCCTGAACAAACCTTTATCCTATAGATCTTTACCAAACCTTTGTCCTATCGATCTTTACCAAACCTTTGTCCTATTGATCTTTACCAAACCTTTATCCTATAGATCTTTACCAAACCTTTATCCTATAGATCTTTCAGCTTGCATTTGTCTGTAATCTGATAAACTCTCCGTTTTATAAAAATATTTGTAACCTTTCAGGTACTGTGTAAGTATGATGCTGTTATGAGACCCCTCTGTAGATGCATGCACTGGTTTAGAACTGGGATAATGCACCGGACTGACAGCCCTGGTCTCGGAGAATATATGTTCACCTTAGTTATTTGTTCCCCCTTTTTTTGTAACAAAGTAATTTTTCTTTGCATATAAGTCTATATCCATGCATTCCACTAAAACCTTCATTTTAAAACCACTTAACCTTAAACTTGTACCTCCAGTCCCCTCTGACAGGTCCAGTCACACCTACAATAATACATGAGAACAGCCTGCAGGCACTGCTCATGTTGCAATATACATGAGGAATCTACATACAAATAGGAGAAATACCAAACATGCATGTACAGCTCTGGCCAAAGTGTTGCATCACCTAGAATTTTAGGATTGAGACATAATTTAAAAAAATCTTTTACTTAACATCATGTAATCAAAGAAACTGCAAAATGATATCGCAAAAGTCTACCGGAAACCATAATGGTAGCGCAGTATTCCATGTTAGATTTCGAAATGTCACATTTTTCAAGATTTGTCAGTTTTATTTTTTTGTTAGTGTTTGGAAAACTACAAAGCGGGATGTAATTCAATATGCTAACGTAACATTATTCAGCAGGTTTCATTGAACTTTATATTCGGGATACCCAAAGAACAACAGTGAGTGAGAATATTGGGATAGCTGCCCAGTGGAATCTGTCTGCTACTCACTTCATTAGGGTTCCAAATCCTGCTATCCTGCAACAGAACAACACTCTGTTCCAGACAGACTCTGAGCAGAAGCTTAGCCAGGACTGTTAAAAGGAAAGTCCAAAGCACAGGGAGCTTAAAACCCTTTAACTAGACAGCACATTTGATTTTTCGGAAGTTACAAACCTTAGCATGCTGAGAATCAACATGTGGTAGGCTGAGCATGAAGCACTGCTCCCACCTCATCATGTCATGCTGGATGTGTGTGTGGGGTGGACTGTGTCCATCGCGGTGGCAGTATCATGCTGTCATGAGGGGTTAGCAGCTCTTTGTTGGGTCTATGGAGGGTGTGTTCAGAAACCACACTGCTGATTTCTTGTAGGATTGTGAAGATCGACAGATTTCTGTTATGAGACATTAAAGAGAAACTGCTTCAGTGGCACAATTGTAATGGCAAATTTCATCCGTGCGAGTCACAGGAGGAAGTAACAAAACTCGTCACATGGTGGTTTTGTCCAGGCGAATTGTGTGATGCATTGCCAACTGGACAAAACCTCTAGTCCAGGGAAGAGATGAACTACTCACTCGGCTGCAAAAAGAAAGGGTGGTCCCTCCAGTCCAGGGCAGGTTTGAGGTATGGAGACTGAACTGCTCTCTCCCTCACCACCTCAGAGACAGGGTGGTCCCTCCAGTTCTCTTTAGACTTTTTCATACTGTATGTCTAGAAAAAAGCTTGTTTCAGAATATATGGAATGTGTCTGACTGTGTGTGTGTCTGACTGTGTGTCTGTCTGTGTGTCTGACTGTGTGTCTGTGTATGTCTATGTGTCTGACTGTGTGTCTGACTGTGTGTCTGTCTGTCTGTCTGTGTGTCTGACTGTGTGTCTGTCTCTGTGTCTGACTGTATAGGGTTAGGGTTAGGGTTATCTGACTGCTCCTGAGAAATTGATGAACAGAGCCCTAAAACAGTGTTTTTTCCTTTTCTCTTCATGAAGCACCCCTTAACCAAATTCCCTTTTTGCAGTTCCTCTCGTCCATGACGTTCACTTTCACAAACATAAAAAACATTACGAATTAGAAGAGGCCGTTCAGCCCATGAAAGCTCCCCCAGTTCCTGTAGCTCATTGATCTCAGAATACGATTGAGGTTGATGATTCCACTATGTAACACAATTTTTGTTCCTGGGTAGTAAGTGTTATTTCCTAATTGCTTATGCCTCAAAAGTATAGAAAATGGCTACTATTCCCCACAAACTTTGCTTTTGTGACCAGGACAGTGATATTTCAAAATATCACTATTTCCAATGGGAAAACGGGCAAATGTGTGTCTTTTCATTCACATAAAGTCAGAAAAAAACAACATATGAATCCAAATTAACATGTATTTATACTAAAGTAATATAAAAATGACTACAAAAGATTTAGAAGTGAGTAGTTTTTTGAGATTTACGATTATACTGTAAATACAGTAAATACAGTATAATCGTAAATCTCAAAAAACTACTCACTTCTAAATCTTTTGTAGTCATTTTTGTATCACTTTAGTATAAATACATGTTAATTTGGATTCATATGTTTGTTTTTTTAGTAAACAAGCCATTTAGCTTTTCGATTCTTAGGGACACAGAAGCAGAATCACACACCTCAAAACAAGGCGGTGATAATAGCTTGATGCACACTTTAAAGAAATGAAAGAGACGTTGTTTTATTTGATGTGGTTTTTTTTGTTTTTTTTAATGTATGTGTTTTTAAAATGTTCTTGTTCTTTCTTTGCGCTCATCTGAAGACAGCTCATTGAAAGGGGGTAAGAATCTTAATGGACTCCTGTCAATAGCCAGTGTTTCCATTTCTGTGTGTGTTTGTCATTTTGCACGTACCAACGAGCATTTCAAAGCCCTGTCTGATTCTTTATGTCTGATTCTGTGTATGGGGGGGGGGGGGGGGGGGGGCTGTCAGTATGAATATGTTAAACATTTGTCTGTCAAAAGCCTCCCATCAATATACAGTGCTAGCCTTTAAACACTCTGAGGTCTGCAAACTTCTGACAAATGCATCCTGGAAATGAAACACTGGATATTGTTCATTAATGGCACTTTGTAAAAATGTTTCAAAAAGACAAAAACAGTTTTCCAGGAGTGCTGGGCTGCAGAGTGGAAACTCACCACCACTGACTGCTTTCAGTCTCTCACCCAAAGGCTGTTAATGACATTTTCTTTTCTTCATATAAACTGAACAAAAATATAAAACGCAACATGCAACAGTTTCAAAGATTTTACTGATTTACAGTTCATATAAGGAAATCAGTCAATTGAAATAAATGGAAGTGCTCTTTATTTTAATTTTCTTCACAATGTAGTCAATATTACTCACAAAACTGTTTTTAAAGAAATCAGCCAAGACTGTGTCTTAAATACTAAATTTAACCTAAATAATCAATATACAACTCCTGAGTTTAAGCTTTAAGACCCCAGAGCTTGAAACACAGGACAATATTATAAACACATTCTTCTAAACTATGGGATTTCAAAATCTCAATCTCAAAATCTCTTAGTGATTCATTTCAGAATCCTGCAATGTACTTTCTTTCATTTCTGAGAACTCAGAAATGAATCTGAATTCTTGGGGGAGAAAATAAAGCATTTCAAAAGAATTTCTGAGATATGTGTGAACAAAACCTATGATTCCCCCCAGCCTCCATCAGGCAGACCCCGACCTCCTATCTATCAGATCTGTTCATTAGTGCTCCATCACTCAGACCCTGACCTCCTAACACTCAGATCTGTTCATTAGTGCTCCATCACACAGACCCCGACCTCCTATCTGTCAGATCTGTTCATTAGTGCTCCATCAGGCAGACCCCGACCTCCTACCTGTCAGATCTGTTCATTAGTGCTCCATCACTCAGACCCCGACCTCCTATCTGTCAGATCTGTTCATTAGTGCTCCATCACTCAGACCCCGACCTCCTATCTGTCAGATCTGTTCATTAGTGCTCCATCAGGCAGACCCCGACCTCTTATCTGTCAGATCTGTTCATTAGTGCTCCATCACTCAGACCCCGACCTCCTATCTGTCAGATCTGTTCATTAGTGCTCCATCACTCAGACCCCGACCTCCTATCTGTCAGATCTGTTCATTAGTGCTCCATCACTCAGACCCCGACCTCCTATCTGTCAGATCTGTTCATTAGTGCTCCATCAGGCAGACCCCGACCTCCTATCTGTCAGATCTGTTCATTAGTGCTCCATCACTCAGACCCCGACCTCCTATCTGTCAGATCTGTTCATTAGTGCTCCATCACTCAGACCCCGACCTCCTATCTGTCAGATCTGTTCATTAGTGCTCCATCACTCAGACCCCGACCTCCTATCTGTCAGATCTGTTCATTAGTGCTCCATCAGGCAGACCCTGACCTCCTATATGTCAGATCTGTTCATTAGTGCTCCATCACTCAGACCCCGACCTCCTATCTGTCAGATCTGTTCATTAGTGCTCCATCACTCAGACCCCGACCTCCTATCTGTCAGATCTGTTCATTAGTGCTCCATCACTCAGACCCCGACCTCCTATCTGTCAGATCTGTTCATTAGTGCTCCATCAGGCAGACCCCGACCTCCTATCTGTCAGATCTGTTCATTAGTGCTCCATCACTCAGACCCCGACCTCCTATCTGTCAGATCTGTTCATTAGTGCTCCATCAGGCAGACCCCGACCTCTTATCTGTCAGATCTGTTCATTAGTGCTCCATCAGGCAGACCCCGACCTCTTATCTGTCAGATCTGTTCATTAGTGCTCCATCAGGCAGACCCCGACCTCCTATCTGTCAGATCTGTTCATTAGTGCTCCATCACTCAGACCCCGACCTCCTATCTGTCAGATCTGTTCATTAGTGCTCCATCACTCAGACCCCGACCTCCTATCTGTCAGATCTGTTCATTAGTGCTCCATCACACAGACCCCGACCTCCTATCTGTCAGATCTGTTCATTAGTGCTCCATCAGTGCAGACCCCGACCTCCTATCTGTCAGATCTGTTCATTAGTGCTCCATCACTCAGACCCCGACCTCCTATCTGTCAGATCTGTTCATTAGTGCTCCATCACTCAGACCCCGACCTCCTATCTGTCAGATCTGTTCATTAGTGCTCCATCACTCAGACCCCGACCTCCTATCTGTCAGATCTGTTCATTAGTGCTCCATCAGGCAGACCCCGACCTCCTATCTGTCAGATCTGTTCATTAGTGCTCCATCACTCAGACCCCGACCTCCTATCTGTCAGATCTGTTCATTAGTGCTCCATCACTCAGACCCCGACCTCCTATCTGTCAGATCTGTTCATTAGTGCTCCATCACTCAGACCCCGACCTCCTATCTGTCAGATCTGTTCATTAGTGCTCCATCAGGCAGACCCCGACCTCCTATCTGTCAGATCTGTTCATTAGTGCTCCATCACTCAGACCCCGACCTCCTATCTGTCAGATCCTGTTCATTAGTGCTCCATCAGGCAGACCCCGACCTCCTATCTGTCAGATCTGTTCATTAGTGCTCCATCACTCAGACCCCGACCTCCTATCTGTCAGATCTGTTCATTAGTGCTCCATCACTCAGACCCCGACCTCCTATCTGTCAGATCTGTTCATTAGTGCTCCATCACTCAGACCCCGACCTCCTATCTGTCAGATCTGTTCATTAGTGCTCCATCACTCAGACCCCGACCTCCTATCTGTCAGATCTGTTCATTAGTGCTCCATCACTCAGACCCCGACCTCCTATCTGTCAGATCTGTTCATTAGTGCTCCATCACTCAGACCCCGACCTCCTATCTGTCAGATCTGTTCATTAGTGCTCCATCACACAGACCCCGACCTCCTATCTGTCAGATCTGTTCATTAGTGCTCCATCACTCAGACCCCGACCTCCTATCTGTCAGATCTGTTCATTAGTGCTCCATCACTCAGACCCCGACCTCCTATCTGTCAGATCTGTTCATTAGTGCTCCATCAGGCAGACCCCGACCTCCTATCTGTCAGATCTGTTCATTAGTGCTCCATCACTCAGACCCCGACCTCCTATCTGTCAGATCTGTTCATTAGTGCTCCATCACACAGACCCCGACCTCCTATCTGTCAGATCTGTTCATTAGTGCTCCATCACACAGACCCCGACCTCCTATCTATCAGATCTGTTCATTAGTGCTCCATCACACAGACCCCGACCTCCTAACACTCAGATCTTTTCATTAGTGGGACCGCCAGTGTAAAATCCATTTTACTGGACAGGAATTATAGTCAACAAGCGCAACTGAACTCAAACCACCACTGTCTGGCAACTCACTACCACTGACTGCTTTCAGCCTCATACCCAAAGGCTGTTTATGACATTTTCTTTTCTTCATGTAGTTTCTAATAGTTTTACCGCCCCATGCTTTACCTCAGAACACAAAGGTTAACAGAGCTCATTCCCCGAACACTATATTAGTGGTATTGCATTACTAATAGAGTAAAAACCCATACACACTGCTGCAAACTTCATTTCCTGATCACGACCACAGAACTAACACCACAACGTTGTCATTTGCTGATAAAGTTTCTAAAAATACTGTCAACCATTTGTCTGCGTGCTAAACCAGGGCTGGAATTGTAGCTTAGTAACTAAATGAGACACAATTTATAATCTGCAGTGTGAAAGCTAGTGGGTTTGAGTAGCTCAGTGGTTAGAGTGCTGGGCTGCAGTGTGGAAAATACACAACATGATTATAGGCAGCCACTGAATACATAAGGATACAGTAGACTTTAAAGGGGCACTTTATACCATCCTCACTTCATTAATATTGAGTTTATTGTGGAGGTGGGCAGCACAGCCGCCCCGAGTCTCACCATGCAGCAAGCGTCTGTTTCATAGGGCTTGGGGTTTCCTTTCATTTTCTTTAGAAACAAGAACTCTTTTTTTGACAGCATGTTTCAAAGTTTTAACAAGATACACTTTTTGTCAGAAAAGGGCGAAAGAAGCGGAATAACATAATTGTTCAGCGATTTCAAACTTTTTTTTTTTTTTAAATGCAGTCAGAAACAAAGACAGCAACCAGGCTACATGTGGAGAATTAAAAAATAATAATAATTAAAAAAGCAAATGTGTATAAAAGAGTCGACTTTGTCAACTATGATTTTAAAAGACTTCAGTCAAGTTTGTCACACTTTGCTCTGGGCTAAATTGTTCCCTCGGTCTGTTTTCATACTGGAGCACATTCTTGAGATTATTCTTGTTCCTCTTCATTCTCTCTCTCCAGGGTTACAATGTCTGTCCTGTAAACCTGGTGCCTAGAATGGAAAACCGTGGATGGAAATAAGACTCCCATTGCATAAAATCCATTCCTGGTTTTACTATGAGTTTAGTAACTTGGGCTTGTTACCTGTTATACACTCTCTCCCAGCCATCTGCAGAATGTGGCTGCTGCAAGTCAGGATGAGAATGCAACCTCACAGTGACAGAGCAACGCGTTGCTACACACTGAAACTGTGATACATTGTCGCATTTTACTCTAAAGTTCTGACGCATCGCTCAAGTCTCGTCTGTGATATCTTAATCCCATCGGCTACATAATAAGGATCAAATAAATAGCAAGGGTAGCAATGGGCAAGACAAAGGACTGCTGAGGGCTGTGTAGAAATCCACTCAGAGAAGCATTAGAGACCGGTCTCTTGAGAAAAACAAAGTACACAGCTACATCTGCAACTACCTTGCACTAGATCATTTATTGCCAGACTGAATAAGAGCCACAGTTACAATGCTGACTGAAAAAGAGATGCCATTTACTTGCTTGTAATTAGCTGCCTGTTTTTTGGACTCACTTGTACACTTTATATTGGCAGAGAAAGCAGCAGTAGTTTGAGCTGCACAGTACAACATTTAAAAATATATATTTTCCATGGGACAAGACACCATTATAGTTACTGTCTATGTAATATACATATTCCACACGCTGTCAAGCATGATGAATGGGTTAGAATGTATTTCCATCCCTGCTGACAGTGATGTGCTGGGAAGTTGCTGACTGCCGTGTTTCCACGTGCTCTTAGTCAATAGCACTTTCATAAGCACCCAGGGGGGTTAGGACTTCCCATCTCCGCTGTACGCAGAAATCAAGCTCAAGTGTAAAGTTTGAAACATTTGTTGGTACTCTTCTTGTAAGTTTTGTCTGACTGAGCTGTATCATTTGCAGGATGACTCATCAACGCTAAAATGATCAAAAATGACAGAACTTGCACATTTTATTCACGCTACACTGTATACATGATTAAATAAAATATTCCCGATTACTGTGCTTCACACAGTCATTCTGAGTGCTTGCGGCTGAGGATTTAGTAATATAGTTTCTATACCTCTCAACTACAATGCTTGCTCTTCAGTTGAATTGGAAGATATTTTGTTTCCAGCATTTTTCTTTCCATTTAATTTAATGGCCTAAGATGCCAATTCATCAAAGGCCCATAGACTGGAGAACTGCAGACCCACCTCCCCACCCTTCAACACCCTCATACCTACTCCTTGATCAAATTTACTATAGTGGGGTCTCATCCAGTTAGCCAGAAGCCAGAATCTGGGTTTGAGGCAGACATGATACTAATATTTAAAAAGAGAGATCGAGTGGAATTAGGAAACTACAGACCCTTGAAAGAGGGAATTTGCAAACAAGACGCGGACCATCTTTTTTCATTGCATGAAAGCAATGTAGTTATTTGGGACTGGGCCCATTCTTTAAGGTTGTAGCAATGCCTATGTCATTCATGGGTGTGTTTTAATCCCGGCTGTCTCTGAGATGATGTTTTAATGCCTCAGGTGAAAGCTAACAAAGGTGCTGCAGAGTAAGTGAAACTGGATTTCATCATCAGCCATAACACCCGACTCCTGTTTCTTTTAAGAGTTTAATGTGACTGAAACAGGATTGGCATAAGAGACATAACACATCTGAATAACACAAAACACAGTATCTCCTCACTCTATGAACTTTAACAAGGTCTCTGTCTGAATATCGTTGTATTGTAATAGTAAAGCAGAAGGCAGGGAGTAATTGTAAGTTGTGTGAAATTGGAAGGGGGGGGGCATACTTTGTGGGGTTCAACAAAAGTGAGCATTTCCTGTTCCTCATTTCTATAAATGACTTTGACCAACATACACATGGCAAGATTGTAACTTTCTGAAATGATAACAAGCTAATGGGGACTCAGAAACAGCCTGTTGCAAAAATCTAGGATATAAGTACAAAACTGTAGGGAACAAAGAAATATCCCCTTATAGAAGTTTACCAGGGTATTTCTGCAGTGTTCCCATGCCTTTCCAATGGTTACACAATGCATTTACCAGAGTTTACCAGAGTTTACCTTGGTTTGCCATGTTTTTTTTAAGTGTGCACAGACTGATGATCATGCAGTTGCAGTCTTCCTCAATGGCAGATTTGTCAAAGCAGCTATGTTGTTATAAACAGTGTGATGTTACTGGAGACCCCCAGTGATATACCTCACAAGCAGGGGAGTTCTTTCTTGTTCTTGTTCTTGTTCTTGTCTGTCACTCACTCTCTCTTTCTTCTCTGAATCCTTCTCCCTTGCATGTCAGTGGGATTCTGGTTCATGTGTCAGAGTCATTAATAGATACTTGGTTTTTGTGGCCTGTGTTGGAGAGCATATTGACTGACATATTTAAGTGCGCTGTCTGATTCTGTCGCTTTCATTTCTATTCATATACATGTCCATGTTTGGAGGGCTAGCCTTTCTTTTATTTATTTATTTATTTATTAATTTAGTGTGCTCGATTATTTTACCACAGATTTTCTCCCCAATTTGGAGTCCAATAATACCCCCCCCCCACCCCACCCTTCACTACGATAATTCCCCATACAGGCCAGGATAACCGAAGGTTCAATGGGGGTCCTTCGATCCCACCTCCCTACCCCACAGGAGCATCAGAGCCAATGCGAAGCTCTCTTCAGGATCTCCAGCAGCTTCTTTCCTTCTTCAGATTATGTTTTTTACAAGGAAACTCTTCTCACTCTCTCTGTAAAAATATGTGTGCTACTTAAATACCTACTTCCCGAAGATCCAGGTGTTTTGTGCAGTCCCACTGAGTCATGCAGGTTCATATTCACATTCTCAGGGTTGATCTCACTGCTGGGTATGTGGCAATCCCTCCCTACACTCAGCCCAGGCAACACATGAGCAGACAGGTTCGACTCTGCCTTTCCCCTAATTGGATGTATTATTAAGAAATTATTTATTCTCTCCCGTGGTTGATCTGTGTCTGCTTGAACAAAGAGCAACCAGACTAATCTCAGGTCTCTGAAATATTAAAAGGAGTTGACAAAGTGGCCCCTAATCAAAACTTTAAACACAACCAGGACCCAAATGACACACAGCTGGAAATAAAGGGAAGACCGTTCTCCACACAGAGTGTTGAGGGAATGAGGTGGGGACCATTTTACTGTCCTGGTGAAAAATGGCCTAAGAACATCTAAGACAACCTGAAAGTAAGGCTTCCAAACAGAGGTTTGTGTACAAGGTATCGTTTTAAAAAAAAAAAAAAATGGAACTGAAAGTATAAATGGATTTCAAAACAGGATGAGGATCAGTGAACAAGAGTCCAAACACTGTCTTCTTTATGCACTTAATGACTCTGTGGACATAAATCTCAGAGGTGCAGCAGTACTCTTTGGAATAAGTATGGCGTCTGCTGTGACCCCTGCTGAGAAACAGCCTTTACTACTGTAACACGCTTCACTAGGACACTTTGATATGCTTTCATCATGCTCTGATTGTGTTTGTTACACTTTGCTATGCTTTCACTATGCTTTGTTATGCTTTTAACATGATTTTACTACACTCTGCAATATCCCTTTATCCTGGAAATGCTATGAACAAAACTGCTTGTGCAATGCACTTTAGCCTGAAGTAAGTCTACTTGTGTGAGGTAGTTCAGCCCTTGCACTGGGAGTTGGTTTTACCAAGCATTCCGAGGACAAGTTAGAGCCAGGTTATCAGAGCTAATTGCTATGATCAGTGGCTAGTAAAACATACACATTAGAATCAATGCTTGTGTAATGAACTGGCATTTCAACCCAAACTGAATGGATCTCCTGAAAAGACTGATTGCTTGAATGTTGCTTTCCTCTGGAAAGCAGAAACATGCAACAATATCAATGGACTGCACCTCCCTCTGGTGGCTGAACAAGGGAAACCGCATTTCCAAACTGAGCAGCACAATGATGCAATTGCTGTGAACTCTCTTTAGCTCTTTGGTTCAATGAGAAGGTGCTGGTCTTTGACCCGGATGGTTTGCAGTTCACTCTTTGGTTCAATGAGAAGGTGCTGGTCTTTCACCCGGATGGTTTGCAGTTCACTCTTTGGTTCAGTGAGAAGGTGCTGGTCTTTCACCCGGATGGTTTGCAGTTCACTCTTTGGTTCAGTGAGAAGGTGCTGGTCTTTCACCCGGATGGTTTGCAGTTCACTCTTTGGTTCAATGAGAAGGTGCTGGTCTTTCACCTGGATGGAAGGTGCTGGTCTTTCACCTGGATGGTTTGCAGTTCACTCTTTGGTTCAGTGAGAAGGTGCTGGTCTTTCACCCGGATGGTTTGCAGTTCGCTCTTTGGTTCAGTGAGAAGGTGCTGGTCTTTCACCCGGATGGTTTGCAGTTCACTCTTTGGTTCAGTGAGAAGGTGCTGGTCTTTCACCCGGATGGTTTGCAGTTCACTCTTTGGTTCAGTGAGAAGGTGCTGGTCTTTCACCCGGATGGTTTGCAGTTCACTCTTTGGTTCAGTGAGAAGGTGCTGGTCTTTCACCCGGATGGTTTGCAGTTCACTCTTTGGTTCAATGAGGCGGTGCTGGTCTTTCACCTGGATGGTCTGCAGTTCACTCTTTGGTTCTGGTCTTTCACCCGGATGGTTTGCAGTTCACTCTTTGGTTCAGTGAGAAGGTGCTGGTCTTTCACCCGGATGGTTTGCAGTTCACTCTTTGGTTCAATGAGAAGGCGCTGGTCTTTCACCTGGATGGTTTGCAGTTCACTCTTTGGTTCAGTGAGAAGGTGCTGGTCTTTCACCCGGATGGTTTGCAGTTCACTCTTTGGTTCAGTGAGAAGGCGCTGGTCTTTCACCTGGATGGTCTGCAGTTCACTCTTTGGTTCAGTGAGAAGGTGCTGGTCTTTCACCCGGATGGTTTGCAGTTCACTCTTTGGTTCAGTGAGAAGGTGCTGGTCTTTCACCCGGATGGTTTGCAGTTCACTCTTTGGTTCAGTGAGAAGGTGCTGGTCTTTCACCCGGATGGTTTGCAGTTCACTCTTTGGTTCAGTGAGAAGGTGCTGGTCTTTCACCCGGATGGTTTGCAGTTCACTCTTTGGTTCAGTGAGAAGGTGCTGGTCTTTCACCCGGATGGTCTGCAGTTCACTCTTTGGTTCAGTGAGAAGGTGCTGGTCTTTCACCCGGATGGTTTGCAGTTCACTCTTTGGTTCAGTGAGAAGGTGCTGGTCTTTCACCCGGATGGTTTGCAGTTCACTCTTTGGTTCAGTGAGAAGGTGCTGGTCTTTCACCCGGATGGTTTGCAGTTCACTCTTTGGTTCAGTGAGAAGGTGCTGGTCTTTCACCTGGATGGTTTGCAGTTCACTCTTTGGTTCAGTGAGAAGGTGCTGGTCTTTCACCCGGATGGTTTGCAGTTCACTCTTTGGTTCAGTGAGAAGGTGCTGGTCTTTCACCCGGATGGTTTGCAGTTCACTCTTTGGTTCAGTGAGAAGGTGCTGGTCTTTCACCCGGATGGTTTGCAGTTCACTCTTTGGTTCAGTGAGAAGGTGCTGGTCTTTCACCCGGATGGTTTGCAGTTCACTCTTTGGTTCAGTGAGAAGGTGCTGGTCTTTCACCCGGATGGTTTGCAGTTCACTCTTTGGTTCAGTGAGAAGGTGCTGGTCTTTCACCCGGATGGTTTGCAGTTCACTCTTTGGTTCAGTGAGAAGGTGCTGGTCTTTCACCCGGATGGTTTGCAGTTCACTCTTTGGTTCAGTGAGAAGGTGCTGGTCTTTCACCCGGATGGTTTGCAGTTCACTCTTTGGTTCAGTGAGAAGGTGCTGGTCTTTCACCCGGATGGTTTGCAGTTCACTCTTTGGTTCAGTGAGAAGGTGCTGGTCTTTCACCCGGATGGTTTGCAGTTCACTCTTTGGTTCAGTGAGAAGGTGCTGGTCTTTCACCCGGATGGTTTGCAGTTCACTCTTTGGTTCAGTGAGAAGGTGCTGGTCTTTCACCCGGATGGTTTGCAGTTCACTCTTTGGTTCAATGAGAAGGTGCTGGTCTTTCACCCGGATGGTTTGCAGTTCACTCTTTGGTTCAGTGAGAAGGTGCTGGTCTTTCACCCGGATGGTTTGCAGTTCACTCTTTGGTTCAGTGAGAAGGTGCTGGTCTTTCACCCGGATGGTTTGCAGTTCACTCTTTGGTTCAGTGAGAAGGTGCTGGTCTTTCACCCGGATGGTTTGCAGTTCACTCTTTGGTTCAATGAGAAGGTGCTGGTCTTTCACCCGGATGGTTTGCAGTTCACTCTTTGGTTCAGTGAGAAGGTGCTGGTCTTTCACCCGGATGGTTTGCAGTTCACTCTTTGGTTCAGTGAGAAGGTGCTGGTCTTTCACCCGGATGGTTTGCAGTTCACTCTTTGGTTCAATGAGAAGATGCTGGTCTTTCACCCGGATGGTCGGCAGTTCACATCCAGCCCTTGCCTTTCCATTCAATCCAGTGGGCTGAGATGTCCATTCATTACACCATGTAAAGTGCAATTTCTTTCATATGAAAGAAGTGCTTGTCTTTTCACCTGATTGGTTTGGCAGTTCACTTTTGGTTCAATGAGAAGGTGCTGGTCTTTCACCCGGAACGTAAAAATCACTCTTGGTTCATTGAGAATGCTGGTCTTTTCACCTTTGATGGTTTTGCAGGTTCCACCCGGATGTTTGGGGGTCAAAAAGATGCTTTTGCAGTTTTGGTCCATTTGCACCAGTTCTGTACCAATTTCCAAGAGTATGTAAAGGTTCTCAATATGGGACCAATTGGTATTAATATATACAATTATATATAATAGATATGATATATATATATATATATATTTAATATATAAATTTATATGGTTGGTTATTAAATTATACGCTTTACGTATGCTTTCACTGTGGTTTATAACAATTTGTTATATTTTTACTATAACAAACTTGTAGAGGGGTCCGAACAATTTGTTCATGTTCTAGATAAAAATGTCTGTGTGACGTCGTCTTTTTTAACCTTTGCTTGCAATGGGTTTTAGTGCAAAACTCTCAGCAGCTAAATGCCAGTTTGCGAGCTAGCACAGAGTAATCTGTGGAAGCATTTAATCAGTTGTGGAACAATTAATTAGGGCACACGTTCTCAGTGGTCACATTGCAGTACTTGAAGCAGGCAGCAGAGAGAAACATTATAGTGAGAATTATTAAGTACATTTATTTTAAAGGAGTATTACAAAATGACATTAAGAGCAAAGCTAGACAGACAAATTTTTATCAAGTTTTAATCACTTTACATTTAAAAAAAAAAAAAAAAAAGAAAAGAAAATAGACCCAGTGGAGGAGAGCCTGTTGTGTGATTGATTTTGTAAAAGTTCTCCAGCAGCCAGTCTTCTGGCTAAATCGATCTGCACAATTCTATGCATTCAATAAAAAATTTAAAAAAAAACATGTCAAACACACATTCAACAGAAAGGAAATATTGCTGTACTAACTTCCTTTCTGAAACACTCCTAGATTGAAGCTATTTGGATTCACTGTACCGTAGCAGCTTGCTGCATGCTACTGCAAGATAACCCATGCACAGAATACTGCGCATGACTTGTGTCAATGTTGCATGTGTGACTAGGCCTAAAATCTGAGCAGGGACAACATTAATTTATAGATATATGTTATATATATATATATATATATATATATATATATATATATATATATATATATATATATATATATATAGACACACACACACACACACACACACACATATATATATATATATATATATATATATATATATATATATATATATATATATATATATATATATATATATATATATATATATATATGATATATATATTATTATATATATATACTATATATTATATATATATATATATATTTAATAATGCATATATATATAGCATTACACAGCATAACTAATTTCATGATCATAAATAGAAAAGGCAAATTATATTACAGATACCATGTCATTTTATGTTCATTAATAATGAGTAAAAAACATTATATACATACAACATTCCCTCTAAAGTAAAGAAAGAAAGATTGTTGCATATCTAGTCTGTTTATTGTAATTTCCTAGTAAAAGCTGTAACTTGTTTCTAACAGTATCCAGAGACTCCTTGTTTCAACATCTGAAAATCACTGAACTGACCGGACTGCTTGTCCCAGGGAAGAAGATAATCTGTAGATTACCAGGTCTCTCTGGTCTCACAGTATTACACTTTATAACCGCTGCAGTCTTGGACTGAAGGCTTGAGAACCCCGCTTGGGGTGGAACAGCAGGGGGTTCTGTGCATTCTGCACTAGACATTGCACTCACATAAGAAACCATTTGCAGCAGCACTGTACAGATGTAATGTCACTTAAAGGGATTTGAAGTGTAACTAACTACACATGTACAGTTGTAGTCAGTTGATGAGAAAATATCATGTGGAAAGAATAGCATACACAGACATACAATTACAGTGACATTTCCATGTACCATAATTATATTGTAATGCACACATTTAATAACTTAGGATTCAGATATTTATAAAATAATAATATATTTGTAAACTTCAGCCTCAAATATTCTTTACATACTATACTGTATTCACCATGTGCTCAAAGTTCAAGTTCAACCCTGTAATGTACAATCTTTTCAAGGAGAATGTAATATTAATTTAACTATACCAGTTATTAAATAATAAGAATCATTAAAGAGATGACCTGCCCTGTAGCATCAAGTGGCTTGTAAACATCATTTGCTACACAGCAGTTACAATGTTTTGTTGCACCAATACTGGGAATTACTAGGTGATTATACTTACAATTGATTGACGTGAACTTTTAAATAATACTTCAGCACAAAACATAAAACTTCTCTCAAACAATCAGAACGGCCGACTCTTGAAGACTGTCGATGTGTCTTATGCTATGAAAACAGTGTGACAGAACACACTAGAATGGTCTTTTACCAGGTTATGAAAAGAGGGCTGAAACAGCTCTTCTTTGAACTTATGAGGATTTATGCCTCCAAGAACCGTTGACATTATTTCTGAATTCGAAATATAAACTCATATCCTCTCTTACCAGTTAGCTAAACTCATAACCGCTGGTTATTGGTAAAGAACAAGCTCATAATGTGAAGCATACATTTATAGAAAGGCACTCTGCAAAACGGTTTCCAAACATGTTTCTATATACTCTTGCTGAGCCAATGGAAAAATGTCCTTGCCCTGCATATGTAGAAGGTCACACACTAATGAAAAGCACAGCAAGCAGGGCTCTAACTTCACAGAGCCTTTATAGGACTTCAGGGCCAGTTTCTCTACTGGACGTGAAATTGAAACTCCTCTCTCTGGATTAGCACTGCCAAGCCCAGACTCCAGCCAACACAGCCACGCCCAGACTCCAGCTACAGTTTATGACCCTTTTTCAGTATAATTGAGAGAGCACAAGTGTCTGTGTGTGTGTCTGTGTTGTTTTCTGGGTGGTTTGTCAGGGCCACCATGTTAGACCATCTCAAAGCACAGAGTTACAAGGCATTTTCTTACTGTGCACATGAGCTTTGGAATTAATTTCCATGGGGCTGAAGTCCAGAACAAACCTGTAGTGTGGATGGTGTTACTAATATGATTCCTAGCTCTGACTGGAAAATGTTGAAGCTTTTTTCTTTTTACCAGATTTAGTTTAGCTGACCTGTCCCCAGGTGCCCTTTTTAAAAGACAGTCAGGAGGACAGAATATTCCCACTGCTGCATTCAGCATTCAGTCAGTCAGTCAGTCAGACAGACAGGTAGGAAGCGTGGAGTACAGCAGCTCAGAATCAGCCTTCCACAAAGGGACTCCAGCAGTGAGGATTCCTCCCAACACGGCTGGGCTGTGTGGCATCCCTCCGGTCCTACTGCAGCACACAGAGCTCCTGGCTCTCCTGGTGCAGGTGGTCCTTGGGCCGCTTGGCCCCCGCATTCTCTGCCTCGCCCACTTCCCCCTGCTTTTCCTCCCCCTCTCCTCGCTGGGGGTCTGGGAGAAACAGTTTGTGACGCAGCTCCATCAGCAGGTCTCGCCCCTCACTGGCGGGTAGGTTACCCAGGTAGTACTGCGGGTCTAGCTCCACCAGCCTGGAGAAACAAGAGTCGTACAGCGTCAGCTTACAGAGGTACAACTACACATAGACAACTAAACAAGAAAGAGAGTGCGAGACAGAGAGAGAGAGAGAGAGAGTGACAGAAACAGAGAGAGAGCAAGTGAGTGAGCGAATCATTATAGTTGCACCCCTTTCAAAATGCCACATCAATAATAGGTAGATAATAATTCTGACTACCGGTGCATTTCCTAGTAATAATTTAAAACAAAACAGCCTGTTACCGTATTATGTGGTTGAAGAAAGCTCTCTGTTTGCAAGCCTTACTGTCAGCTAGTGTATGTGAGGAGCCTTCACGTGCCATAATGTTTTACTAATCTACCATTCTCCCCATAAATGATGTCTGACCAAACAAATCACAATCCCCCGCAAGCCAATAATAGCATTACTCACTCAACCCACTAACTTGCATACCGGTTCAGTTTTATTGTACAAACCAGCTCTTCATGTCACTAACCCACATTCACCTGTATGTGCAGCTATTATGGAGAGATTTGTGACAGTGACAAAGAGACCCAAACACATACACACTGAATCTCACATCTGGGGCTGTATCTCGGAGACCACACTGACGCAGTTGTTCTGGGAGATGGTGAACTCGTGGTACAGCACCCAGCAGGGGGGGCGTGGCAGAGGCTTGCGGGACAGGTACCCTGAGAAGGGGTGCAGGTGAGCCACATGCTTGTGAGTCAGGAGCAGGTAGTTCCCAGAACCATCCACATCACGAGCCACCTTCCAGAGAGATCACAGAGAAATCTTAAAACAGTACCCTGACCCAGGTGTGCTGCTATTTTGGATATATCCCCAATATCCATTAGTGACTGACAGGGGTGTTCAGATACTCTGATTTTAAGTAATTCAAGTTTAATTAAATACAATAAAACCTTTTAAACTCTTCATTTACATAAAACAAATTAGCGAGGTGACCCTTTCCAGCTAAAATCACTCCGTACTTAAATTTATAGATAAGGGTAAATGAGGGAAAGGCAGCTTTTCTTTTTTGATATCAACACATTTTAAAACAGGTTTATTTTCTGTTTCATTTAATGCCTGCCGACGAAACAATGACACGTTAAAGAAAGTATCTGCAGACCCCTCTCCTCCCCCTGGAGCCTGACCTTGAGGAAGTAGTGCAGACCCCTCCCTCTGGAGCCCGACCTTGAGGAAGTAGTGCAGACCCCTCCCCCTGGAGCCCGACTCCTACCTTGAGAAAAGTAGTGCAGACCCCTCCCCCTGGAGCCCGACTCCTACCTTGAGGAAGTAGTGCAGACCCCTCCCCCTGGAGCCCGACTCCTACCTTGAGGAAGTAGTGCAGACCCCTCCCCCTGGAGCCTGACCTTGAGGAAGTAGTGCAGACCCCTCCCCCTGGAGCCCGACTCCTACCTTGAGGAAGTAGCCCGAGATTAATGCTCTCTTGACGTTGTGTCCTCAGTCCCGAAGCTAGGGGGCGACACTGGCAGCTCGATGCGGTGCATGATCTCTAGCAGCTCAGAGCGGATCACGTCAGCGCGCTTCAGAGCTGAATGACTCACAAAGTTCTTTCTGCACCAGCCCTCGTCCTCATTATCTGCAACACAAGCACCCCTCATTTTAAAAGAGTATCTTTATAGTTGGCTATTAATGACTGTTTTCTGTTAACTTGTTTATATCACTGTAAAATGAGATGCGATGCTCAGATCATTATTTTGCCCTCTACCATAAGATCTTTGTCTATAGCACTGGGTTGGCTATACTTCATATTGATTTTGATTTCATTTTTTCAATTTTTCATTTGAATTTCTGAGCCAACATGTTGTATACCATCTCAGTATGTTAGATTTTTTTCTCTTGCATGTTTAGTGTTGACTTTGCTCATCCCTGCCTCCCTCCCTCCCTTCCCTGCTTCTATTCCCCGATACTGCACTCACGCTGTCTGAAAGCGTTATAGAGGTTGATGAGCGTGAAGTGATCCCCGTCAGAGTGCAGCAGGACTCTGCGTCGAGCAGCGGCCGCCTCCTCCGAGAGCTGAGGGGGGGTCACAAAACACGGAGAGGCTGGAGAGAGAGAGAGAGACAGAGAGAGAGAGGAGAGGGGAGAGGAGAGAGAGAGAGAGAGAGAGAGAGAGAGAGAGAGAGAGAGAGAGAGAGAAAGGTTAGGAAGAGACATGTTTAGTCAGATATGATTTATTCATGTCTCTCGAACCTTTTTTTTTTTTTGTTAGGACATGTTGTTGTTTCACCCTGTTATTTATTGTTTATTGTCTACATGTTATTTATTTTTTTGTCAAAACTTTTCCCTGACTAAATAAAAAATATATATTTGTTTTGTTTATTTAATATATATTTGTTTTGTTTATTTATGGTAAAAATGATTGGTCTGTATTTCATCAGTATTCATTACATACATACAAACATATAGCTTTCAGCTTGTTTGTATGCTGTACTCATAATAATCAAGCGCATACAGTAAACAGAAAACTCACTCCTGTAGGACCGGCAGTGCATTTTAGAACTCACCACTCAAAGGGTTAATACACTGTTCCTCCCCTACAGCTGCTTGAACAACTCCTAATAGTAAATTTATAGACCAAGAGAGACTTATTTTTTCTGTGAGGGGAGCAGATTTGTCAACTGATCGCTCACATTCCTGGTACCTGGTAAATAATCCTTGGATTGACAGCAAGTGTGTACCCGCCACACAGCATGAGTGTGGATGCAGTACAATGCAGGAGTGCACGGAGAGTGTACCTGTCAGCATGGCAGCCACAGTGAGCATCTCGCTGACACAGTCGAACTCGCAGGACGCGATGAGCGCCTTCGCGAGCTGGGGGTCCAGCGGGAACTCCGACATGATGATTCCAACTTCAGAGAGATTACCATCATCGTCCAGCGCCGCCAGGTAATCCAGGTCTTCCAGCGCCTGCATCAGAGCTTCCGGCGCTATGGAGGGGGGAGGAGACAAAGAAGCAAGTCTCACACTGTTTCTGACGTAATTACAATGAACCTCTACACCTCCTCCTTAAAATGTACTACAGTTTTAAAATATGATTTTACTGTACCACAGGGATGGAAAGAAGACCCCCATTGCATAGCAGTTTGATCCATTCCTGGTTTTACTAAGGGTTTAAAAAGACACACCTGAGCCTGCTACCTCTACACTACATAAGAACATAAGAACATAAAAAAGTTTACAAACGAGAGGAAGCCATTCGGCCCATCTTGCTCGTTTGGTTGTTAGTAGCTTATTGATCCCAGAATCTCATCAAACAACTTCTTGAAGGATCCCAGGGTGTCAGCTTCAACAACATTACTGGGGAGTTTATTCCAGACCCTCACAATTCTCTGTGTAAAAAAGTGCCTCCTAGTTTCTGTTCTGAATGCCCCTTTGTCTAATCTCCATTTGTGACCCCTGGTTCTTGTTTCTTTTTTCAGGCTGAAAAAGTCCCTTGGGTCGACACTGTCAATACCTTTTAGAATTTTGAATGCTTGAATTAGGTCGCCACGTAGTCTTCTTTGTTCAAGACTGAACAGATTCAATTCTTTTAGCCTGTCTGCATATGACATGCCTTTTAAACCCGGAATAATTCTGGTCGCTCTTCTTTACACTCTTTCTAGAGCAGCAATATCTCTTTTATAGCGAGGTGACCAGAACTGCACACAATATTCAAGATGAGGTCTTACTAGTGCATTGTACAGTTTTAACATTACTTCCCTTGATTTAAATTCAACACTTTTCACAATGTATCCGAGCATCTTGTTAGCCTTTTTTATAGCTTCCCCTCATTGTCTAGATGAAGACATTTCTGAGTCAACAAAAACTCCTAGGTCTTTTTCATAGATTCCTTCTCCAATTTCAGTATCTCCCATGTGATATTTATAATGTACATTTTTATTTCCTGTGTGCAGTACCTTACACTTTTCTCTATTAAATGTCATTTGCCATGTGTCTGCCCAGTTCTGAATCTTGTCTAGATCATTTTGAATGACCTTTGCTGCTACAACAGTATTTGCCACTCCTCCTACTTTTGTGTCGTCTGCAAATTTAACAAGTTTGCTTACTATACCAGCATCTAAATCATTAATGTAGATTAGGAATAGCAGAGGACCTAATACTGATCCCTGTGGTACACCGCTGGTTACCACACTCCATTCTGAGGTTTTTCCTCTAATCAGTACTTTCTGTTTTCTACACGTTAACCACTCCCCAATCCATGTATTTGTGTTTCCTTGAATCCCTACTGCGTTCAGTTTGAGAATTAATCTTTTGTGAGGGACTTTGTCAAAAGCTTTCTGGAAATCTAAATAAACCATGTCATATGCTTTGCAATTATCCATTATCGATACTGCATCCTCAAAAAAATCAAGGAAGTTAGTTAGACACGATCTCCCTTTCCTAAAACCATGTTGATTGTCTCCCAGGACCCTGTTACCATATAGGTAATTTTCCATTTTGGATCTTATTATAGTTTCCATAAGTTTGCATATAATAGAAGTCAGGCTTACTGGTCTGTAGTTACCTGGTTCAGTTTTGTTTCCCTTTTTGTGGATCGGTATTACGTTTTCTCCAAGTAGACTGGTTCCCTTGTTATTTAAGTGCAATCCGTCCCATCTATACAGATAGTCCTCGTTGTAGAATGTGGTCCAATGATCAAGATAGGTGAAGCCTTCCCCTGTGCACCACGTCTTCAGCCATGCGTTTTGATTAATTATTTCCAGCTGTCCATATGGTCCTTTGCAAGGTGCCGGTAGTATACCAGAAAATACCACAGTTTTGGTTTTCTCTTTTAATTTCCTTCCTAGCTCTCTGAATTTGTTTTGCAGGGATTTTGGTCCGTCTCTTCCAATGTTGTTTGTACCGATGTGGACGACTACTACCGGGTTGTCTCCTGTTCATTCTAGGAGCCTGTCCACGTTTTCAGTGATGTGCTTGACCGAGGCTCCCAGAAGGCAGCACACTGTTGGGGTAAGGGGGTCCAAACTGCGAATTGAACTTGCTGTGTTTCTCAATATGGAGTCCCCAAGAATCATGACCTCCCTTCTTTTTGCTGTCTGGTCACCATTGTCAATAGGGTCCTGGATGTTGTTCCTTTCGTTCTCTTGTTGTTGGTTCTGCTCATCAAAATTCTGAAGTGACTCAAATCTGTTGGTTGTTTTGATTTCTGGTGGTTGTGTTTGACGAAGTTTCTTTTTTTCCCTGCTTCTGCCTACCTGAACCCAGCTGTTCTGACCTTCTATCTCCCTGGTGGCTTTCAGTCTGTTAGGGGTGATGCAGTCTTCCATGAATTGTGGGTGCGCCAGTTCCTCAAGATCCTGTTGCTGTCTCACTTCTTCCAGCTCCATTTCTAGTGTACTTACTAGTTTATGCAAATCCTGGATCGCGCGGCACTTTACGCACACTTGGTTTAGCTCCGCTGGGTTTTCTCGGATTTCCCACATCAAGCAGGTGTCACAGATTACTGGCTTGAAGACCATGTTGAGGGTTTTTTTTTTTTTTGAAGTTTAGTTTCTTCTGCAGCAATCAGCCTGCTTTCAAACTGCTTCTAAACTGCTCTGTACTTTTCCATGCCTGTACTTCTCCCACTCGCTGTCGCTGGGAAGACTGCCTCGTTTAACTGCGTTGTTCTGCTGTGCTGTTGGCTCCTCCCCTTGCCCGTGTCTCAGAACAGCGCTGAATTTGAATCAGCTGCTCCGAGTTTCAGCTTGTTTGTTATCAGAAAAACACACGCGGCTGTTTGACTTTGAGCTGCTGCTGTGCTTCCCCAATGTCCTGTGTTTTCTGATTAAAGCAATTAAAGATGCAATTTCTCCTTACTGCTTCTAAACTGCCCTGTACTTTTCCACGCCTATACTTCTCCCACTCGCTGTTGCTGGGAAGGATCAAGCTTGTGAAACTGGGTGAAACTGCTATGCAACAGGGCTCTTATTCCCATCTCGGTACGTGCAGCACTATGCTTAACCACACCCCTGTAGGAGCCCTTATTCTCCATGCTAGATCACAGTTACAGTGTGAGTGAGAGATGGAACATGGCGCAGAGTATGGTGGATGTGTGATCATTCTGTAATGAAATAGATTTAAGTAAGACAGCAGTATTGAGAAGCCTGTTAGGAACCTGTATCTATGTTCTATCAGTCCATCAGTCCATTGCATGCAGTATGTTCACTCAATACATGCTGAGACCAACACGTGAAAGTTCAATGTGTATCTTTGGATTCCTGTCTCTGAATAAACGCAGCATGACTGCTGAAACCTCGGAGTTGGTCCTTTTATGTTTCCTAGTCAACAACATCCAGCTGCCCTTTATAAACCATGGGGGAAGCTCTCCACAAACTGCAGGTGTAATGAAGCTGGCTAGCCGCACATCGCCCTCACCTGGCCGGTCCAGGAACTTGCACTGGCCCATGTCAGCGATGTCCAGGCGTTTCAGCAGCAGCACCAGCTGACTCAGGTTCTCCTCCGACACTCGAGGAGCGGAGAAATCTGGCATGTCTGAGTCGTGGAAACTCTGCTGGTAGAGCCGGAAACACAGCCCTGTGCAAACACACAGACAGACAGGACCGTTACACTCACACATCATGAACAACACAGCCAACCCCAGCAGAAGGATTTTTATTGTGTATTTATTCTTTTAAAACATACATAACAAAATTTTCCAACAAGAGTAGACCATTCGGCCCATCAGCGCTCGTCCAGTTCCTAGTATCCGATTGATCTCAAAACTTGTCCAGTCGGGTATTAATGGATCCCACTAATTCAGCATTAAAGACCTGACTAGGTAACCTGTTCCACACCCTCGCCACTCTCTGTGTGATGAAGTCTCCTTCAGCAACATGACCAGGTTACCCGTTCCACACCCTCACCACTCTCTGTGAAGAAGAGTCTCCTTCCGCAACATGACTAGGTAACCCATTCCACACCCTCACCACTTTCTGTGTGAAGAGCCTCCTTCAGCAACAGGACTAGGTAACCCGTTCCACACCCTCACCACTCTGTGTGATGAAGTCTCCTTCAGCAACATGACTAGGTAACCCGTTCCACACCCTCACCACTCTCTGTGTGAAGAGCCTCCTTCAGAAACATGACTAGGTAACCCGTTCCACACCCTCACCACTCTGTGTGTGATGAAGTCTCCTTCAGCAACATGACTAGGTAACCCGTTCCACACCCTCACCACTCTCTGTGTGAAGAGCCTCCTTCAGCAACATGACTAGGTAACCCGTTCCACACCCTCACCACTCTCTGTGTGAAGAGCCTCCTTCAGCAACATGACTAGGTAACCCGTTCCACACCCTCGCCGCTCTGTGTGTGATGAAGTCTCCTTCAGAAACATAACTAGGTAACCCGTTCCACACCCTCACCACTCTCTGTGATGAAGAGTCTCCTTCAGCAACATGACTAGGTAACCCATTCCACACCCTCACCACTCTCTGTGTGAAGAGTCTCCTTCAGCAACATGACTAGGTAACCCATTCCACACCCTCACCACTCTCTGTGTGAAGAAGAGTCTCCTTCAGCAACATGACTAGGTAACCCATTCCATCCCCTCACTGCTCTCTGTGTGAAGAAGAGTCTCCTTCAGCAACATGACTAGGTAACCCATTCCACACCCTCACCACTCTCTGTGTGAAGAAGAGTCTCCTTCAGCAACATGACTAGGTAACCCATTCCACACCCTCACCACTCTCTGTGTGAAGAAGAGTCTCCTTCAGCAACATGACTAGGTAACCCATTCCATCCCCTCACCACTCTCTGTGTGAAGAAGAGTCTCCTTCAGCAACATGACTAGGTAACCCATTCCACACCCTCACCACTCTCTGTGTGAAGAAGAGTCTCCTTCAGCAACATGACTAGGTAACCCATTCCATCCCCTCACCACTCTCTGTGTGATGAAGAGTCTCCTTCAGCAACATGACTAGGTAACCCGTTCCACACCCTCACCACTCTCTGTGTGAAGAGTCTCCTTCAGAAACATGACTAGGTAACCCGTTCCACACCCTCACCACTCTCTGTGTGAAGAAGAGTCTCCTTCAGCAACATGACTAGGTAACCCATTCCATCCCCTCACCACTCTCTGTGTGAAGAAGAGTCTCCTTCAGCAACATGACTAGGTAACCCATTCCATCCCCTCACCACTCTCTGTGTGAAGAAGAGTCTCCTTCCACACCCTCGCCCCTCTCTGTGTGAAGTCTCCTTCAGCAACATGACTAGGTAACCCATTCCATCCCCTCACCACTCTGTGTGTGATGAAGAGTCTCCTTCAGCAACATGACTAGGTAACCCGTTCCACACCCTCACCACTCTCTGTGTGAAGAGCCTCCTTCAGCAACATGACTAGGTAACCCGTTCCACACCCTCACCACTCTGTGTGTGATGAAGAGTCTCCTTCAGAAACATGACTAGGTAACCCGTTCCACACCCTCACCACTCTCTGTGTGAAGAGTCTCCTTCAGAAACATGACTAGGTAACCCGTTCCACACCCTCGCCGCTCTCTGTGTGAAGAGCCTCCTTCAGCAACATGACTAGGTAACCCGTTCCACACCCTCACCACTCTGTGTGTGATGAAGAGTCTCCTTCAGAAACATGACTAGGTAACCCGTTCCACACCCTCACCACTCTGTGTGTGATGAAGTCTCCTTCAGAAACATGACTAGGTGATATTCTAAAATGATGTTATCTCATCTCTATATGGCATATTTTACAATTTAGCATTATTTTACAGATTTATTTATTTGAAACATGTTCAACTATTTTATGGGTATTGTTCTTGTTACTGCAATTACTGTTATTACTTTATTTGTTTATTGTCTTCATGTGAAGTGCTTTGTGGCGGCCCTCGTTAAAGGCGCTATACAAAAATAAAGATTGCTTGATTGATTGATTGACTTCATTTTCAACCGTGTCCTCTGATTCTCGTTTCTGTACTGCGCTAGTATTAGTTTGAGTTAACCATATCAACTTCTTTTAAGATTTTAAAGACTTTAAATAATTATAGGCTTAATGGTGTCAGTTCTTTCAGCCTGCCTTTGCAGCTCAGCTATTGTTGTAAGGGGTGAGGGGGGCTCTCTTTGCAGCTCAGCTATTGTTGTAAGGGGTGAGGGGGGCTCTCTTTGCAGCTCAGCTATTGTTGTAAGGGGTGAGGGGGGGCTCTCTTTGCAGCTCAGCTATTGTTGTAAGGGGTGAGGGGGGCTCTCTTTGCAGCTCAGCTATTGTTGTAAGGGGTGAGGGGGGCTCTCTTTGCAGCTCAGCTATTGTTGTAAGGGGTGAGGGGGGCTCTCTTTGCAGCTCAGCTATTGTTGTAAGGGGTGAGGTGGGGCTCTCTTTGCAGATCAGCTATTGTTGTAAGGGGTGAGGGGGGGCTCTCTTTGCAGCTCAGCTATTGTTGTAAGGGGTGAGGGGGGGCTCTCTTTGCAGCTCAGCTATTGTTGTAAGGGGTGAGGGGGGCTCTCTTTGCAGCTCAGCTATTGTTGTAAGGGGTGAGGGGGGCTCTCTTTGCAGCTCAGCTATTGTTGTAAGGGGTGAGGGGGGCTCTCTTTGCAGCTCAGCTATTGTTGTAAGGGGTGAGGGGGGGCTCTCTTTGCAGCTCAGCTATTGTTGTAAGGGGTGAGGGGGGGCTCTCTTTGCAGCTCAGCTATTGTTGTAAGGGGTGAGGGGGGCTCTCTTTGCAGCTCAGCTATTGTTGTAAGGGGTGAGGGGGGCTCTCTTTGCAGCTCAGCTATTGTTGTAAGGGGTGAGGGGGGCTCTCTTTGCAGCTCAGCTATTGTTGTAAGGGGTGAGGGGGGGCTCTCTTTGCAGCTCAGCTATTGTTGTAAGGGGTGAGGGGGGGCTCTCTTTGCAGCTCAGCTATTGTTGTAAGGGGTGAGGGGGGCTCTCTTTGCAGCTCAGCTATTGTTGTAAGGGGTGAGGGGGGCTCTCTTTGCAGCTCAGCTATTGTTGTAAGGGGTGAGGGGGGGCTCTCTTTGCAGCTCAGCTATTGTTGTAAGGGGTGAGGGGGGCTCTCTTTGCAGATCAGCTATTGTTGTAAGGGGTGAGGGGGGGCTCTCTTTGCAGCTCAGCTATTGTTGTAAGGGGTGAGGGGGGGCTCTCTTTGCAGATCAGCTATTGTTGTAAGGGGTGAGGGGGGGCTCTCTTTGCAGCTCAGCTATTGTTGTAAGGGGTGAGGGGGGGCTCTCTTTGCAGATCAGCTATTGTTGTAAGGGGTGAGGGGGGCTCTCTTTGCAGCTCAGCTATTGTTGTAAGGGGTGAGGGGGGCTCTCTTTGCAGCTCAGCTATTGTTGTAAGGGGTGAGGGGGGGCTCTCTTTGCAGCTCAGCTATTGTTGTAAGGGGTGAGGGGGGCTCTCTTTGCAGCTCAGCTATTGTTGTAAGGGGTGAGGGGGGCTCTCTTTGCAGCTCAGCTATTGTTGTAAGGGGTGAGGGGGGCTCTCTTTGCAGCTCAGCTATTGTTGTAAGGGGTGAGGGGGGCTCTCTTTGCAGCTCAGCTATTGTTGTAAGGGGTGAGGGGGGGCTCTCTTTGCAGCTCAGCTATTGTTGTAAGGGGTGAGGGGGGCTCTCTTTGCAGATCAGCTATTGTAAGGGGCGAGGGGGGGCTCTCTCTGCAGCTCAGCTATTGTTGTAAGGGGTGAGGGGGGGCTCTCTTTGCAGCTCAGCTATTGTTGTAAGGGGTGAGGGGGGCTCTCTTTGCAGCTCAGCTATTGTTGTAAGGGGTGAGGGGGGCTCTCTTTGCAGCTCAGCTATTGTTGTAAGGGGTGAGGGGGGGCTCTCTTTGCAGCTCAGCTATTGTTGTAAGGGGTGAGGTGGGGCTCTCTTTGCAGATCAGCTATTGTTGTAAGGGGCGAGGGGGGGCTCTCTCTGCAGCTCAGCTATTGTTGTAAGGGGCGAGGGGGGCTCTCTCTGCAGCTCAGCTATTGTTGTAAGGGGTGAGGGGGGCTCTCTCTGCAGCTCAGCTATTGTTGTAAGGGGTGAGGTGGGGCTCTCTTTGCAGCTCAGCTATTGTTGTAAGGGGTGAGGGGGGGCTCTCTTTGCAGCTCAGCTATTGTTGTAAGGGGTGAGGGGGGCTCTCTTTGCAGCTCAGCTATTGTTGTAAGGGGTGAGGGGGGCTCTCCCTGCAGCTCAGCTATTGTTGTAAGGGGTGAGGGGGGCTCTCTTTGCAGATCAGCTATTGTTGTAAGAGGTGAGGGGGGCTCTCTTTGCAGCTCAGCTATTGTTGTAAGGGGTGAGGGGGGCTCTCTTTGCAGATCAGCTATTGTTGTAAGGGGTGAGGGGGGGCTCTCTTTGCAGCTCAGCTATTGTTGTAAGGGGTGAGGGGGGGCTCTCTCTGCAGCTCAGCTATTGTTGTAAGGGGTGAGGGGGGCTCTCTTTGCAGCTCAGCTATTGTTGTAAGGGGTGAGGGGGGGCTCTCTTTGCAGCTCAGCTATTGTTGTAAGGGGTGAGGGGGGGCTCTCTTTGCAGCTCAGCTATTGTTGTAAGGGGTGAGGGGGGCTCTCTTTGCAGCTCAGCTATTGTTGTAAGGGGTGAGGGGGGGCTCTCTTTGCAGCTCAGCTATTGTTGTAAGGGGTGAGGGGGGGCTCTCTTTGCAGATCAGCTATTGTTGTAAGGGGTGAGGGGGGGCTCTCTTTGCAGCTCAGCTATTGTTGTAAGGGGTGAGGGGGGCTCTCTTTGCAGATCAGCTATTGTTGTAAGGGGTGAGGGGGGCTCTCTTTGCAGCTCAGCTATTGTTGTAAGGGGTGAGGGGGGCTCTCTTTGGTTGTTACAGAAGGGAACACCAGTGCATTGCTTTTTTTATAACTAATTATAGCAGAATATTATTGCATTTCACAACACGCACCACATGGATTAAACATGAGAAAGCAGTCTCTCCATTTACTTTTATCCCTTGAGGTACAAGCAGCAGTTACCCCACCATGCCCATTCTAATACATACAGTACACACAGGACGCATACATTAGTACAGTTTTGCCAGTGGTTAAGATACTTGTTTGGGAATGCATAGTTGCTGTTAACCCTTTAAAAGTGATCTACTGAGAGTAACTTATGTTAGTAAGAGTAGCTTGTGTTAGTACAATACATCACCCGACTGGCACTGGTGTAAACACTGCACTTAGAGCTACTTGTATAATGAAAACTGCTATCACCATGCTCGACTTCCACAGTAACACATACAAAAATGAAAGTGTGAACGACAAGCGTACATATGCAGCGGCAGCTGCTAAACGATGTCCTTGCCAAGCTTCATACCAGTCCAAAAAGCAGTCTCATCCACTTCAGTAGACGCTGAATCTTACCAGCACTACTGCTGTTCACCCTCTGTCTCCGCAGCTCCGCTTGACTCTTGCTGATTGTTCGAAACACCTGCGAGTCCGCTCTGATTCGAGGGTTGTAAACCTGTGGGCGAGAAGCAGCGAGGAGATCTGGGTGATGTAGCTTTAACCCTCTGCGACCCTATGTTGGACCAGGTCCGACATTACAATTTTCCCTTTCCAGTCCGATGTCAGACCCTGTCCAACATCATCAAAAAGACGTAAAGCACAGGTCTTTAGTTGTTTTTCTCCGGAAAAAGCAGAAAAAAAACCTTTCAATGGCCGAGTGAGACCGATAGGAGCCGAATGAAGCCAAAAAAATTAATTAAAAAAGGGCGTACCTGATAACCCCGTGCACCAAAGAAATAACACGGACATAAACAAAGGAGGTAGCTGCTTCTGCATCAAGCGCTCAAAGAATATCCTGGACATATGAAAAGCTTTTTGAGAAGTTATAATAACAAAATAATGACTTGGATCGCATTATTGAAGAGTTTGGTGATAAAACAAGTGATCAGGAGAGGATTTATCAGTATGCACGTCTATAAAGAGGTATGTGAAAAACACAGCGAACAAGGGGTGGGGCTTGGTTACTGAAGTGTCCTTTTGCAATTCAGTGCCTTTTAAACCTGTTTTACTCTGAAAACTCTTAAACAGCACATGTGAAAATAAATTGGACCTGACGTGCCTGACAAGTGCCGAATAAATGGACCGCAAAGGGTTAATGCAATGAAATTACACACACAGGGAGGTGAGAAGCTACTTTGTCATCAGCACCTGAAATCATCTCATTCCCATAGAAGTCTGAGATCAAAGATTTCCCAGAAGTAGAATTTAAAAAGTGATACTGAACAGGCTCTAGGTGAACAATGAACAGATACAAAGACAAATACTTACCTGACATGACCTGACAATCATTGCTTAAAATTGATTTCTGAACAAGGACAACCGTGAAGAAAGCATGATAATCAGAGAAACAGGTTTTGTTGTAATCCCTCCAGGCTGTTCAGTAACTCTTTACAAGGGCATATCAGCTCAGATCAGGACAGGTTACAGTGTATCATGCAGGTCAATCACACCAATACATTTCTGTATAGGTTTCATCAATAGAAATGATAGTTTTCACGCGGTTAAACATATTAATGAACAACAAAGCTATGATAGATTTTGTGTGGTGTACGGCCACACCCACTCAAGAACTGTGCTGGCTGGAATAAAACCGAAAGTTACGTATAAACACGCATGCGACGGCCGCTGAAAACATCAAAGATCAAGTCATCTTAGGGAACAGGGGCCACAACCCTCCATTTCTGATCCCACTCATCAACAGAGGCAGCGACTAAATGGGGATTGACAAGAAATAGAACTGAGGACCCTGCAAAACCTGTGTGGATCAGCAACACTGCAATTAACGGAATTGTTAGGTGTTTGATTACCAATAACATACGCTTCAGTATCTATACTCTGTAATTAGTTCATATCAATTGTCTGTTATGACCTATAATATCCATTTTGTCATATTTTGTCTGTGAAGACGGAACTATATAAAGCAGATGAGAACTTCAGCAGTGAATATGGAAAAACAAACATTTCTTTGCTCACCAATACGTCAGTGGTACACAATTTCTGATGCAGTGAAGTTTGGATAGTTGTTTGTAATCCAGAAATACAGGTTTATATTCCTATATGGTAATGCCATAACAACTGTTTACATATTGTAACTTACTTGTTAGGTAAGCCAGAAATTAGGAAACACAGACAACCCATAGTCCACAAAACAATTTCCTGGGCGTTCAACAGCATTTGTTTTGTCCCTGCCTGTGTTGTTTTAAGTGACATGATAATTGCTGAATGAATCAGCTTTTGTGATGAACATGATCTTAAATTGCATCATAACTTCTTCATAATCCCTGTGATACTTGACCCCTTTTCAATCCACTCTGTTCCACATGATCACTGCAGCTAGTTTGATCCATTTTCATTACTGTATACTGTACTCAATACATACTTTCACAACAGCCTTGACTTGACAAGGCTAGTTATATTTTTCAAATCTTATTTTCATAAAAAAAAAAAAAAAAAAACTTGCCTTATATTTGGGCTAAATATAAGTGTGTGTGTGTGTATATATATATATATATATATATATATATATATATATATATATATATATATATATATATATATATATATATACACACACACACACACACACACACACACACACACACACACACACACATATTAATACAGTACAGAGAAAAAATATTTGCCCCCTGTCTGATTTTCTGCATTTTTGCACATTTTTCCACATTGAATTTGGTCAGATCTTTTTGTTGGTTGTAGTACTAGATAGAAGGAGTCTGAGAGAAAAAATGACACCAAAGTTTGGTGCTTCTTTCATTTGTTTGGTGTGCACAGTAATCAAACATGCAATCTTCAGGTGTGAAAAAGTTATTGTCCCCCCCTAGTTAACTCAACCCAATTAAAGGGATAATTAGGGTCAGCTGTTTGAATACTTTGGTTAACAGTCAGGCCTGATCTGGGCCAGCCCTTCTCAATATAAATCTGAATAACTGGTCCTTACCATCAGAGTGAAATTGTCAGCACACAGGTTCTAGAGGCACATCACGCCACGATCAAAATAAATTCCTGAAGACCTCTGGAAAAAAGTTGTTGATGCCTACCATCTGGAAAGGGTTACAAAGCCATTTCTAAGGCTCTGGGGCTCCACCAAACCACAGTCAGAGCCTGTGGCGGAGTGTCCCGCCCATTTATGTTTATAAGTGTTTTCTGTTGTATGTAGTGTGTTTAATATTGGGGTTTATGTATAAAATAATAATTGGTTTATAAAGGTTTTAAATGCAAAACAAACAAGGGTTTATACTCGTTCGGATATAATAACATCGTGTATATACAAATGGTTGCATACCACACAGTGTTTACGGACGTATGGTGTCACCAACTGGACCCCCCCCCCCAGCCCCTCCCCACCCCCTGTTCTCTCCCCCCCCCCCCCCCCCCCCCCCCCCCCTTGAAACAGGATTGCAACCCAGCATTCCCAAGCTGGCTGGCAGGCAGGGAGCTTTACTCTTAAAGGGGAGGACTGGGCACCCTTAAAGGCACAGTGCCCTTAGAACACACATTGCAGGGATGCAGCCTATGGTTAGATAGTTTATAGTAAAGTATTCTTAATCACAAACCTCTTTTACAACAGTGGACAAAGGAGATATTGTTTGTAAATTAGCATGTGACCTATGACTTGTGACAGCACGCAAGCCAACTGGTCTTACTCCAGCATTTCAATGATTTATAAAAGGGTGCTGTGATGCATCAAAGCATGCAGGCCTCACATTAACAACCTCTTGTAAGATCCAAATACAATCTCTAAAGCAATTATAAAACAAGATACTTTCACCTTGATGCACTAGACGACACTGCCTCCCAATTCCTCAGCTCTAATCATGAGATCACACAGCCTCCATCACAGTCACTCGCTCTAACCTGAGACCACACTGCCTCCCACCCAGTCACTCAGCTTTAAATCACTAGACCAACACTGCCTCCTTGCCAGTCTCTCAGCTCTATACCACACTGCCTCCCTGCCAGTCCCGCTGTTCTAGACCACACTGCCTCCCTGCCAGTCCCTCCGCTCTAGACCACACTGCCTCCCTGCCAGTCCCTCCACTCTAGACCACACTTCCTCCCTGCCAGTCCCTCCGCTCTAGACCACACTGCCTCCCGCCAGTCCCTCCGCTCTAGACCACACTGCCTCCCTGCCAGTCCCTCCGCTCTAGACCACACTGCCTCCCTGCCAGTCCCTCCACTCTAGACCACACTTCCTCCCTGCCAGTCCCTCCGCTCTAGACCACACTGCCTCCCGCCAGTCCCTCCGCTCTAGACCACACTGCCTCCCTGCCAGTCACTCAGCTCTAGACCACACTGCCTTCCGCCAGTCTCTCCGCTCTAGACCATACTGCCTTCCTGCCAGCCCTCCGCTCTAGACCACACTGCCTCTCTGCCAGTCCCTCAGCTCTAGACCATACTGCCTCCCTGCCAGTCTCTCAGCTCTAGACCACACTGCCTTCCTGCCAGCCCTCCGCTCTAGACCACACTGCCTTCCTGCCAGTCTCTCAGCTCTAGACCACACTGCCTTCCTGCCAGCCCTCCGCTCTAGACCATACTGCCTTCCTGCCAGCCCTCCGCTCTAGACCATACTGCCTCCCTGCCAGTCTCTCAGCTCTAGACCACACTGCCTTCCTGCCAGCCCTCCGCTCTAGACAACACTGTCTCCCTGCCAGTCTCTCAGCTCTAGACCACACTGCCTCCATACCAGTCCCATAGCTTTCTGACCACACTGCCTCCCATCCAGTCCCTGCACTCAGATTTTTCTAGGATTTAAAGGGTAAAGGAGAGGAGCAGCTGAGCAGCACCACAGACAGCTGGTCCTGCTGGGTGACTCTTTACATGTCACTGCTCTCCTCACAAACAGCACTGCATTCATTTCACATTTCTGATGGTTAGCAAATGTCCAAAACGGCAAAAGCTGTATGTAACACAGCATATAAAACAAAGTATTTCTGTTTCCCTTGCCTTTGCACAGCTATTAGCAACGCATTACATTACTAGTATAGTATCCGGCTGTGATTTGGGTTTGGTTTGTATTCTTGTCACCACATCAACCAGCACACACAAGGTCCAAATGTTACACCTAATCAGTTTTTAACCCCTCAAGCGCAAGCTCTGAAACCCCACTGTGCTATATGTACTTGAATTATATACTTACAGTATATACTCCTAAATGTACTTGAACACGTAAAAAAACTTGGCTAGATTCACAAAGACATGCACATTTTAATTTTCAGAAAGAAAAAACACACTCCATAAAGCTAAGCCAGTCACAAAATTTCAAAGTAGTTTTAAGTTGTTCTTAATTTGTTTTACAATGCTGTTTTGCATTTTAGGAAAAAAAAAAAAAATAAAAAATAAAAAAAGATTGGGCCAATGCTGATTTGCAGTACTGTAGCTCTGAGAATCAAGCCCTGTGTTTTTAAACAGCACTTTAGCAGGATAAAACATGCACCATATTTAAGTGTGTGTACAAGACAAAGATGTTTCAAGACTCACTATTGGCAAATTATCCTGAGTCAAACAGGTCAGCTGCCTGTTGCTATAAAATGCTCATCACAAAGTGTCCTCCCTCCCACCGTACCTGCGAGCTGGGCAGGAAGACAAGCACGTCTCCAGGCTCTGCCTTGCGATGAATGTCCAGGACCACGTGACAGGCGGCAGAGTGCCAGTCCCGTGACTGTGGGTCGCGGTACACCGTTTCCAAGGTGACAGGTCTGTTCCGGGGCACGATGACTAGCGGCACTGCCTCCCCAAAGAAGTGCTCCAGCCTGGGCTGCAGAAAAGGTGCCGTCACCACGACCACACGCAGCTCCGCTCTCTGCTGCCACACATCCTTCAGCAGTCCCAGCAGCACGTCCGTGGGCACAGTGCGCTCCTGGGTCTCATCGATCACGAGAACACCGTACTGGTGAAGCAGTGGATCCGACATCATCTCACTGAGCAGCACAGAGTCACTCACAAACCTGAACACACAGAGAGAAAGCGTCACAGAGTTAGGGGTTAGGGTTACAGAGGTACACACACACCTTACTGGTGAAGCAGTGGTTTCAAACAAGACTGGAACACACTGTACTGGGATCTCAACAGAACAACACAGAAGACTACACTGTGCAGTGTATAGATTAAGCATCTGTGAGGGCGAGGCAACTCCTACAGTACCGCAGCATGGTGTCTGAGTTGCAGCAGTCCTGGTAAGGGACCCGGTATCCCACCTCCAGGCCCAGGTTCAGCTCCATCTCATCCGCCACTCGCAGCGCCAGACCTATGGCAGCAAGGCTGTGAGGCTGAGTGCAGGCAACCAGACCGCTGGAAAACTGCAGTGAGAGAGCATACTCTGCACACCACTGCGGGATCTGAGGAGAGGAACACAGAGACACATCGTCATTCACTGGAGCACTGCGCAGAACAAGAGTGAAACACGCTGTCATTCACTGGAGCACTGCACAGAACAAGAGTGAAACACTCTGTCATCCACTGGAGCACTGCACAGAACAAGAGTGAAACACTGTCATTCACTGCAACACTGCGCAGAACATAAGAAAGTTTACAAACAAGAGGAGGCCATTCACTAGAGCACTGCGCAGAACAAGACAAACACACTGTCATTCACTACAGCACTGCGCAGAATAAGACAAACACTCTGTCATCCACTGGAGCACTGCACAGAACAAGAGTGAAACACTCTGTCATTCACTGGAGCACTGCACAGAACAAGAGTGAAACACTGTCATTCACTGCAACACTGCGCAGAACATAAGAAAGTTTACAAACGAGAGGAGGCCATTCACTAGAGCACTGCGCAGAACAAGACAAACACGCTGTCATTCACTGGAGCACTGCGCAGAACAAGACAAACACGCTGTCATTCACTGGAGCACTGCGCAGAACAAGACAAACACGCTGTCATTCACTGGAGCACTGCGCAGAACAAGACAAACACACTGTCATTCACTGGAGCACTGCGCAGAACAAGAGTGAAAACATTCTGCCATTCAATCGAATATTACGTGTATAACTGTTATTTAAGGTTTTCCTCCATCTCTCTGGAAGGGGTCTCACAGGAATGGGAATTTTAAAATGTATAAACGCTAAAGAAGTGCTTAAACGTTTAATAATATGCTAGACGTATAAACGATCACGTGACAAATTTCACCAAACGCATTTTTTTTTTTTTTTACATTCATTTTACTAATTTATCATCCTCAGTAGTCCGTTGCGTATCAGACTGCTCTAGTGACACAGTAAGGGCAGACATTATCAAAAGGAAGGGGTTTGGCAAGTGCCTCCAAGTAGCTTTTCCAACTGGTGCAACAGAAAGATTGACACTTAACTGGTGCACGCTGTGTGTGTTCATGCCTGTAGTAGGCGTGGTATGGTATCAATTCCAAGGCAGGGTAATAATGTTAATGACAAGCATTTTTTCTGAGTTTGTTCTATATTTGGAAGTACTCTGAGGAATCGGACGAGAAAACCGTGGTATGTAAATAATTATGCCAAACAAAATTGCCGTACCACAAAAACACAAGATCAATGCTTCACAATTTGAAATGAAAACATTCAGAACTATTGTGGATGGAGTTACTGATGGCAATAAAAAGCAAACATCCATAACATCTGCTATAGATTTGGCCAAACAGGACCTGATCACGTTATCCCTTCCAAGGACAGTGCACGTGAATCATGAATGCTACAGTCTGAAATCGATGCAAGATTTAAGCAACACACTATTCTAAAAACATTACACTATCCAAAAATGTGTTCAACAATACATATCTCCACTACCAACTGTAATTACAACCATAAATATAAACATTTCAATATGATGTGTATGTGTTTTTTTTTTTTTTACTCTGCAGTTAAGTCTTTGCGATGTTAAAACATTACTTGTTTATTTAGGGTTTATTTGCTTAAATACCAGGGCTGGTGGGGGCAGGGTTAGTGTTCATATTAGAATCATTTTGCTAGATTTCCAATATTAAACACTACACAAATCGATTTCTCTTTTAAACTTGGCTTTACTTTGTCACCAGCAGGGAAAACACTAGGACTGCAACGAAGGGTACATTTTGACCTTCGAAGGTTTGAACCGTCGATGGTACTCATTTGCATAATTTACTGGTGACGTCACCATAGCTACTTGTTTATTTGATTGAAAATCCTATTTTACAGGTAATCCATATAAATGCAATAAAACATTCACATATAGTTTAAAATGTGTTATATAGGACAGTAATCATGTTTTTTATAATTGACATATAAATACACATTGTTTATTTAAACAATTGATGCTGCTTGTGATCTATACAGTAAGCTTGCATTGCAGCAGCACCAACAGCAGCGGACTCAGGCAAAACAAAGCTTTATTTAACAGTCACCATTCCAAGCAGGTTATCAGTCACATTTTACTGCTGCTAAAAATATTAACACTACTAACTAATAATATGAACTTACTCTTGTCAGGTGACCCCAAGATACAAGTCGCTTGCACAGTTTACATTCATTTTTTTCAGGTTGTCCGGGCACTTAACAAAAAAAAATCCCAAAGAGCAGAGTGGTTTTGAGACATTTCTTTCAATACAGTTTACACTATATCTTTGCTGTCGAGACGGCGAAAGAAGAAATTAAAGGTCTGCCCCTGGATAACACAAGCCAGAGGGGGTAGTGGCGGATGGTGCTCAGTTTTTTAAAGTAAAATGATTAGTGTCAGTGTATATTTTGTATGTTTCAAACACATTCTATCACAGCACATCTCTTATATTGTCTTGTACACTAGGTATTCAGTACATATTTTAATGGCGCACTACAACCACTATAGGTACCACCACCCCCCAGTCCAAATGTACTAGAGCGAGCAGAGTGAGATCTGATGACTGGTCTTAGTTCTGATGTGGGTCTCCCTCAGTGCCGAGAGCTGCAGGATCTACTAGAGCGAGCAGAGTGAGATCTGATGACTGGTCTTAGTTCTGATGTGGGTCTCCCTCAGTGCAGAGAGCTGCAGGATCTACTAGAGCAAGCAGAGTGAGATCTGATGACTGGTCTTAGTTCTGATGTGGGTCTCCCTCAGTGCAGAGAGCTGCAGGATCTACTAGAGCAAGCAGAGTGAGATCTGATGACTGGTCTTAGTTCTGATGTGCGTCTCCCTCAGTGCCGAGAGCTGCAGGATCTACTAGAGCGAGCAGAGTGAGATCTGATGACTGGTCTTAGTTCTGATGTGGGTCTCCCTCAGTGCCGAGAGCTGCAGGATCTACTAGAGCGAGCAGAGTGAGATCTGATGACTGGTCTTAGTTCTGATGTGGGTCTCCCTCAGTGCCGAGAGCTGCAGGATCTACTAGAGCGAGCAGAGTGAGATCTGATGACCGGTCTTAGTTCTGATGTGGGTCTCCCTTAGTGCACAGCTGCAGGGAGGCAGCCACACACCAGACGTGATGCGATTTCTTGTGAGGCAACACTTCCTCAGTGATGCAGTGCGAGAGCTGCAGTGCGCAGGTTGTCCGCCCCTCACCTGTGTGCTCTTGCCGGCCCCCAGGTCCCCTGAGACGACGACCACCCCGCTGCTCTCCAGGCTCTCCAGGAACTCGTACTTGACGCTCCAGACCGGCAACTGCCTGCGCTCCTTCAGCAGCTCGTAGTAGCGTGAGGAGAAGGGCAGCCCATCGTAGGGGTTCAACTCCACATCCCCCTCCCCTCCGCCCAGCCCCTCTCCCTCTTCAAGGTCTGGAGACAGCAGGGAGGAGAGGGAGAGAGAGTCGAGGCCCGGGGCACCACTGGGGTCCTCCTCCAACACCGCCGCCTCCATCTCAGAGTGCAGTCAGGGCAAGAGATCACCTGCCATAGGGAGTGAGCGAAACAGGGTGTCAGCCATCACAAAGATCACCTAATATCAACTGGTTTAACAGACACAGGAATGTGCTGAAGTGTAACAACTATAAACCATTAAGCCACTCTCAGCAAATCATTCCACAGGGATGGAAATAAAACTCTTATTGCACAGCAGTTTCAACCATTCCAGGTTTTAATAAAAGCTTGATTAGCCCCAGTGTGTACAAGTCATGTGTGTCTTCTTAAACTCATAGTAAAACCAGGAATGGATCAAACTGCTATTTCCATCCCTGTAATACAGTGGTCTCCAACCCTGGTCCTGGAGAGCCCCAATCCAGCAGGTTTTATATGTGTCTTTACATAATCAGTGGCAGAGATCTGGAACACTTGTTAATCTTGGTAAGAGAGATTGATTGAAATGAAAACCAGCAGCCAGAGCAGCTCTCCAGGACCAGGGTTGGAGACCCCTGCTGTAATAGGTCCCGAATGCCAGATGATTCCATTAGACATTTTCATGGAGAAATGATTTACTCAATCAAACTGTGTAACACCAAGCCTACTCGTCAAACCCTCCTTTCCACAAACTCCCCTGAAGTTCACCTGTGTGGTATTCAAGCCCTGCTACCGAGATCAAACCATACTTTCACTTTGGTCACCTTTTACATTAACCACGGTACATTTGCACTGTAGTTATACAATGAAGGTACCATGGTTTGCCATTCATGCTATACCACACCTCTCTAGACTTTACAATGTTCACCTACTGTGTACTCCAGCACACTTTTCTATGCTTTTACTATAGCAAGCTTGTTTTAATTGGGCAAGCCCCTAAATCAGGGCTTTCCAACCCTGGTCCTGAAGACCAAGGCTGGGATGATGCCTAATTTTTCACTATCGATAAATAAAAAGCAGATGCATTGATTTATTGACATTATGAAAGTGTGTACAAAAAACAAATAAAAAAACCCCTGCAGTAATACATGTGGAGCTGTGGAAAAAAACCTCGACAGTAATACATGTGGAATTTTTTATAATACGTAATAATTTTGCACTATTAATGTACAAATACTATATATATATATATATATATATATATATATATATATATATATATATATATATATATATATATATTTTTTTTTTTTTTACCTTTTTACCTTATTCATGTTGATTTGTACCAGTTGAGGTCAAAGCAAAATCCAAAAAAAGTTATTTATATCCATAAGAAGTCAGAGTAACAACCAATCAAGAGAAGAAAAAAAAAACTAATTTTAAAAAAGTTATCACTGTCCACAGCAGTTTAGTGACAAGACTGTTGTCCATGGCTTCTATTTTAATTGTGTTAAGGAACATGATAGTGTCCACATTTAGTTTTAAGCGATGACTGGCACTTGCTTACAATCTGCTCAGCATTATTGGTAGTTTTTCTTCATTTTTTCTCCAGGGTTGTTCAGATGAATAAATGCAGATTTTGTTTGAATTTTTGGAGGGTGCAATCTCATTAAATGGTCACTCAGATTAGTTGTGTTACCGGAGTATCCCAAACATTACTTTACTGTCTTGCTGTCTTTAGAAAATAATTGCCAAACTTGCTCTGTTACTTTGAAGACTCCTGCCCTCACAGATGCAATTCCATCAGTAAACACTCAAAGGGTGCAGGGCAGGGGGAGAGGGGGAGCTGAATCACATGCAGATTCGATGAGAGACCTGAGGGGAGTAGAGAAGCTCTGCGCTTAATGCAAAACATATTTGCAGATTCCAAATTTAATGCAAAATAAACACTTTTATTTGCTTAAACCCATTACACAAAAATGATGCACAGGCTTGACTATGGATATGATGCATCGCCTCATCCTTACTGGGAACCCCCGTGTCTTCTGGTTTTCATTCCAACCTCTCAATTACTTAACTAGACCGTTAATTGAACTAATAATTTGCTTAATTAGACATTTTTAAAATTGTTCCCAGGTCCTAAAAAGTTGCAGAGTTCAAGTTACTTATAAAATGTTATAGCTAACTTGAAATCTGCAACTGTTTGAGAGCTGAAAACAAGCAATAAAAGTCTAATTAAGCACATTATTCGTGCAATGAAGGGTCTAGAGCGCTCAGTTGGAATGAAAACCAGAAGACACAGCAGGGGGTCCCCAGGACCAGGGCTGGGAAGCCCTGTCCTAGACACTTGTTTTAAATGCGTCAAAGTACTGGGTATGATATGCACATGGGCATGTGACGGATAAGGTTTTCAAAAGTGGAAAAAAACTTTAATGTCTTAAAAATTAATGCAATTAGTATTTTTGGTTTCCTGTGAATGTGTACCATCCATATATATGCTTGTCACACCTTAATTTATCTATTTTCTGCTTGTTCTTTGGTGTAACTACACATTTTTCTAGAAATAAATAACCTTATGTACAGTTTCTATCCACAAAAACATTCATATATTACTATTTAGCTATCCTGCTTCACAAGCATACAATTATATTTCCATATTTATTTATTTTTCTTCATTTTCTTTGTGATGATTCCACATTTTTAGCATGAGCTCACAAGATTACCACATTTAATTGATATATTCTATGTGTTTGTATAGACACAACAAGTTTCACAAAAATATCTGCACTAATACAATTAACACATGGGTTACATCATAGGAGCAAAGCAGGCTACCCCAGAGGACTTCTGATTGTTATACTCAAACCATGGCCTATTTAATTAAAATACAGACCTAAATTATATATTTATCATCTTAAAGGAAAACAGACACATCAGTAGTGAATCATTGTTTAACTTTATTGGTCATTTGCATTGTTTTTTTTTTTTTTTTTTAATTACTACTAATCAACATTGGTGAACACAGGAACAGAACAGAAATTTAACAAAACATGAGAAAAACAACAATAACATTTTGCCTTAGGCACTTTGAAAGTATCATACTGGAAAGTCAACAGCTAGCAGGCTTGTGCACGTTTCATCCAGTCAGCGCTGCACAGAGTGGAATATCTGGAAGTGGAAGGCTCTGGCTCAGTAATTACTGCAACAATATCTGACCTGTAATAAAAATGACATCAGAAACTCTAGGCAGGACAAATTAACTCTTATCAGTTAACTGACTCATGCAGTTTACTTCAACCTTCTCTTTCTACCTCCTTAACAGCTTGTCCAATGCATGGTAGTTCATCGTACATGACAAACAAACAAACTTGCCTGCTAGTATCTCATCAGGGACAGGGACATTTGAGCTGCATGAAGGGGAAATGTCATTTTTCTTCATGTTCCTAAGAAAAGGGTTGGGGTAATTTTTTTGTCAAAATGTATTACTTTTTTAAATGAAAATATTATATATACTTTTATACCATTTATCAATGCAATTGTAGAGTAAATTACATAAAGCTAGTGCAGTAACATGGAAAATGCATGAAACAGTTGCTATGCATTTTTGTGACTGCTTCCCTTGTCAATTCAAGAGCTGCTTTACTGATTGCTGTATGATAATCCTCCCATTCATGTACACATTCTGAGCCTTAACTGACCTTTTATTAATTAAACTTTGGTCAAAAACCTTCCGCTGGTAAATTGCTTACTTATGCTGTCCACAAGATGGCAACTACAGGTGGGCTCTAGGGGGCATTGATCAATTGCCATGACAGCAGACAGTGTTCAGATCCTCAAGTTGTATGTGTAGCGATCCCAATTCCCACAGGCAGGTGCATTACACAGGGCGAGGCAATCCACACACAGGCGGAGGGCGGGCGCGAACTCTGGACCTCTCGCACTGAAGCACAGCGCCAACACCGCTGTACAAAAGAGCCGGCTCCTTTGCAAGGAGCATATATCGGGCTTATGTCTTTGTATGTGATTCCGTCACATACCAGCCCTGCTGCTGCCTTCCCCCGTGCACGCTACACTTGCAAAGTTTCACATTTGAAAAATGTGCAGTCTTGCCTATTTGTTGTGCTTATTAGCTGGACTATAATGTGTTATCAGATTCTGTATTATAAAGTGAAAAACATGAAAAAGCACCTTCAGCGCCTTTTGGAAAGGTAGGTTGCTCTTGCTATTGGGTCTTCATTAACACAGGCTCTATATGAGCTACCTTTTCCCTGCTTGACAAGGGCATCTGAAAATGAAGAAAAATTGAAAAATGTATATAAGTGTGTCATTTTAAACTTGGCTATTAATAAAAAAAATTAAAAAAAAGTTTATTGGCTCTTCATCATAAGTAATCAATAAATCTGTTAGATTGAGAGATCATGCCTAAAGTCATTCAGTGTAATCAGCACCCTAAGTCTGGTTACACCAAAGGGCATTTCCGGTTACACTGAAGGACATTTTCCATCTAATGCTAATGTAACAGACAATTATTAGGCCACATATGCAAAGCAATGGCATTGAAGAAATTCTATAACAATCAAATATCTAGAGATGTTCATTTTTAAAATATTTCTTTGTTATCACCTTATTTTTTGAGTTACACTGAAGGGGCCATGAATATGCATCTTTAACATTTATGAGAGACACACTGACCTTGCTCCACATGTGCTGGGTCGCTTTCTGACTTCGGAGTATACTGAGGTCATAGGTCACGTGAAATCTTCAGGCAATATGGTCTAAAATGGCTGTTTAATGTTGGGTGCACCTCAGGACATTTGAGGACATCAATTTCTCGGACAAAAGTATTTCTCATAAAAAGCTCATTGTGAATTTAAATAATCAGGCAGCATGTATCCTTATAACAAAAGACCCTCAAAGAATCATGCTGATGTATTTCATTAATTGTTTTATTCTGAGTTTTCCCCCTTTTTTTAAGTTTATGAAAATGAATAAGCTTTCGGACAATAATACTGAAGGACACTTTTACACTTTGAAAGCTCAAAAACCATAAGTATGATAATAATTCAAGACAAATACACTAGTTGCTTTATAAATAAAATATTGTACATTTATTGTATATATAGCAGATTTTTATATTCATTTATTCCATAGACATAATTATCATCGGACAGCAAAATTGACATGTCACGTTATCTGCCCACATACAAACAAAAGCCACGCAGACAGACCCTCTGTTTGCAATAACAATTTTCTGCCCGCTTCACCAGCCCAACTCTCTTTCTCTCCTGTCCTATGCTTGGTCCCTAAACTGAATCCACCCAGTGTCTGAGCTCAAACAGAAACGCGCCTGCTTTATTTCTATCCGGTCACTTGTTCAGATAATGATCTGCAACTCACACAACAGTATACAGGACTCACAAAACTCCATTATAACCTTTGTACCGTCTGTATGCCATTATTGAGCAGTATACGGCCATTAAGAAGTACGTTTTAGTTCAACAATAATTGGTTGAATTAGTAATTCAAAAAAAAAGTAAAATAGGAAATCATCTCTCGCTCCCTCTATCGCTATATATAAAATAATATTGTTACCAAAGCAACCGTAGAGTCCCAAAACATAACCAGCCTAGTGTCACTCGAGCTAACACACTACAGCCCTTTCTTTAGTGTATTTATCGGCCATTTTTGGGGGTTATTATCAGTAAATATTGAAGTTGTTGTTTTATTAAGAATAGTCATTTTCTAAATGCAAAAACTACAGGCTACAGATAGAGATACTGACAGTACTACGGGAGTGACAATTCTGCACCTGTCCCGTTCTGCCACCGACAGGCGCGATACAATATCCCAAACATGACAATAATAAGACGGTACGACTAAAAACATAGAAAAGAAAAGCAGTCGCAGATTATAATAAAAGCACTCACCTGCTTGCCACGTCGTCACGTTCTTCACTATCTGGATCGTGTCACACAGACGATATTGTGTGTGTGTGTTTAGACACTTCGTCACAGGTCCCCAATGCCATTATGTAATGTGGCAGGGTTGCTGATGTGACCCTGTATCCTCGTCTCCCGAATCACTATGTTCACTGTTATTATTCACCCGCAGTGTCTAATTAATCAATCTCTCGCTGCTCGACAAAACCACTCTAAAGCAGCAGCCATCTCTCCTGAAACCACACGGGGGTCGACAGGTGGAGATTAAAGGGGAGGGGCCAGTCGGCCTGGGTTTGTGTGTTGGCCGACAGAAAAAGACAGCAGGAAACAGCTGGTGGACGGTAGTTTGCTACTATGTACAGGGCAGCCCTCGTTAGCTCTGTTCATTTAGAAATGACATGTTTTTGTCTAAGAAAACTACAATATTTTTCAAATGTTCACCCGTTTATACAGACATACACATTTTTCTCCATATCTGTGAAAATGGCAATACACGTCTTTAATTTTCTGTAAATTTATATCTATAGGGTTTTTTTTTACAAGGGCTTTTTTTTAAAACCTTTTTTTCTAAAAGGAGAAAACATGTTCTCTGGAATCTAGGCAAAGCTGTAAAAAGTATTATTATATTCTGAGTCTCATGAGACTGCTGTGAGAGTTTTAGAAAGAGCACAGAAAAGTGGGCTTGAATAAGTCATAAAACCAATCTCCCTGCTGCCTTGGATCTCTATCGCTCGCTCCTCTCTACTACACTAAACTCTGCCCAATGCTCCTACTTCCACTCTATCATTCAGTTTTCCACTCGCAATCCCTGTAAACTTCTCTACCTTCTCCCTCCTCAGCCCTCCTTCCTCTTCCACCCTCCTCCATCTCGGCTGATGACTTTGCCTCCTTCTTCTCATCCAAAATCGCAGATATCTGCAAACTCTACACTCCTCCCTCACCCATACCCTGTCCTCTGCTCACTCCCTCCCCACCACCCTCTGCAGCCCTTGACTCCTCCCTCACCCATACCCTGTCCTCTGCTCACTCCCTCCCCACCACCCTCTGCAGCCCTTGACTCCTCCCTCACCCATACCCTGTCCTCTGCTCACTCCCTCCCCAGCACCCTCTGAAACTCCTACTACCCTACCCACCCACAAAAAAAAAAAAAAAAAAAAAAAAAAACTGGAACACTAATATTATCATGTGGTCCTTAAAACTAGAGGGATGGCCTCAAGCTACAGATCTGTCTGGGAATGTTAGTTCAGAGAATATGGAATGCGATAGCAAAGCACATGCAATGTATTGTGGACTTATTGAGAGGTTTCCTTCAGAAGCATTTGTAACAAACTCTAGGAATCGTGTGTGATGTCCTGGAAAAACTGTGGGTTATCTTTAGACTTTACAGCTATTGTAGGCAGTCTGCAGATAGAGTTGTGTTGCTGATTGCACGGTGGATAGACTTGGCCCCCCTGCTATTTTGGTCTCTGAAGCAGTGTAGAATCTTGAGTTTAAAAATGCTGCTCTGCACCGATGCTGTTAAAAATTGTGCTATTGAATGCAGACCAGCAGTCTATCTCTTATAAATTATAAACCAAAAACACACATACTTAAAGAGTAAGTAGCGGGGTCCCGAAAAATATAACATTACCTGTCATCATGTGCTGCTACAAATGTTTAAATAACATGGCTGTCATTTTTCTTTTCATTGTTAACATACTGACAACTTTTTACACGTATAACCTTGAAGTCTGTTTCAAAGCTCTTTTCGAAATGTCCGCTCTAGTGCTCTGCTAGTGGAAGGATTCTTGTCCACATTGATTTATGATGTGGTGCAGAACAGAGAAGCTAGAGTACTGTGTGTTATGTGGTTGTTGTTGTTTTTCTTCCTGCTGTGATTTAGAGCAGCGGTGCACAATGTGGGGGCACAAAGAGTCGTAAGGGGGGGGGGGGGGGGGGGGGGGGGCGACTATGACTAATAGAACATTTAAAATAAATACAGCTAATTACTCCAAGTTCTTATGTTGCAAATGATCCGTTGACAATCACTTTAGGTGACGATATGGCTCCGTGTTCAGAGGGACAGTTTGGGACAGTTCAGGCTTTTTTATTTTTAATTTAGTCGTTGCCAATTATTTATTTATTTTCTCCCAATTTGAAATGGCCAATTATTATTTATTTATGCTCGGCTCACCGCTACCACCCCTGTGTTGACTTGGGAGCGGCAAAGACGAACACACGCTGTCCTCCAAAGCGTGTGCCATCAGCCGACCCCTTCTTTACACATTGTGGATTCACCATGCAGCCGCCCAGGAGCTACAGCGTGGGAGGACGACGCAGCTCCCGGGCAGCTAACAAGCAAGCCCAGAGGCGCCCGGCCAGACTACTGGGGTCGCTGGTATGTGGTGAGCCATGAGCCGAGGACACCCTGGCCGACCTAGACCCCTCCCCCGGCGACACTCAGCCAATTGAGCGCCGCCTCCTGGAAACTCCCATCCACAGTTGGCTGTGGAATAGCCCAGACTCGAACCGGCGAAGTCCAGGCTGTAGGGAGCATCCTGCACTCACGCAGAGTGCTTTTACTGGATGCGTCACTTGGGAGCCCCCAGTTCAGGCTTTTCAACTCATACAACTGGTACATTTTACCTGACAACCCAATGCATTCTGGTATATTTTACCTGTCAACCCAATGCATTCTGGTACATTTTACCTGTCAACCCAATGCATTCTGGTACATTTTACTTGTCAACCCAATACATTCTGGTACGTTTTACCTGTCTCAAGTACCATTCTTTTCTATAAGAGAAGTGGGACTATGCTTACCAGCATGCATTGTGTTATGAGTTGAAAAGTCTGAACTATCCCAAACTGTCCTGCTGAACATGGAGCCATATGATCACCTTAACTCCAGGACTTGTAGAACAGGAGAAATGATGTTTGAAGTGGCGCGTGTGTCACTGAAACTGCAGTGAACAGAGCCTTAATGGCAGCTTCTATGCATGGGGCGAAAAGTGTTCAAAAAAAGCAAAAATGTTCTTTATGATGCAGTGGTTATAAAGATAATGAAAAGAAGGGCACCACATGATTTAGTCTTTTCAAATAACGAAGATAGAATAACTAAAACAGAGGTCAGAGAACCACTGGCAAACTCAGACCACAACATGGTCTCATTTGAAGTGTTTTTTAAATCCCCAAAAGTAAAGACTAAAGCTAAGGTTTACAATTTTAGAAAAGCAAACTTTGAAGGTATGAAACAGAGACTAACAGAAGTAGATTGGAGTAAAATAGAGAAAACACCCACAGAAGAAGGATGGTTGTTCTTCAAAAATGTAGTACTAGAGGCGCAAAACAATTATATCCCTAAAGTAGACAAATCTAAATGTAAAACTAAATTGCCAAAATGGTTTAATAGATCAATTAAAAAAAGTATTCAGCGAAAAAAGGCACTTTACAGAGCATTAAAAAAGGACCAAAAAGAAAGTACGCAGAAAGAGTACACAGAACTGCAAACGCAAGTCAAAAAGGAAGTTAGAAAGGCCAAGAGAGAAATAGAAAAAAACATTGCTAAGGGAGCTAAAACCAATTCCAAAATGTTTTTCCAATATTACAACAGCAAGAGAACATTCAAAGAGGAGATTAAATGTTTAAGAGATACAAATGGCAAAATCGTAGATGAAGAAAAAAAAATAGCAAATATGTTAAATGATTACTTTTCACAAGTTTTTACAAAGGAAGATACTGACAACATGCCCCACATGTCATCCAGTTCCTGTCCAGTTTTAAATAACTTTAGCATAACTGAGGCAGAAGTGTTAAAGGGACTAGGAGCTCTTAAAATAAACAAATCCCCTGGGCCGGATGAGATCCTCCCAGTAGTACTCAAAGAAATGAAAGAAGTAATTTACAAACCGCTAACCAAGATCATGCAGCAGTCTCTTGACACAGGGGTGGTACCGACAGACTGGAAAATTGCAAACGTAATACCGATCCACAAAAAGGGAAACAAAACTGAACCAGGTAACTACAGACCAGTAAGCCTGACTTCTATTATATGCAAACTTATGGAAACTATAATAAGATCCAAAATGGAAAATTACCTATATGGTAACAGGGTACTGGGAGACAGTCAACATGGTTTTAGGAAAGGGAGATCGTGCCTAACTAACTTGCTTGATTTTTTTGAGGATGCAACATCGATAATGGATAATTGCAAAGCATATGACATGGTTTATTTAGATTTCCAGAAAGCTTTTGACAAAGTCCCGCACAAAAGATTAATTCTCAAACTGAACGCAGTTGGGATTCAAGGAAACACATGTACATGGATTAGGGAGTGGTTAACATGTAGAAAACAGAAAGTACTGATTAGAGGAAAAACCTCAGAATGGAGTGTGGTAACCAGCGGTGTACCACAGGGATCAGTATTAGGTCCTCTGCTATTCCTAATCTACATTAATGATTTAGATTCTGGTATAGTAAGCAAACTTGTTAAATTTGCAGACGACACAAAAGTAGGAGGAGTGGCAAACACTGTTGCAGCAGCAAAGGTCATTCAAAATGATCTAGACAAGATTCAGAACTGGGCAGACACATGGCAAATGACATTTAATAGAGAAAAGTGTAAGGTACTGCACGCAGGAAATAAAAATGTACATTATAAATATCATATGGGAGATATTGAAATTGGAGAAGGAATCTATGAAAAAGACCTAGGAGTTTTTGTTGACTCAGAAATGTCTTCATCTAGACAATGTGGGGAAGCTATAAAAAAGGCTAACAAGATGCTCGGATACATTGTGAAAAGTGTTGAATTTAAATCAAGGGAAGTAATGTTAAAACTGTACAATGCACTAGTAAGACCTCATCTTGAATATTGTGTGCAGTTCTGGTCACCTCGCTATAAAAAAGATATTGCTGCTCTAGAAAGAGTGCAAAGAAGAGCGACCAGAATTATTCCAGGCTTAAAAGGCATGTCATATGCAGACAGGCTAAAAGAATTGAATCTGTTCAGTCTTGAACAAAGAAGACTACGTGGCGACCTAATTCAAGCATTCAAAATTCTAAAAGGTATTGACAGTGTCGACCCAAGGGACTTTTTCAGCCTGAAAAAAGAAACAAGGACCAGGGGTCACAAATGGAGTTTAGAAAAAGGGGCATTCAGAACAGAAAATAGGAGACACTTTTTTACACAGAGAATTGTGAGGGTCTGGAATCAACTCCCCAGTAATGTTGTTGAAGCTGACACCCTGGGATCCTTCAAGAAGCTGCTTGATGAGATTTTGGGATCAATAAGCTACTAAGAACCAAACGAGCAAGATGGGCCGAATGGCCTCCTCTCGTTTGTAAACTTTCTTATGTTCTTATGTTCTTATGATAAGAAATAGAAGAACAATTGGACATTGATGGAACAAGACCACTTAAAAAATGAATCCTTTCTTCTTATTTGGTAGCTAAAAAAGCCACATTACTTTTCTGGAAAGACTGCAAGCCACCTGCATTACCACTATGGAAGAATGTATTGTTAGATCGTATTAACCCAGAAAAAATCTTCTATTCTTTAAAAAACAAACTTGAGAGTTTTACAAACATACGGCATCAATGTATCTTACTAGCACTAACATTTATGAATAGCCCATTTTACTATCTCATATTTGTGGTATACCTTGGCTTGCAAAAGTATTCAGACCCCTGACCAATTTTCTCATATTACTGAATTACAAATGGTACATTGAAATTTCGTTCTGTTTGATATTTTATTTTTAAACACTGAAACTCAGAATCAATTACTGTAAGGTGACATTGGTGTTATGCTGTGAAATATTTTTAAGAAAAATAAAAAACTGAAATATCTTGCTTGCATAAGTATTTAACCCCTGTGCTGTGGAAGCTCCCAGTTTCTGGATGAAAACCCCACTGTTGAAGGATCATTGGTAAGGCTGTGAATCTGAAGGAAAATGAAGACCAAAGAGCATTCTACAGAAGTTAGAGATAAAGTAATACAAATGCATAGATTAGGGAAAGGGTACAAAATAATATCCAAGTGTTTGAATATCCCAGTGAGCACAGTTGGATCAATAATCAGGAAGTGTAAGCTGCATCACACCACCCAGGCACTGCCAAGAAAAGGCCATCCCTCAAAATTCAGCACTCAAACAAGAAGGAGACTTGTGAGAGAAGCCACAGAGAGGCCAACAATCACTTTGAAGGAGCTACAGAGTTCAGTGGTTGGGAGTGGAGTAATGGTGCACCAGTCAACCATATCAAGAGCTCTGCATAACACTGGCCTGTATGAGAGGGTGTGGTCAGATGCAGTGAATGAAGCAGGTCCACACAATCTTTATCTTATTTCGGCGATTGGGTTGTCTAATTTCATAATTCACATTACCAATTCCCCGTATCACGTCATATGGCCCCTGCCATTTTGCATACAACTTAGACTCCGATGAAGGAAGTAGCAGCAGTACTTTATCACCTAGCCGAAAAGTCCGAATTCTTGCTTGTTTGTTGTACTGCTGCTCTTGGCGATGCTGAGCTAGTTTTAGGTTTTCTTGTGCCAAACGACCAACAAATTCCAGGCGGTCTCTTAACAGGATTACATATTTGACTATGTTTTTGGAAGTTTTTGTTTGCTCCTCCCATCCTTCTTTCACAAGATCAAGAATGCCCTCTGGTGGCCTCCCATACAGCAGCTCAAAGGGAGAGAACCCGGCCGAGCTCTGAGGCACCTCTCTCACTGCAAACATCAGGCAGGGGAGGAGTTTAGCCCAATGTTTCTGCTCTTGAGTGACAAACCACTTCAGCATCTGTTTTAAAGTCTGATTAAAACGTTCCACCAAACCGTCCGTCTGTGGGTGATAAACATTGGTTCGAATGGACTTAATTTGCAACAATTTATAAAATTCTTTCAAACATTGTGACATGAAGTTCGTTCCGTGATCAGTGAGGATTTCTTTTGGAATCCCTACTCTCTTTATAATTTGTACTAGCTCTCGAGCAACTGCTGCGGCACTAGTGGATCTCAATGGTACTGCCTCTGGATATCTGGTCACATAGTCCACCACTACCAAAATATGCGTGTATCCAGAGTCAGACTGGTTCAATGGACCCACTATGTCCATAGCAATGCGTTCAAAGGGAACTGAGATCAGGGGCAGTGGGACCAGCGGGGCCGGGCGAACCCGCCCCGGCAGTACTTGCTGACATTCCGGACACTCCGCTACATATCGCGTCACCTCATTATAGACTCCCATCCAATAAAATCGAGGCAATATTAGTTCCCGAGTCTTATTGTTACCTAAATGGCCCGAACATGGGACATCGTGAGCCAACCGCATGATCTCACGTCGAAAAGACTGAGGAACGAGTAATTGTGTTACAGTCTGGCTTGTGCTCGTGGCTTGAGATACCCTATACAGCAAATGCCCGACAATAATGTGGTGAGGATATGTAAGAGGCTGGTTACCCTCTACATCCTTCCCCTCGATAGACCGAACCTGCCCCCAGATGTGTGCCAGCGAAGGATCATTTTTTTGTTCCAACACTAGGTCCACATCTCGGTCCCAGTAATGGGAGGCCGCACCACATTCCATCACCGCAGGACAATTCCGCGCGAGGTGGCCGACCTCATGGCACCGGTAGCACGTGGAGTGAAAGGGCGCCCATGGAGCTTGTATGTCCCGCTGCCAATTTGGCAGTGGGGAGGGGTTCTCTGCTCTCACATTGCCCTCCATTGGGGTGGAGGAAGGCCGCCCATGGGTGTCGATGAGAAGTAGCCCCGTGGGGGGAGGGGGTGAAGTGCTGTTGGGGTCCTGTCCTTGGACTCGCCATCCAGGGTCGGTTGGAGGGAGGAGCGGGGGTAACTGCCATGGGAGCCGATGCCGACGCATCCTCATACCCCTCAGCCAATCGGACTGCTGCCTCTAGCGTGGTGGGTCGATGCCTGGTGACCCCGTTCTGGGTGTCCAGCCCCAGCACCTTCAAAAACTGCTCTATAGCAATCAGCTCGGTGATCTTCTCTGCACTGTTGGTGCCGGGGCAGAGCCACCGGGTCACATGATCCACTAGCTGCTGGGGCACCACTCAGGGTCGCAGTCCTGGGGGTCGCTGGTACTCCCGGAACCAGCGGCGGTGTGTCTCCTCTGTGATGTCAAGCCGCTGGAGAATGGCCTGCTTCACCTGGTCGTACACCAGGGCTTGCTCATGTGTCAGGGCTTGGTAGGCTGCCTGGGCCTCTCCGATCAAATTTGGGCCCAACTGGGTAGCCCACCACTCCCGAGGCCACTGAACTGCTGTTGCCTGCCTTTCAAAGGCAACCAAGTAAGCCTTGGGGTCATCCTCCAGCAACATCTTCACTACCCTTACCCTTTAAGGGTACTGCTGGTTGAACTGCTGGTTCCCTCCTCTGATTGGCCTCCAGGAACAAGCCATGCATCCTATCTATTATGACCGTCAATGATTGTTGATGCCTCCGCTCCTGCGCCTCCAACAGCGCTGCCAATGCGGTTGGGTCCATTATAATCCCACTGCTGACACCAAGTGTGGTCAGGTGCAGTGAATAAAGCAGGTCCACACAATCTTTCTCCCAAAACAGTGCTTGTTTTAATGCTAACAATAACAGAAATAATAACAAAACACCACAAATAAGTCCACCCCTTTACCAGCAATGGTATTGGGGGGTATGCAGCAGCTCTTCTTAGTTAAAAATAAAAAGTGAACAAAAAACAGGACTTTGTCTGTCCCCACGTTCTCCATGCACGCAGTGCTCTTGGTGCTGAGAAGCGTGGTGCTGTGAGTGGTGCGGTGCGGTGCTGTGCAGTGCAGTGCAGGGACTTGCTCTGTGTTTTACCGGTCCGCGGCTCGCTCCTCCTCTGCAACACAAAACACATGTAATCCAAAAAAACAATGCAATACAGGCTCCGGCCGTCTATTTTCATTATCAGCGTAAGCGGAGGTTTTGACGTAGCTGCTCCCCTTTGTACCCAGCCAACTCCTCCCCGCAGTCACCGCGTTGCCATAGTTTCCCTAATAGAGGGCTGCCCGGCAGCTGACTGCAATGGAATCGTCCTGAGTACTTGCAGCTACGCGCCCCTCCTAATATGGTCACCTTCCGGTTTCCACCTACCACAGAGGTGGCAGCTCTAGGAGGCAGCTTACCTTCCCCCTTACACAGCGCCCTTTCTAATCGGGAGGGAGATTTACAGCATCGATCCTTTCTCTCTCTATCACAGAGGGTGGCAAGAAAGAAGCCGTTACTCAAAAAGTACCATCTGAAAGCACGTCTGGAGTTTGTCAGAAAGCATGAGAGTGACCCAGCTGCGATGTGGGAAAAGGTTTTGTGGTCAGATGAGACCAAGATAGAGCTTTTTGGCCAAAACTCAAAGCGCTATGTGTGGCACAAACCTAACACTGCCCATGCCAAACCATCCCTACAGTGAAGTATGGTGGTGGCAGCATCATGCTGTGGGGATGCTTCTCATCAGCAGGGACTGGACATTTTGTTACAATTGAAGGAAGAATGGATGGAGCAAAATACAGGAAAATACTGCAAGAGAATCTGCTTCAGTCCACTAAAAAACTGAAGCTTGGGAGGAAATTTACCTTTCAGCAGGACAATAATCCCAAGCACAAGGTCAAAGCAACATCGGAGTTGCTCAAGAACAAAAAGGTCAATGTCCTACAGTGGCCCAGTCAAAGTCCTGATCTCAATCCCATTGAGAATCTGTAGCGCTATTTGAAAATTGCGGTCCACAAGGGTCGTCCAACCAACCTGAACAACCTGGAGCAAATCTACCAAGAAGAATGGGCCAAAATCTCTTCGACACTGTGTGCAAAGCTGGTACATACTTACTCCAAAAGACTTAAAGCTGTTATTGCAGCGAAAGGTGGCTCTACCAAATATTAATGTGTGGGGGTTGAATACTTACGCAAGCAAGATATTTCAGTTTTTTATTTTTCTTAAAAATATTTCCCAACATAAAACCAATGTCACCTTACAATAATTGATTTTGAGTTTAAGTGTTTTAAAATAAAATATCGAACAGAATGAAATTTCAATGTACCATTTGTAATTCAGTAATATGAGAGAATTGGTCAGGGGTCTGAATACTTTTGCAAGGCACTGTATTTTATATTAACTCTAAAGGGTTGACCAATATAAATTGAACAGTATGTAATATTTAAATATTATTTTAATGCATTGTGTGTGTGTATATATATATATACACACACACACACACACACACACACACACACACACACACACACACACACACACACACACACACACACACACACACACACACTGAGTGTACCAAGCATTAGGAACACCTTCCTAATATTGAGATGCACCCCTTTTGCCCTCAGAACAGCCTCAATTCGTTGGGGCATGGACTCTACAAGCATTCAACAGGGATGCTGGCCCATGTTGACTCCTTTGCTTCCCACAGTTGTGTCAAGTTGGCTGGTAGTGGATCTCGACTCCGAAAAGCTCGTCCATTTCATCCCACAGATGCTCAGCTGGATTGAGATCTGGTGACTGGGCAGGCCACTGCAGTAAGCTAAATTCACTGTCATGTTCGTAAAACTATTCCTGGACAATCATAGTGTGATGAGTCAAAGGGGTTTCGGTCTGCAATTCAGCCTCCCAACAGTAGAAGGCATCAAACCAACTCAGGACTTCCCTTACCAAGGTCTTGTGACCATGACAAAAGTCATCTTTTTGAGGAGCGGCACCTTGGTGAGGGGCGGAAGTACGAGTATGTAAATTCCAGCCACTGGAGTCAAGTGAAATTAAGGATACCTGTCAGTTTGGGATTGGTGATCCACTGACTACCGGGGCGGGGTTTGCATACTAAAGGGAACGTGCTACTGTGTTCGGGGTTGGTCCTAAGGAATAGAGGCGGGGGAAAAAAGGCTGGAGGGAAGTACGTGGGAGTTTGGACTGTGTCACGAACGGAGGCCTTACTAACTTGGCTCTTTTCTGTTTTTATTCCTTTTTGTTTTATTTTTGGATTTAAGCAGAGCGCGAAGAGGACTAAGAGGCTTCCGTTCCTTTATTTTTGATTACTCCAGCACTCCCTCCCTCACATCCTTCTTTATTATTTTTCTTTTTTTTTCTGTGTAATATTAAATAAACTTTTAATTTTTACACGTAAATCACTGTCTGGAAAATCCATTTTTACTCACATGCCTCACACATAGTCTTGTGGCATGGGGCATTATCCTGCTGAAAAAATCCATTAGCAGATGGATACACTGCTGCCATGAAGGGATGCACCTGATTGGCAATGATGTTCAGATATCCTGTGGCATTCAAACGTTGCTCCACTTTTATCAAGGGGCCCAATGTGTGCCATGAAAACACACCTCACACTATCACACCACCACCACCAGCCTGGAATGTTGAGACGAGGCATGATGGATGCATGTACTCATGTGATTTTCTCCATACCCTAGTCCACTACACCAGGGCATAGCCAGGGCAAGGGCACCGCTACACCAGGGCATAGCCAGGGCCAGGGGATCACTACAACAGGGCATAGCCAGGGCCAGGGGACCACTACACAAGGGCATAGCCAGAGCCAGGGTACTGCTACAACAGGGCATAGCCAGGGCAAGGTCACACTACAACAGGGCATAGCCAGGACCAGGGTACCACTACAACAGGGCATAGCCAGAGCCAGGGTACTGCTACAACAGGGCATAGCCAGGGCAAGGGCACACTACAACAGGGCATAGCCAGGACCAGGGGACCACTGCAACAGGGCATAGCCAGAGCCAGGGTACTGCTACAACCAGGCATAGCCAGGGCAAGGGCACACTACAACAGGGCATAGCCAGGACCAGGGGACCACTACAACAGGGCATAGCCAGGGCAAGGGCACCGCTACAACAGGGCATAGCCAGGGCAAGGGCACCGCTACAACAGGGCATAGCCAGGACCAGGGCACCGCTATAACAGGGCATAGCCAGGGCAAGGGCACCGCTTCAACAGGGCATAGCCAGGGCCAGGGTACTGCTACAACAGGGCATAGCCAGGGCAAGGGCACCGCTATAACAGGGCATAGCCAGGGCAAGGGCACCGCTTCAACAAGGCATAGCCAGAGCCAGGGTACCGCTACAATAGGGCATAGCCAGGGCAAGGGCACCACTTCAACAGGGCATAGCCAGAGCCAGGGTACTGCTACAATAGGGCATAGCCAGGGCAAGGGCACCACTTCAACAGGGCATAGCCAGAGCCAGGGTACTGCTACAATAGGGCATAGCCAGGGCAAGGGCACCACTTCAACAGGGCATAGCCAGGGCAAGGGCACCGCTTCAACAGGGCATAGCCAGGGCCAGGGTACTGCTACAATAGGGCATAGCCAGGGCAAGGGCACCGCTTCAACAGGGCATAGCCAGGGCAAGGGCATTGCTACAACAGGGCATAGCCAGGGCAGTCAGGCGCTTTGCTTCACTGCTTAACATTTCAATCACTTTGCTGTACTTCACCTACAGTACCTTGTCATTGAAATAATAGTTTTAACATTAGAGTTAATGGAGTTAAAGTCTTGTAATTCTGTTTGCTATGTATGTCTAACATTATCATAGTTATTGTCAAGAAGATAGTAAACCTGTATTTTCATTGTTCAAAAATGGTATCTTGTATCATATACTAGGTGAAAGAAAGCTCCCAGTTTGCATGTTTCACTTTAGATAGTCTTTCACTTGCAACAGAGAGCTGCTGCAGAGCTTGTGTGACTGTGGCAGGCTGGCTGGGTGGTGCGACGTCACAGACCCGGGAGGCACAGACAGCTCTGGAGTATGAATGCGCTGCTTGCGCGTTTTAATTAAACAAAAGCTTTTTAACAAAACAGAAACACTTTATAAAACAAAATGGCACATTGGCCAAGACAAACAAATAATAACTCAAACAGGTATGGTGCTGGTGTTGAAGCAGCACTCGCAGCAGTTGTTTCTATAGTTTTCTTCTTTTACCTCGTCTCTCCACTCCTGAATATTCCATTCCCGCTCAGCCACAGCTGTGGGTTTTTATACATGTGACCGTCTCCAAATTAGTAAGAAATGAATCAATCTGGGGACGGCTACATCATACACGAGTTTAGCATAGACAGGGAATTTCAGCAAATTCAAAACCAGCTCAGAAAACTCAAAACCAGCTCAGCAAACTCAAAACCAGCTCAGCAAACTCAAAACCAGCTCAGCAAACTCAAAACCAGCTCAGCAAACTCAAAACTAGCTCAGCAAACTCAAAACCAGCTCAGCAAACTCAAAACCAGCTCAGCAAACTCAAAACCAGCTCAGCAAACTCAAAACTAGCTCAGCAAACTCAAAACCAGCTCAGCAAACTCAAAACCAGCTCAGCAAACTCAAAACCAGCTCAGCAAACTCAAAACTAGCTCAGCAAACTCAAGACCAGTTCAGTAAAATCAAAACCAGTTCAGCAAACCAGCTCAGCAAACTCAAAACCAGCTCAGCAAACTCAAAACTAGCTCAGCAAGCTCAAGACCAGTTCAGTAAAATCAAAACCAGTTCAGCAAACCAGCTCAGCAAACTCAAAACCAGCTTATCAAACTCAAAACCAGTTCAACAAACTCAAAACCAGCTCAGCAAACTCAAAGCCATTTCAGCAAACCAGCTCAGTAAACTCAGCTGAGCCTCCTTTTAATACACAGAGACCCCGAGCCTCCTATTAAAACACAAAGAGACCCCGAACCTCCTATTAATACACATACATGTTTAATATAAAATAATACACAATTATCAAATATGTACTTTATGAAATGTTTTGAATAGCACCCTACACTAAAGCAGTCATCCTGTTCACAATCAACACAGTTGCTCGTAAACAAAGTGTTTATACAGGAAACTGTCCTCATTCCCCTCAATGCAGAGTGCTGTGAAGTATTTCAATCTGCCCTTCTTTGACAGGCGCTCCATGCTACATGCTCACTTTGCATGCTTTCAATATTAGGACATTAGGCGTCTCTGGGTGTGAATTTAAATTAGGTTTTATCTCTCCTTCAAGAGGTGACCTGGAGGGGCAGTCAAGATTAACTGGATAACTTTGGTCTAAATGGCATTAATGCACTGGCATGGCAAAACCTGCACACTGTAATCACTCCATGGAAACCTAAAGAGGAGGCGAGCAGTCACTTCATTAGCAGACATTCTGCAACTGTCCTGCGCTACCTGTTTGTGTTTCAATAAATGATCATTATTTTAGGTGAGCGCGAGTGACTCATCAGCGCTGTGTTCTTCTATGAAAGGGGAGCGGACTCTGCCCGAGGGCAGGGAAGCGTGATAGAGTTTGAGCTGAGAACATTCAGACCCCAGACAGCATGCCCGCTGCTTCCATTGCCTGCTTCCTGTGCCTGCTCGCTGTCTCCTCAGCTTGCTACATCTCAAACTGTCCCACTGGGGGAAAGAGGGCCGTGATCGACTCAGCCAGCAGAAAAGTAAGAGCCAAATCTCTATGTCTGTTTGTCTGTCTCTCTGTCTCTCTGTCCCTTAGCCTGTCTGTCTGTCTGTCTGCCTCTCTGCCTGTCTGTCTGTTTCTCTGTCCCTTTGCCTGTCTGTCTGTCTGTCTCTCTGCCTGTCTGTCTGTCCATTAGTCTGCCTGTCTATGTGTCTCTCACTTTCTGTGTGCCTCTCAGTCAGTTTTTGTCGGTGTGTCTTTTTGTCTCTCAGTCTCTCTGTCTCTGACAGTCTTCCTGTGTCTCTCTGTCTCATGTGTCTCTTTGTCTGTCTGTCTGTCAACATGGAACATACGTATATTGTATTTCTATATTATATTGTATCCCTTGCATTATATATTCCTATATATATCAGCATCGTTTCAAAATGTATTGCAATATATTTTACCAGACATGAATATTTCAACATGTTTTTTTACAATGCTTCCATTTCTAAATATATTTATTAATACATTTTCCAAATATACTATGTTTTGATCTATATCTCTTCTATGACTGTGTCTCTGTGTCTTTTGCTGGAGGGTTTCAACAGCTTTTCCTATTTTCCTGAGAAGAAGAAGCAGCTTCTGTTTTTTTTTTACTTAAGACCATAAGAATATACAAATTAATACACAACTATATTAATGTGTCCTGTTTTACATAAAAATGAAAAATTTGTTTAAACCTTACCTCTGACACTGCACTGCGTACTGTACCCAATCCAATTTCACTGTTAGAGTGCATGGCTGTGTGTTCTTGTAAACTCTCCCACTCTTCTCTGTGTGTTATTGTAAACTCCACCCTCTCTCCTCTGTGTGTTGTTGTAAACTCCACCCTGTCTCCTCTGTGTGTTGTTGTAAACTCTCCCTTTCTCCTCTGTGTGTTCTTGTAAACTCTCTCCTCTCTCCTCAGTGTTATTTAAACTCTACCCTCTCTCCTCTGTGTGTTGTTGTAAACTCTCTCCTCTGTGTGTTCTTGTAAACTCTCCCCTCTCTCCTCTGTGTGTTCTTGTAAACTCTCCCCTCTCTCCTCTGTGTGTTATTGTAAACTCTCCCTTCTCTCCTCAGTGTTCTTGTAATCTCTCCCTCTCTCCTCAGTGCATGGCATGTGGTCCTGGGAACAGAGGCCACTGCTTTGGCCCCAGTATTTGCTGCGGGGAGGAGCTGGGTTGTTACGTTGGTACCCCAGAGACAAAGATCTGTCTGGAGGAGAATTCCCTGCCGTCTCCATGTGAGGCTGGAGGGAGAGTGTGAGGGGCTGAAGGGGAGGGGGGCGGGAGTGGGGCGCTGCGCTGCACCCGGCATCTGCTGTGATGAAGTTGTCTCACACCCATGCCCATGTAACAGGGTGGAGGCTGGGCTCTCCCCCCTTTAACCTCACCGATCGGCTGCAGCCAATCTATCATATCCAGGTCACGGCATCTACGTAACAGGGTGGATGCTGGGATCAAACTGGCAACACTGTGCATCGTAAACGAGCATCTAAACCACAATGCAAAAGAGCTGATCTTTTAACCTCATCTCACCAACAGGGGGCAGAATCCATAAAGGCAGTGTATCACACAACACTGCCCGTTACACACACACACATTAGCACACACACTCATCCATTGCCGGCTGCCTCCTCCGCTCCCCATGGCACAGTAACACAGCATCTGTCTCCCTGCTCCACTCTGCCCACTGCCTCCTCGCTGCCCCCTGCAGAGAGCTGTCGAGTGGACTGTGCTTGTTCTGAAGGAGACGTGTTCAGCATTAGCAGCAGCCGTTCAGAGGGAGCGGCGGGGCGCAGAGCCGCAGAGATTTCCTCCTCAGATTGCTGCACCTGGTGAGCCGACAGCCTCACTATAGCACTAAATACAGAGTCCTATAATACTACCAGCACAGGAAACGGCTCTTCAGTGGGGTGCCTGGCAGAGTGCTATAATATTGCCAGCACAGGAAATGGCTCTTCAGTGGGGTACCTGGCAGAGTGCTATAATATTGCCAGCACAGGAAACGGCTCTTCAGTGAGGTACCTGGCAGAGTGCTATAATACTACCAGCACAGGAAACGGCTCTTCAGTGGAGTACCTGGCAGAGTCCTATAATACTACCAGCACAGGAAACGGCTCTTCAGTGGGGTACCTGGTAGAGTGCTATAATAAGACCAGCACAGGAAACGGCTCTTCAGTGGGGTACCTGGCAGAGTGCTATAATACTACCAGCACAGGAAACGGCTCTTCAGTGTGGTACCTGGCAGAGTGCTATAATACTACCAGCACAGGAAACGGCTCTTCAGTGGGGTACCTGGCAGAGTGCTATAATACTACCAGCACAGGAAACGGCTCTTCAGTGGGGTACCTGGCAGAGTGCTATAATACTACCAGCACAGGAAACGGCTCTTCAGTGGGGTACCTGGCAGAGTGCTATAATACTACCAGCACAGGAAACGGCTCTTCAGTGGGGTACCTGGCAGAGTGCTATAATACTACCAGCACAGGAAACGGCTCTTCAGTGTGGTACCTGGCAGAGTGCTATAATACTACCAGCACAGGAAACGGCTCTTCAGTGTGGTACCTGGCAGAGTGCTATAATACTACCAGCACAGGAAACGGCTCTTCAGTGGGGTACCTGGCAGAGTGCTATAATACTACCAGCACAGGAAACGGCTCTTCAGTGTGGTACCTGGCAGAGTGCTATAATACTACCAGCACAGGAAACGGCTCTTCAGTGTGGTACCTGGCAGAGTGCTATAATACTACCAGCACAGGAAACGGCTCTTCAGTGGGGTACCTGGCAGAGTGCTATAATACTACCAGCACAGGAAACGGCTCTTCAGTGTGGTACCTGGCAGAGTGCTATAATACTACCAGCACAGGAAACGGCTCTTCAGTGGGGTACCTGGCAGAGTGCTATAATACTACCAGCACAGGAAACGGCTCTTCAGTGGGGTACCTGGCAGAGTGCTATAATACTACCAGCACAGGAAACGGCTCTTCAGTGGGGTACCTGGCAGAGTGCTATAATACTACCAGCACAGGAAACGGCTCTTCAGTGGGGTACCTGGCAGAGTGCTATAATACTACCAGCACAGGAAACGGCTCTTCAGTGGGGTACCTGGCAGAGTGCTATAATACTACCAGCACAGGAAACGGCTCTTCAGTGGGGTACCTGGCAGAGTGCTATAGTACTACCAGCACAGGAAACGGCTCTTCAGTGGGGTACCTGGCAGAGTGCTATAATACTACCAGCACAGGAAACGGCTCTTCAGTGGGGTACCTGGCAGAGTGCTATAATACTACCAGCACAGGAAACGGCTCTTCAGTGGGGTACCTGGCAGAGTGCTATAATACTACCAGCACAGGAAACGGCTCTTCAGTGGGGTACCTGGTAGAGTGCTATAATAAGACCAGCACAGGAAACGGCTCTTCAGTGGGGTACCTGGCAGAGTGCTATAATACTACCAGCACAGGAAATGGCTCTTCAGTGGGGTACCTGGCAGAGTCCTATAATACTACCAGCACAGAAAACAGCTCTTCAGTGTGGTACCTGTCAGAGTGCTATAATACTACCAGCACAGGAAATGGCTCTTCAGTGAGGTACCTGGCAGAGTCCTATAATACTACCAGCACAGGAAACGGCTCTTCAGTGGGGTACCTGGCAGAGTGCTATAATAAGACCAGCACAGGAAACGGCTCTTCAGTGGGGTACCTGGCAGAGTCCTATAATACTACCAGCACAGAAAACGGCTCTTCAGTGTGGTACCTGGCAGAGTGCTATAATACTACCAGCACAGGAAACGGCTCTTCAGTGGGGTACCTGGCAGAGTGCTATAATACTACCAGCACAGGAAACGGCTCTTCAGTGGGGTACCTGGCAGAGTGCTATAATACTACCAGCACAGGAAACGGCTCTTCAGTGGGGTACCTGGCAGAGTGCTATAATACTACCAGCACAGGAAACGGCTCTTCAGTGTGGTACCTGGCAGAGTGCTATAATACTACCAGTGCAAGAAACGGCTCTTCAGTGGGGTACCTGGCAGAGTACTATAATACTACCAGCACAGGAAACGGCTCTTCAGTGGGGTACCTGGCAGAGTGCTATAATACTACCAGCACAGGAAACGGCTCTTCAGTGGGGTACCTGGCAGAGTACTATAATACTACCAGCACAGGAAACGGCTCTTCAGTGGGGTACCTGGCAGAGTACTATAATACTACCAGCACAGGAAACGGCTCTTCAGTGGGGTACCTGACAGAGTGCTATAATACTACCAGCACAGGAAACGGCTCTTCAGTGGGGTACCTGGCAGAGTACTATAATACTACCAGCACAGGAAACGGCTCTTCAGTGGCGTACTTGGCAGAGTGCTATAACACTATGAGCACAGGATACGGCTCTTCAGTGGGGTACCTGGTTTGCTGTATCTTCTGTGTCTCGGTTATTCACTTGAAATTTTGGAGAGGTGCAGTAGGACGAGTAATGTGCTGGCTGGCTGCATATAGAAGCGTTGTTAAAAAGATGTCTTGAAGACCAAGGTGTCCTAGCAGAATGAGGGTCACCCCTTGCTTCGAGGTGGGATTGCTGTTCACCCCTTGCTTTGAGGTGGGGTTGCTGTTCACCCCTTGCTTCGAGGTGGGGTTGCTGTTCACCCCTTGCTTCGAGGTGGGGTTGCTGTTTTTCTTATTCCCCTCACACACAGGTACAGCACCATTATATTTTTCAAGGGACTGCTCTGGCTGCTCTTTGAGTGAGATTCTCGCTCATTAAAATCTCTCGCTGTCAATCCTTGGATTCCAGCAGGGGTGCTGTTCCACTCCACTGCAAGACGACTACTCAGATTTTTTCAAGCTTCAAAGTGACTGCCCCGCTCCCAGGGTCTGCCTCACACACCTCTGGGTTTACTCGGCGGGTAAGACAGCAAATCAGTTAGACGGCAGACTCGGGATCAGAAGCACTCAAAATTATTTCCTGGGGATCACCTTCGGGGTTCTGTCTGGCCAATCCACGATGTGTTGCTCTGGGCTCTCAGCTGCTTCCCAAAAAGTCTCTACCAAGAACATAAAAACATTATGGATGAGTTTTTGAAGAGGTCATGGCTTTCACAGATAGTTAAATGATTGATCTTTGAAGTTTGTCAGAGTTTTTGAAGAGGTCATGGTTTTCACAGATATTTAAATGATTGAACCCAAAGCACCAAGAGCTGCAGGGATTGTTTCATTTAGTTTCATTTTGAGTCACTGTAAGTACAAGAGATTCTCTCAACAATTATTGTAATTATTATAAATGATCTCCTGCTCAATGCTGATGCTGGAGCTCCCTCTGTGCTTGTCCTTCTTGACCTAACAGCTGGTTTTGACACCATAGATCATGGCATTCTTCTTGTCAGCCTTCAGAAGTATGTTGGAATCTCTGGAACCTCTCTCTCCTGGATGTCCTCTTACCTGTCCAGATGCATGCGATCTGTTTTTTCTGCTGGACGCAGTGGTGTTGCAAACCCAGTCACTTTGGTGTCCCCCAAGGATCTGTTCTTGGTCTCCTTTTCTTCAAAATCTACATGCTTCCCTTGGGTCACCTCATCTGCCCACACAGCCTCATGTTTCACTCCTGTGCTGAGGACACCCAGGTCTACTTAAAACTCAACCCTGGAAGCCCCTCTGCCATGGTCCGACTCTCAGCCTGCATTCAAGACATTGAGGCCTGGATGTCTGCAATTTTCTTCAGCTGAACACTAGCAAACCTGAACTCCTCGTAGCATCTAAAACTCAACTTAAGAATCTCAATATTCTGCTCTGAACTTCCGAAACTGTCTGCTGCTGCCTTCCCCCACAGTACAAAGCCTTGGTGTACTTCTTGACAGCAACCTCTCCTTTGATGCTCACATCTCCTCCGTGGTCAAATCTTCCTTCTACCATCTTCGAAACATCTCCAAAATCCATCCCTACCTTTCCCTCCCAGATGCAGAGATACTTTGTCATGCATTTATCTCCTCTCGACTCGACTACTGCAACTCTCTAAATGGTGGTCTCCCGGCACACACCATAAACTGACTGCAGCTAGTTCAGAATGCTGCTGCCAGGATCCTTACCAGATGCAAAAAACGTGATCACATCAGCCCCCCACCCCCAGTCTTGCCCAGCTGCACTGGCTACCTGTAAAGTTCAGGATGGTGTTCAAAGCTCTCCTGCTCTCCTACAATGCCCTTCATCACACAGGTTCGAATACCTCCTCAACCTGCTGACCCGCTCTATCCCTGACCTCAAGCTGAGGTCCTCCGACTCTGGCCTGCTTGTTTTATCCCCAAGCAAAAGTGCACCACACTTGGACAACACCCATTTAGCTTCATGGCTCTGACTCTTTGGAACGCTCTCCCAGCTTTTGTGCGTGATGCTCCCCCCGTCGCTTGCTTTAAAGCAACTCTCAAGACCCACATGTTCTCTCTTGCTTCCCATGCTCTTTAAGCCGGATATCTGCTATTAACTGCTGCTACTATTTCACGTATTATGTTACTATCATGTGTTATGCACATTCCACTGTATTTAATGTATTATACATTGCTTTTTACTGTATATCATGTATTAAGCATTTTCTGCATTTGAAGTATTTTGGATTTTCTTGTTTTTACTGCAAGCGATTTGTGATGGTGGTCCACCATGAAAGGTGCTATATAAAATAAAGATTGATTGATTGATTGATTGATTACAGCATTACTGTCTTCAAAATATAGTGAATTATTACACTCAGACGTAAACACAAACCATTTAACCTGTTGCTAAGGGTACAACATGTTTTTCTGAAAAGACCAAGAAACCTATAAGGAAAATGTCTGCATCCTTGTAATGATAAAACACCTTACTCAAAATCTGTCACTGTCATGTGTTCCCGTGATTAGCCAGCAGTGGGCAGTATAGTATTATTCCGTGTGTGCACCGCATGAATTGGCCGGCAGATGGCGAAGCAGCGCTGTGTTGGCGGATTGGGAGGAGAGACCGATCCCGTTCCATTCTCCAAGCCAGGAACAACATGGCGGAATAGGAATTGTGGCGGAGACTTCCCCGGATACAAGCAGAACTACTGGACTCTGGATATTACTGACTCAGTGCATTCAGATTATCTGTGACTGGATACCTAGGGCTCCCCATATACAGAGACCGAGGGGGAGAGGCTGTGTGTACAGCCATATTCTCTCTGTAGTTTTCAGGGGTGTGGAATTCGAGATTGGGAGAGAGAAGAGCTATCCGGGAAAACATCTTCTCCTTTCGGATCGGGAGCGGCGGTGAGTCCCTGGAGCTCCATGCACGCACATACCGCGATATACTTCAAATATACATGGCAGTACATTTTATAATAACAACACAGCTTCTGCAGAAATACATATCTAGCACGCAACGCATGAGGGAGAGAGGTGCGGGGAGGCGCTAAATAATGTGCGACTACCCAAATAACAATATGTAGGACAAACATAAAAATAACTATAGTTGATGCAAAATAAGACTCCTAGATACACCACATGTAAACGCGCATCGGGAACGGGTCGGATAGCTTGTATTGTTTATACAGGTCGGCTATTAGCGCATCAGGAAGACAGGCAGAGGGGGCGCTCAGATTTATCAGTATAAAAAATAAAAATAAATTAAAAAAAAAAAAACGCCTTAAAAAGAACTGCACAGACCACCAGCATGTCTGTTCATCAGCACCGTGTTTATATAGTCAGCTAAATTACTCACTGCACTAAACCCAGGCTGTAAAAGGGATGTTATATTGATAACCACGAACAAAACCTCTTAAATCGTTTCCAGACACTTTATTACAAGGGTCAGCCCACCTCCATCGAGCGCCGGGGAAAGGCCGCTGTGTGTGTGTGTGTGACGGCTTTGTTTTGGGATTGCATGAAATGTAACCATTTTGCATTTACGCAACATAATAAACACTCGTCAGCCAGCACCGGGGTTATTGCAGGTTAAAATGTTACCAGGTATTGAAATACTTTACTGTGGAAATAGGAATATTGTGCTGCCTGACGCGACAAGCCGAGTTCCGTCTGTGTACTGGTATTATTAAACAGGTCGTCTAGTTTGCACAGATTTCCTTCTTCATCTTTGAACATATAGAGCGTGATGACATCAATGCGACGTTATCAGTGCTTACTTTTAAGACATCGGTATTGCCTCACCTAACAACGTTAAGAACGGGTATGTAAAAAGCCTCTCATTTTTAATAAAATATAACAGAAATGATACAGGTGTTGAAAAGGGAGTGTCAGTGTGTTGTAACTCCGGAGACGCCAGCAGTAGCTCCCCATACCTATTAATTTAGAAATAGGTGGAAACCTCGTGTTGAAAGGACTCCAGTGTTGCTGGAATGTTTCCTGGAGGTGGTGAGCCAGTCCTATTGAGACCCAGCTGTGCCATGGACCAGGGCAATCCTGCACTTGTGATCTGCTCTGCTTAAACTACTTAAACCTTGGCCTCCTGAAGTGAAGGGCCAGTCAACCCCTGCCCTGGTATTTCTGACTGTGGCATTCCTTAGTTAAAGTCACATACTAATGTGACAGAGTGGGCTAGTGATTGAGGGACTGGGAGGGAGGCAGTGTGTCTAAACTAGGAAAGATAATGTTTCACAATCAGAGAGTCCAGGAGATAGAAGTTCAAAGGGACTGGGTCTGATTATATTTGGAGCAGAGGAGGCAGGCAGGCAGGCAGGCAGGAAGGAAGGAAGTGTTTAATCTAATTCATTCAGTGTCTTACCGGCCAAGTAAACCCATGGTGTGAGGCGGATCCTGGGAGCCAGGCAGTCACTCTGAAACTTTGAAAATCTGAGCAGTCTTGAAAGCAGCTGGACTGGCCAGAGTTTATTTTTGAGATATTTACAAAATTTTACAGTCCATATGTAACCAATTTCACATTAAAATCTGATTATATTTTATTAAACTACACTGTAATAGTTTTATGTTATTTTTACCAGCCTTGGACAATATCTTACTGTTTACTTTTATATCAAAAATACATTTTTAAATGGCTGCATCAATAAAACACTTGATACAGATATAACAGTGATTAGCAGAGATTGTTTTTCGTACCCTGTGCACTAGTGCTCAATAGGCTATCCACTGCGCAGAATCGGTTCTCTGCAAGTGTTGCATTTGTTATTTCAGATGTCAGATATTATTATTATTGTTATAATTGTTATTATACAATATACCATTATCAAATAAACTCTGTGTCCCAGAACTACCCAAAGAAAGTAAACATGCGCAAGGCTTTCATATTGCTGACTTGATAAAAACAGTAATGTCAGAGCACTATAAACCAGTACACACACACACACTGCCTGCTGCAGGAATCAAAAAAATGAATCCACTCTTGCAGCTTTTTTAGGTAAGCTTTTGATTTCCAATGGTATCTTTAAGGTAATGTTCATGTGCACATTACTGGGTAAGGGCGTCTGCCAATAAATAATACAATTCTGTGCAGTTCACAAGGAGGTCAGGCCTGTTTAGTTTCACTAAATCAGGGAAAGTGTGTTTATTTCATGAATGAAGTTGACAGCTATACATGCAAGTCATCCCAGCCCTGTAATATAAACAATGCTTTATTATTGAAATGGATGGGAAACAGTAAACACTGTTTGCAAGATATAAATAGTACAACAAACCAAATACAGAAATACACTTTTTTTTTTTTTAAATTGCCATAAATGAACTGCTAGCCAGTGGTAACTGTATACAAGAACAACATTCAGAATTGCTGACCTGCAGACAAGGGGGCGTGTCGCTCGCATTCCTCACACCAGTGTGGTTATTACCTCCTGCTCGAGCTTCAAAACAGTTTGGAGTCGGGCCTCAAACCATTTATTCTTCCTCCCCACAATTTCTTTCAACACAACACACTCCTGCTGTCCTTATTGTAATACAGAGTACTCAGTACGTCAGAGAAATTCATAATGATCACTTTCACAGTCTGAAGCCATGTATATCTCTCCTCTGTTCCTGGTATGTGTTCCCCTAGTGACATCATGCCAACTTAGTGCATCATCGATGCGTTGTTGGTATTTTCCAGAATTATTGATAGTTTCACATCTCTTGGGGCCATAAAATTGATCACGATCAGATTTAATTTCTTGCTCATTGTGAAAATAAACCAAGTACGACCCTGTGGAAGGGGTGTGGGTAATTCACTGACCAGGAGACAGACAGGTGTATTTGGGAAACACCACACAGGTGCCCAGTTTTATTTTAGACCGGTTCTTTTTTTCTCTCCGGCAGAGGGCACTGTTGACCGTGGGCTGCCTATCAACGATGACAGACAGCACCACGGAAATACCACAGCTGGTACACGAACCGCAAATGCACTCGCAGGTGCTCAAAGAAATAATAATGAAAACAGAAGGCGAAAAGAACAAGGGAAAATAAAACAGTAATAAAACTACAAATAAAAGGTGCTGCACTCGGCAGCGTTATCCCGGTCGCCGCTACCCGCACGACCCGGATCACCGTCCTACTCTCTCGGCTATCTAGTCTGCTCTTTCACAATACGCCGGGGTCTGCCCAAGGGTTCCCCGCTCTCTCTCTCTCTCTGTCTCGCTGATTCCCGGTCCCGAATCAAAGCGTCCGCACCCTTAGCGTGTCTAAGTGGGCAGACCTGAGGAAACAACAGAGCGTTATTTTATAGGACCAACAATCACCCAAGACCCGCCTCCCAGCCATTCAGAGAGGGGGAAAGTCCACACACACCCTTTCCCACCTCCCCGTGTCATTGCCATGACTCACAGGCGGCTGTTGGGCGACTGCCGCCCTCTTCCTGCAGCCCGTGAACACGCCAGCAGAGTCAGCACAGATCTCTCCCTGTTACAGACCCCAAAGCCAAAAAATGATTTTCTCTGTGAGATCTTTAACTTTGAAGTTGTTAATAACAGTCTTATGATTCTCTGTCTCGGAGTTTGGGGCTTAGATCTGCTTGCTGCGTTTACCTTGCAGTCCATTCCTGCTCTCTCTTCCTGTGCCAGTGTCCTCCTCGTCACTGGACCCACGGATATACAGACGCTATCCAATTTTGTCATGCTGGGACACATGCTAGAGATGGAAGTAAGACTCCTCTGCAGTTTCACCTGCTCCAGGGTTTACTTGAGCTTGATAAGGTAACAAGCTCAGGTGTGTCTTGTTAAACTCACAGCGTAAGGGAGTGGAGCAAACTGCATTGCAATTAGCGTCTTATTTCCATCCCATCTGTGAAATGTTTCAAAGCAGGGTTTTTTGAGCACACGTACATATATATTGATCTCAGTTCCTGTAGTAAGTCAGTTAGCCAGCATTTACCCACGACGCAGTGTTACTATATTGAAAAATTGAGACAATCATACATAAATATCTGTGATAGCATCTGTGATGATGTTCTTCACGTTTCGTGTTCTAGAGCAACAGCAGAAATTTAGCAGTTTTTGCTTGTGCATTCCCTCTTCACCCTCAGGAAGTGCAATGTGTGTATCTTTAAGGGTCTTGGTTTTGTAACACTCGCAGCAGGCTGTGAAGTCTGATGAGCCTCACGGTTTTGTTTCTTTTATCTGTTCACCGATTCGGAAAGTTTTATTTCTCCTTTTGTTTTTTCTTTCTTCATTTTATCAGGATGAGTCAGACTGCTCTTGGTGACTCATTCTTTCAGCTGTGTTGTGTAAGACAGCGAATGTCTTCCTTATTGTGTGCTGCAGGGTTTGTGAGACAGATCACCGCGTGCACTGCATGAAAATACTCTGCTTTAAATCAGTAAAAAAAAAAAAAAATTGCATGAAAGTCATGACTACAAGGATAAGACTCCCATTGCAGAGCAGTTTGATCCTTTCCTGGTTTTACAAGGAGTTTAATAAGAAACGTCTGAGCTTGTTACAGTGCCTAATGAAGCTTATAGTAAAACCTGGAATGGGTGAAAAGCAATAAGTATTATTTCCATCCCTATGAACACACTGGACTTCACGGTAGGCAGAATTGATTCCAGGTCATAATGTTTCACGTACTTTACTAAATTACTTGGAATACTTTGGGCAGTTTCGGGCAGAGTGGGTTTTTTATTGATGCAGATAGCTGTTGTATTAAGATCTGCCTCTGTACATTGAATAGATCGCAGTTCTGAACCAGTGTGTCTTTTTGTTACAATCTAAATCTATTTGCAAAAAAACATTTAAAAAAAAAATTGTTGCAACATCTTGTACAATCTCAAAAAGGCTCAAATCCTAGATGGCACATTTCTTGTGCATCTCTTCCTCTTACACAGCATCAAGCCTGTAGGCTAGTAATTTAAATAAAAGAAAAACCTGACGCAAGTTGAAATCCAAATGTTTTTTTACTGGACTGCAGTACAGTGCTTATTCACTGCAGTACAGTGTTTATTCCCATTCAAACATTGAAAAACTAAATATGCTGTAGCTTTCCAGGGAGCTGGGATGGAGTTATTTTTGTTTCCTACAGTAGCTTATGTCTGCAATGCATTTTCAGTTTCAGAAACAACTCTTTTAAATCCTGATGGCTTTGTATCTATAAGGTGCTTGTTGTCTACAGTGTCTCTGTCAGTAAGGTGCTTGTCTATGTTGTCTGTATAGTGGAAGCTGTTTGTCTATAATGTCTTTATCAGATAGGAGGTTGTCTATAATGTGTGCACTGCTGGGATGTGTTCCCAGTCTGCCTGCTCTCTGGTTTTGGCTCGCAGGCTGTGGGTTTGGAGAGCTGCAGGTTTGTAATTATGGCTGCCTCTTTGGTTTCTGGGCTTGGGTTGTGGAGAGGAAATGGTCACTGCTGGTTTCTCTGAACACAGCAAGAGAGTCAGTCTGGGTTCAGACACAGTGTGAGCTGTTCAGACTTGTCTCGCGATGTAAGAGCGAAGATAAGAACTAAAATACTCAGCCTGAGGGAGTGAGGCAGAGCGTGCAATCAGAGGGTGGGAGAGAGACGCAAACAGAGGCGGTGTGTGTGTGGGGGGTGGTGTTTGTGGAGATGTGGATGGGTGTGGGTGTGTGTGGGGGGGGGGTGCGTGCGTGTGCGCAAGTGAGTAAGGGTGGGAAGCGGGAAGACTGAAAATGGCTGGGAGAGGGATAGAGAGAGAGAATATTTACAATACAGTGGCTTGCAAAAGTATTGACCCCCCCTTGGCATTTTTCTTATTTTGTTGCCTTACAACCTGGAATTAAAATGGATTATTTGGGGGTTTGTATCATTTGATTTACACAACATGCCTACCACTTTGAAGATGCAAAATATTTTTTATTGTGAAACAAACAAGAAATAAGACAAAAAAACAGAAAACTTGAGCGTACATAAGTATTCACCCCCCCAAAGTCAATACTTTGTAGAGCCACCTTTTGCAGCAATTACAGCTGCAAGTCTCTTGGAGTATGTATCTATAAGCTTGGCACATCTAGCCACTGGGATTTTTACCCATTCTTCAAGGTAAAACTGCTCCAGCTTCTTCAAGTTGGATGGGTTCCGCTGGTGTACAGGCAATCTTTAAGTCATACCACAGATTCTCAATTGGATTGAGGTCTGGGCTTTGACTAGGCCATTCCAAGACATTTAAATGTTTCCCCTTAAACCACTCGAGTGTTGCTTTAGCAGTATGCTTAGGGTCATTGTCCTGCTGGAAGGTGAACCTCTGTCCCAGTCTCAAATCTCTGGAAGACTGAAACAGGTTTCCCTCAAGAATTTCCCTGTATTTAGCGCCATCCATCATTCCTTCAATTCTGGCCAATTTCCCAGTCCCTGCCGATGAAAAACATCCCCACAGCATGATGCTGCCACCACCATGCTTCACTGTGGGGATGGTGTTCTCGGGGTGATGAGAGGTGTTGGGTTTGCGCCAGACATAGCGTTTTTCTTGATGGCCAAAAATCTCAATTTTAGTCTCATCTGACCAGAGTACCTTCTTCCATATGTTTGGGGAGTCTCCCACATGCCTTTTGGCGAACACCAAACGTGTTTGCTTATTTTTTTCTTTAAGCAATGGCTTTTTTTCTGGCCACTCTTCCGTAAAGCCCAGCTCTGTGGAGTGTACGGCTTAAAGTGGTCCTATGGACAGATACTCCAATCTCCGCTGTGGAGCTTTGCAGCTCCTTCAGGGTTATCTTTGGTCTCTTTGTTGCCTCTCTGATTAATGCCCTCCTTGCCTGGTCCGTGAGTTTTGGTGGGCAGCCCTCTCTTGCCAGGTTTGTTGTGGTGCCATATTCTTTCCATTTTTTAATAATGGTTTTAATGGTGCTCCATGGGATGTTCAAAGTTTCTGATATTTTTTTATAACCCAACCCTGATCTGTACTTCTCCACAACTTTGTCCCTGACCTGTTTGGAGAGCTCCTTGGTCTTCATGGTGCCGCTTGCTTGGTGGTGCCCCTTGCTTAGTGGTGTTGCAGACTCTGGGGCCTTTCAGAACAGGTGTGTATACTAATATCATGTGACAGATCATGTGACACTTAGATTGCACACAGGTGGACTTTATTTAACTAATTATGTGACTTCTGAAGGTAACTGGTTGCACCAGATCTTATTTAGAGGCTTAATAGCAAAGGGGGTGAATACATATGCACGCACCACTTTTCCGTTATTTATTTTTTAGAATTTTTTTAAACAAGTTATTTTTTTCATTTCACTTCACCAATTTGGGCTATTTTGTGTATGTCCATTACATGAAATCCAAATAAAAATCAATTTTAATTCCAGGTTGTAAGGCAACCAAATAGGAAAAATGCCAAAGGGGGGTCAATACTTTCGCAAGCCACTGTATGTGAGGGAGAGAAACAAAGAGGCTGGGGCAGAGGCAGTGAATGAGAAGTGTACATGAAACACCATGCATGTTAATGTGGACCCCATTTTGGACACAAGCTAGGGTCAGTGTGTTCAATATGTACAGTAAGCTTAAAGCATTGGAATCCTGTGACAGGATGTGGGAGGTGACAGGGCTGTGTTGGGTGCTCTCTATATATTTTCTCTGAGTTGCTGAGTGTATTGTAAGCAATGTTACTGTGTATGTACATTGCATGTGTATTATCATTTGTTACAAGTGTATTGAGTATTTCACTGTTCTAATTGATTGGACCCACATGAAAGAAGTCTTTAAATCTGAGTACAGTATAAAAGACGAAGCCTGTAAGTGCTCAATATTGACTTGAAAATGACCTTGATGCGCGGTACCTGTGGTGTGTCTGCACTGTACGCAGTGTTTGTCTGATTTGCAGAGTGCTGGGGGTTTGCATGATTCAGTGTGAAGTTGTGAGTGTCTGTTGTGGTTTGTGGCTGAGGGTGGGTGTGTGTGAAATGAATGCAGTACAGCACCTTTTAGGACGGGCCTATTGTGGTCTTTTCAATACATCCTTAACTCCAGCAGTGGCCAAAAGTTTTACATCACGTAGAATTTTAGGATTGAGACATAAATTAAAAACACTATATGAACATAATTTAGATATTTTATGTAACATCACATAATCAGAGAAACTACAAAATAACATCGCAAAAGTCTACTGGAAGCCAGAATAGTCCCATTTTTTGATTTTGTCAGTTTTTCTTTGTGTATGGAATACTACAAAGCAGTATGCAATTCAGCACGTTAACGTTTACATTGATCAGCAGGTTTCATTCAACCATTAGGAAGTAAAATGAGTTCATTCTAGAGAGTGATGCAAACCCTTTGGCCAGAGCTGTACAGTGTGAAACACTACAGTGCAACATTTAGAAATACGCAACGAAAGAAATCGGTGACACAGTGTGACAGGGAGCGTGAGGATCTGAGCTGCAAATCTCCCTCCCGACCCAAGAGGGCACTAAGCAGAGGTACTTGCATGCCTGTTCAGAGATGGGCCGGCTTGGAGAGAGGGGTGGAAACGGAAGTCGGCCATCTTGGTGCAGGGCGGAATGACCATATTAGGGTGACAAAATCACTGTGATCAGCTGTGTTGCATTAGACAACTGGCAGGTGTGCTGAGTCGCGCTGATCATGGGGTGGAGTCCCCTGGTATACAAGGGCTGTCATTTTGTAAGTGCGAGGCTTGTTGAGGTAATACTGGAGCTAGGTTCCTGAGCTGTGTGTTTGTTTATTTGGTTATTTTTGTGCTACGTGTTTGTGTTTATTGTCAGAGTGATCCCTGACGCCAAGGAGCTGCTGTACCACTGCCAGCACTTTTCACCTTGGACACCACACACCCCGGACAACAGAACTGGACACTTAAGCACCTGAGCACCTGCACTTTTCACCACCCCAGAAGTGCACCCAAGGAGCTGAGAGGGACTCGCTCTGTTGGGACTTATGATTTATATTTTTGTTGCTTTGAACTGTGTTTTTTTTGTTAATAAAGTTCACCCTACCATTGTGGTAGGGTATTTGCAAATTCAGAAGTGACTTTGTGACGTCTGCTTCACACCCACACCCACTTACCGTCACATTTGGTGTTCAGAAGAGGGATCACTAGAGATGCATCCGACTACCTTGGCGACGTTATTGACAACGCTGGACCAACAGAGGGAGGATGCTGAGCGGAGGAGGGAAGCCCGGGAGGTGAAGAGGCAGGAGGAGCTCGCTGCCCACTACACTTCACTCATCCAGACAGTGGCCCAGCTGCACCAACTTGGCGCGGGGCCAGCGGCGGTAGGGGAAGACGGACTCCCCATAGGTTCGGTCCCCAAGCCGAAGCTGCAGAGGATGCTACTGGAGGAGGACCCGGAGTCTTACCTGGTCATGTTTGAGCGCGTGGCACTAATGGCTAGGTGGCCCCAGGAGTGGTGGGCCCTGCAACTGGCCCCGTGCTTAACAGGCGAAGCCCAGGCAGCCTACCGGGCTCTGGACAACACCGCCGCTCAGGATTACAAACTGATTAAGCAGGCCATCCTCCAGGGGTACAACATCACTGGGGAGACCTACCGCCACCGGTTTCGTGAGTACCGAAGGCCTCCGGCTACCCGCCCCCGCGTGGTAGCTCAACAGCTGAAAGATCAATCTGACCGGTGGCTCTGCCCCACCGAAAAATCGGGCCAGGAAATGGCCGAGCTGATTAACATCAAACAGTTCACAAGCGTGATGGGGGCAGAGACCCAGAATTGGATTGTACAGCACTGGCCCACCATGCTGGAGGCGGCCATCGATCTGGCTGAGGCATTTGAAGACGCGTTGTCGCCCTCCTCAGCATCAACCCCTCCCCCTCCCAAGAGTCGGTTCCAGCTCCACAACCCACCTCCACCTTCACCGAGACCATCCTTGACATCTGTTCCAGCACGTGCCCCGATGGGCCACCTCCCTCCCAAACAGTGGAAGCCGAGGATGGCCAAGAGCTGGGGTATAACAGGGGGTTCATCCCCCCTGCTTGTTCAAGGGCAATGGGACAGGTCGGCTCCCTTGGTGTCCTCAGCCCCGGTCTGCTGGAGATGCCACGAGCCAGGTCACATTCAGCGATTCTGCCCTGCAGCGATGGAGTGTGATGTGGCTTCCCACTACCCAGCTCTCGAAGCAGGTAAGTCCTGGGGAAAGGGTCGGGAGGGGCCTTGTGTCATTGCTGTGAAGATTGGTAATAAGAGTACCCACGCCTTAGTGGACTCAGGATGTGGGCAAACTATGATTCGGTCTGCTCTCGTGGAAGGTACATCTTGGCAGCCACATGCCCAGGTGGCTATTTCCTGTGTTCATGGAAAAACCAAGGTATATCCGACCACAAAATTATATGTGACTGTGGGAAGTCGGACAGACCGCATAGTCGTGGCTGTCGCGGATAGTCTGCCCTATCCTGTCATTTTGGGGAGGGACTGGCCCATGTTTCAAACAGCTGTTATTGGGTGAAACAGGGCCAGCCCCAAGTAAGGTAGTAGTTGCAAAGGAGGATCGTATTGGCCAGATTTTTCCGATGCAAGCTGAAGTGTTCTCGTCTCGCTTCCGGCCCCGAAAAACAAAACGAGAGCGACGGGCTGAGAAGTGGGAGGGGATAGCAATGAGACAAGGATGGGGCTTGATTGGAGAAACTTCTATGTCTGTTAAAAGCTGAGGAAAGGGTATAGGGGTGCAGTGTGACCTGCGGGGCAGAGTTACTGAGAACCCCATTGCACAGACTACCATAACCCCGCTCGACATACCAAAGTTCTGGGACCGGGATGTTGACCTGGCGTGGGAGCAAAGTATGGATCCCACCTTAGTTAACATCCAGGCGCAGGTTTGGTCTGTCGAGGGGAAGGCTATTGATGATACACATCCGCTCACATTTCCTCATTATGTCATATCCGGGCAGTTACTGTATAGAGTAACCCAAGCCCTGGGCACAGGTTCTCCTGTAAAACAATTATTGGTTCCGGGGCCTTTTCGAGCTGAGGTGATGTGGTTGGCACACGATATACCTTTTTCGGGGAACCTCGGTTCTGAAAAGACGCTGGAGCAAATATTGGCTCGGTTTTATTGGCTTGGGGTATGTGGCGAAGTGAGGAAATATGTAGCGGAATACCCTGAGTGTCAAAAGGTGGCGCCGGGTCGAGTTCGCCCTGCCCCGCTGGTCCCACTGCCCTTGGTGGGGGTTCCCTTTGAACGTATCTCAATGGACATAGTGGGCCCATTGATTCCCTCTGACTCAGGATATACGCATATTTTAGTAGTGGTGGACTATGCAATGCGATATCCTGAGGCAGTACCTTTGAGGTCCACTAGTGCAGCTGCGGTTGCAACTGAATTAGTAAAGATTATGTCTAGAGTAGGGATCCCCAAAGAGATTTTGACTGATCATATGACTAATTTCATGTCTAACTATCTTGTTCAAGTTTATCAGTTATTGCAAATCTGCTCCATCCGCATGTCAGTTTACTATCCGCAGACTGACGGCTTGGTGGAGCGGTTTAATCAGACCTTAAAACAGATGCTGAGGCGGTTTGTAAACCAAGAACAGAAAAATTGGGCAAGGCTTCTCCCATACCTTCTGTTTGCAGTGAGAGAGGTGCCACAGAGCTCAACTGGGTTCTCCCCATTTGAGCTGCTGTACGGAAGACAACCCCGAGGCATTCTTGACCTAATAAAAGAAGGCTGGGAGGAGCCTCAAAATGAAAGCAAAAATGTAGTCTGGCACGTAATGCTGTTGAGAGAGCGGCTAGAAATAATTGGCAAACTGGTGGATGATAACTTAAAACAGGCTCACCATCTCCAGGAGCGACATTATAACAAAAATGCACGGATTCTGACCTTTCGACCTGGGGATAAGGTGATGTTGCTCCTGCCCTCAAGCGAATCAAAGCTGTTTGCTAAATGACAGGGCCCATATGAGGTGGTGTGGGTAATGGGACAGGTAAATTATGAGATTCGGCAACTCGACCGCCGGAATAAAACTGAAATTTACCACATTAATTTGTTGAAACCCTGGAGGGAAAGGGAGGCCCTGTTCATTGCGGGAGATAGTGTCGAGATGGTAGTGGGGGATCAATTAGTTCCCAGTCAAAAGCGAGAGATACAAGAGTTAATTGGGAAGTTCATGATGTTTTTTCTGATGTGCCAGGTAGAACGAATGTAATCGAACATGCTGTTGTTACTTCCCCAGGTGTGAGGGTGCGAGAGAGACCGTACCGCATCCCTGAAAGTCGGAGGGGGACGGTGAGCAGAGAAGTAGCAGATATGTTAGAGCTTGGAGTCATAGAGCCTTCACGGAGCGAGTGGTGCAGCCCGATTGTCTTGGTTGGCAAGAAGGACGGCACCAATAGTTTTTGTGTGGATTTCCGCAAAGTGAATACCGTCTCCAAGTTCGACGCATACCCTATGCCTCGAGTGGATGAGCTCTTGGACCGGATAGGAGGGGCGCGGTTCATCTCCACCCTCGACCTGACGAAGGGATACTGGCAGATTCCCTTAACTCTAAGCTCTCGCGAGAAGACTGCATTTTCAACTCTGGAAGGCTTGTTCCATTTTGTGACCATGCCGTTCGGGCTGCATGGGGCTCCAGCAACCTTTCAGAGACTGATGGATCAAGTGCTAGTTTCACATCAGAAATATGCGGCCGCGTATATTGACGATGTGGTAGCGTTTAGCTCTTCCTGGAAAGAGCATCTTGTTAGACTTGCAGCCGTCCTTCAGTCTCTAAGGAAAGCGGGGCTAACAGCCAACCTGAGGAAATGTGCGTTTGCCAAACTAGAAATGCAATATTTGGGTTATATTGGGTAATGGTCAGGTGAAGCCAATGCCCTCTAAAGTCCAGGCTTTGGTGGACACTCCGATTCTGAAGACCAAAACCCAGGTGAGATCCCTCCTCGGCTTAGCGGGTATTTACCGTAGGTTCCTCCCCGAGTTCTCCACTATTGCTACCCCGTTAATGGATCTCACTAAGAAGCAGGCTCCAAATTTGGTAAAGTGGTCAGCTGAGTGTCAGGGGGCTTTTGAAGTGATAAAGAGGCGACTGTGTCAAGCTCCTGCACTAATATCTCCTGATTTCAGCAAAGAATTCATCCTCCAGACTGATGCATCTGACGTAGGTCTGGGGGTGGTCTTGTCCCAGGAGATTGACAGAGTAGAACACCCCATCTTATACATCAGTAAGAAGATGCTCCCTCGGGAGTGTAACTATTCCGTTATCGAGAAGGAGTGCTTGGCTATTAAATGGGCTGTGCACTCTCTCCGGTATTATCTCCTGGGGCGTCGTTTCCTCCTTGTCACAGATTACGCTCCGTTGAAGTGGTTAGACACGATGAAGGATAACAATGCTTGGATAACTCGGTGGTATCTGGCGTTGCAACCCTTCAACTTTCGGGTGAAACATCGTGCAGGTAAGGAGCACTCAAATGCAGACTTTTTCTCTAGGGAGGGGGGCCAATTGGGGAAGGTAGTATTGGCCGAGTGTGCCTTCGGCTGCACTCTGAGGAAAGGGATATGTGACAGGGAGCGTGAGGATCTGAGCTGCAAATCTCCCTCCCGACCCAAGAGGGCACTAAGCAGAGGTACTTGCATGCCTGTTCAGAGAAGGGCCGGCTTGGAGAGAGGGGCGGAAAAGGAAGTCGACCATCTTGGTGCAGGGCGGAATGACCATATTAGGGGACAAAATCACTGTGATCAGCTGTGTTGCATTAGACAACTGGCAGGTGTGCTGAGTCGCGCTGATCATGGGGTGGAGTCCCTTGGTATATAAGGGCTGTCATTTTGTAAGTGTGAGGCTTGTTGAGGTAATACTGGAGCTAGGTTCCTGAGCTGTGTGTTTGTTTATTTGGTTATTTTTGTGCTACGTGTTTGTGTTTATTGTCAGAGTGATCCCTGACGCCAAGGAGCTGCTGCACCACTGCTAGCACTTTTCACCTTGGACACCACACACCCCGGACAACAGAACTGGACACTTAAGCATCTGAGCACCTGCACTTTTCACCACCCCAGAAGTGCACCCAAGGAGCTGAGAGGAACTCGCTCTGTTGGGACTTATGATTTATATTTTTGTTGCTTTGAACTGTGTTTTTTTTGTTAATAAAGTTCACCCTACCATTGTGGTAGGGTATTTGCAAATTCAGAAGTGACTTTGTGACGTCTGCTTCACACCCACACCCACTTACCGTCACACACAGTCTGCACTAGAAGCCTCTTTCAAGGTCTTCAGTGTTAAAAATGGGTTTGGATTGACATTTATGTCATGGCATTTATTAACTGTCTTCTGGTGTTTCTGTATTTTCAGTACGAAATACAGAACAGAGAAATAATAATCCACATGTAGGCTCAAAGTTCCTTTTTCCTTTCAGAATGTTTTTCTGATGGAGTGAGCTTGTGATACTGGCTTCATACTGCACTCAGTACACAGCTGTATTCTATGATTTGGTGTAACGATTGATTCTTTTCTGATCTGAAGCCTGTGTTGTCCATTCATTCTAGTTCCCAGCGGTGGATTGAGCTGGGCCCTCGTGACCCTGTAGCCCAGCTCAGCTGTGTTTGAGTCTGTGCCCCTCTCGCAGTGTTCAGGATCAGGAGCCGGGAGTTTGATGTTGAATAAAGTGTACCTCCTTTATAAAGAGTGATCCGCTTTTTCGGTTTTTAGCTTTTAAAAAAAAAAAAAAAAAAATCCAGGAATTTTTACATTTTATTTTACATAAATTAAAATATGGATAAAAATGTTACATTGTTTTTAATTGAAACATCTGTAACAACCGGGGAGGGGGTAAATCTCGGTATGCACACTGTACATGTGGGATACGATGCATAGCGGTTCTGATTAATAATGTCCCTGGCGTGTATGAGGAGCAGAATCTGTGCAAGTCAAAGCCACACTGGACATTTCCATCAATGCGTTCCATATAAGTTTACCAACTAAAGCATCGCGATTAAGATTGTCGGTGTTAGGCAGTGTTTTAGCTGATGGACAGACAGTACTGTCGCAGGAAGTCACCAATACATACCTCTCTGCAATAAACAGTGGCTGTCCAACAAAGCACAGCGCTCTGGCAAACTCATTAACAGGGTCATTCTGCGCTTTCTTTTTCATGTGTAAAAGCTGCATAAATGGATTGCTTGTCTCTCAGTTCACTTTCTTGTTTTGGTTTAAGGTGTCGCTTATTTTTCATTATGTTCTTTTATTGTCAGTGTGAACATGTGCCTCAGTGCAGCAGTATTTGCAGCGCTGTGCATCCCTGTGCCTCATCTAACCCACTTCTGCTATTGTTGCTTTTTGTATTCTTCCAAACATTCATTTTCTTCTGAATATTCATAAACTGATTCATAAACTGTTTTCTCCCCATTCCTCATCCACTAAAAATATTATATTTTAGTGGAAGTATTTCAATTTAGTTTTTGATCAAGTTAATAGTTACTATGCCCAGCAATTGCCACAATAATCAGACTCTGATTGGCCAACATAATCAGGTGATATGTGTTTGTGAAGTGACAGAGAACCACGTTTGAACCTTTTCTCATCCTCTGACGTCTAAACCTCTGCTGTATCCTAGGATACAGTGTAGGGCTGCTTTATTACAATGTCAGATTCAAAATAAAATGGCATTTTAATCAAAATATTATGTAATTCCTAGAAAATAGTACCAGGAAAATATAGAATAATAGCCACAAACCGGTAAAATTCTGAATAAAACACAAACGCGGAACACTGCTTAAAGTAGCTGTGTGACAACTCCTGACCTGATAGTTAACCTGCTGACTCAGGTGAGACTTATTGATGCTGTGATGAGAATCCGTTCACTCAGTGCAGATTTACCAGGGGCCTGATTGGTCAATCTCTTGGCACCTGCTGTGACTGGTCATTAATGCATATAGGCTGTTCTCTTAGTTGGTGGGCACTGTATAGCTGTACAAGGGGAGTTCTGAAACCCAGGACTGGGTGCAGCAGGCTTAGTGTGAGTGAGTTTCAAACTCTGCACTGATCACAGCCACTTGAGCTCCTGGTGTTTACTAGCTGTTGAACAGAGCAGGAGGAGCAGGAAGTAATTCCTAAAATAGAGATTATCTTTCTGCATTCTCCATGCATTAGTGTGCCAGCCTCCCACAGAACACAGTGATTCAGACTGCTGCATTTCCTTTCAACACCAGCTGATTGCTTTGAACTCCTCTGTTCTGTATCGCGTGTGTGTGTGTCTCTAGCTCTATGTGTGTATTTCATGGTGCTGCTGCTGATGAGGATATACTGTATTTCATGGTGCTGCTGAGGATATAAGAACATAAGAAAGGTTACAAACGAGAGGAGGCCATTCGACCCATCTTGGTCGTTTGGTTGTTAGTAGCTTATTGATCCCAGAATCTCATCAAGCAGCTTCTTGAAGGATCCCAGGGTGTCAGCTTCAACAACATTACTGGGGAGTTGATTCCAGACCCTCACGATTCTCTGTGTAAAAAAGTGCCTCCTATTTTCTGTTCTGAATGCCCCTCTGTCTAATCTCCATTTGTGACCCCTGGTCCTTGTTTCTTTTTTCAGGTCGAAAAAGTCCCTTGGGTCGACACTGTCAATACCTTTTGGTATTTTGAATGCTTGAATTAGGTCGCCGCCTAGTCTTCTTTGTTCAAGACTGAACAGATTCAATTCTTTTAGCCTGTCTGCATATGACATGCCTTTTAAACCTGGAATAATTCTGGTTGCTATTCTTTGCGCTCTTTGTAGAGCAGCAATGTCTTTTTTATAGCGAGGTGACCAGAAGTGAACACAATATTCAAGATGAGGTCTTACTAATGCATTGTACAGTTTTAACATTACTTCCCTTGATTTAAATTCAACACTTTTCACAATGTATCCGAGCATCTTGTTGGCCTTTTTTATAGCTTCCCCACATTGTCTAGATGAAGACATTTCTGAGTCAACAAAAACTCCTAGGTCTTTTTCATAGATTCCTTCTCCAATTTCAGTATCTCCCATATGATATTTATAATGTATATTTTTATTTCCTGCATGCAGTACCTTACACTTTTCTCTATTAAATGTCATTTGCCATGTGTCTGCCCAGTTCTGAATCTTGTCTAGATCATTTTGAATGACCTTGCTGCTGCAACAGTGTTTGCCACTCCTCCTATTTTTGTGTCGTCTGCAAATTTAACAAGTTTGCTTACTATACCAGAATCTAAATCATTAATGTAGATTAGGAATAGCAGAGGACCTAATACTGATCCCTGTGGTACTCCACTGGTTACCACACTCCATTCTGAGGTTTCTCGTCTAATCAGTGCTTTCTGTTTTCTACATGTTACCCATTCCCTAATCCATGTACATGTGTTTTTTTGAATCCCAACTGCGTTCAGTTTGAGAATTAATCTTTTGTGAGGGACTTTGTCAAAAGCTTTCTGGAAATCTAATAAACCATGTCATATGCTTTGCAATTATCCATTATCAATGTTGCATCCTCAAAAAAATCAAGCAAGTTAGTTAGACACGATCTCCCTTTCCTAAAACCATGTTGACTGTCTCCCAGGACCCTGTTACCATATAGGTAATTTTCCATTTTGGATCTTATTATAGTTTCCATAAGTTTGCATATAATAGAAGTCAGGCTTACTGGTCTGTAGTTACCTGGTTCAGTTTTGTTTCCCTTTTTGTGGATCGGTATTACGTTTGCAATTTTCCAGTCTGTCTGTACCACCCCTGTGTCAAGAGACTGTTGCATGATCTTGGTTAGCGGTTTGTAGATAACTTCTTTCATTTCTTTGAGTACTATTGGGAGGATCTCATCCGGCCCAGGGGATTTGTTTATTTTAAGAGCTCCTAGTCCCTTTATCACTTCTGCCTCGGTTATGCTAAAGTTATTTAAAACTGGATAGGAACTGGATGACATGTGGGGCATGTTGTCTGTATCCTCCTTTGTAAAAACTTGTGAAAAGTAATCATTTAATATATTTGCTATTTTTTTTCTTCATCTACGATTTTGCCATTTGTATCTCTTAGACATTTAACCTCCTCTTTGAATGTTCTCTTGCTGTTGTAATATTGGAAAAACATTTTGGAATTGGTTTTAGCCCCCTTAGCAATGTTAATTTCTATTTCTCTCTTGGCCTTTCTAACTTCCTTTTTGACTTGTGTTTGCAATTCCGAGTACTCTTTCTGTGTACTTTCTTTTTCGTCCCTTTTTAACGCTCTGTAAAGTGCCTTTTTTCACTGAATATTTTTTTTTAATTGATCTATTAAGCCATTTTGGCAATTTAGTTTTACATTTAGATTTGTCTACTTTAGGGATATAATTGTTTTGCGCCTCTAGTACTACATTTTTAGAAGAACAGCCATCCTTTTTCTGTGGATGTTTTCTCTATTTTACTCCAATCTACTTCTGTTAGTCTCTGTTTCATACCTTCATAGTTTGCTTTTCTAAAATTGTAAACCTTAGCTTTAGTCATTACTTTGGGGGTTTTAAAAAATATTTCAAATGAGACCATGTTGTGGTCTGAGTTTGCTAGTGGTTCTCTGACCTCTGTTTTAGTTATTCTGTCTTCGTTATTTGAAAAGACTAAATCAAGGCATGCCTCCCCTCTAGTCGGTGCCTTGACAAATTGTGTTAGGAAGCAGTCATTTGTCATTTCCACCATTTCTATTTCATCCTTCGTGCTACCCACCGGGTTTTCCCATTTTATATGGGGGAAGTTGAAATCCCCCATTAGTATGGCTTCTCCTTTGCTACACGCATTTCTAATGTCATTGTATAACAGATTATTTTGCTCACCATCTGAATCTGGCGGTCTATAGCATGCTCCTATTATTATGCCCTTTGAATTTTTGTCCGTTATTCTGACCCATATTGATTCGGCTTTGTTTTCTTTGTCCAGGTTTAACACCTGGGCTTCAAGACTGTTTCTTATGTATAGCGCTACCCCTCCTCCTCTTCTGTCCTGCCTGTCTTTCCTATACAGTGTAGATCCACAAATATTATATTCGTCCCCATCACTCTCAGACAACCAAATTTCTGTAACACCTATCACATCATAGTTACTTGTTAGTACAGTAGCTTCAAGTTCTAGAATTTTGTTTCTGATACTTCTAGCATTTAGATAAATACATTTAATGGTTGTCTTACCTGAGTTGTTGTTCTTGTTTTGATGCGGTCTCCCTTCTGTTTTTTTGTTGATTTCTCCCCCCTTCCTTTCTAGTTTAAATGCTTCTGAACCTGCTCGAGGATCTTTTCTCCGAGTAAGTTGGTTCCCTTTTTATTTAAGTGCAGTCCGTCCCGTCTATACAGATAGTCCTCGTTGTAGAATGTGGTCCAATGATCAAGATAGGTGAAGCCTTCCCCTGTGCACCACGTCTTCAGCCATGCGTTCTGATTAATTATTTCCAGCTGTCCATATGGTCCTTTGCAAGGTGCCGGTAGTATACCAGAAAATACCACAGTTTTGGTTTTCTCTTTTAATTTCCTTCCTAGCTCTCTGAATTTGTTTTGCAGGGATTTTGGTCTGTCTCTTCCAATGTTGTTTGTACCGATGTGGACGACTACTACCGGGTTGTCTCCTGTTCATTCTAGGAGCCTGTCCACGTTCTCAGTGATGTGCTTGACCGAGGCTCCCAGAAGGCAGCACACTGTTGTAGTAAGGGGATCCAAACTGCGAATTGAACTTGCTGTGTTTCTCAATATGGAGTCCCCAACAATCATGACCTCCCTTCTTTTTGCTGTCTGGTCACCACTGTCAGTAGGGTCCTGGATGTTGTTCCTTTCGTTCTCTTGTCGTTGGTTCTGCTCATCAAAATTCTGAAGTCACTCAAGTTTGTTGGTTGTTTTGATTTCTGGTGATTGTGTTTGATGAAGTTTCTTTTTTTTCCCCTGCTTCTGCCTACCTGAACCCAGCTATTCTGACCTTCTATCTCCCTGGTGGCTTTCAGTTTGTTAGGGGTGATGCAGACTTCCATGAATTGTGAGTGTGCCAGTTCCTCAAGATCCTGTTGTTGAGAGGAGTTGAGTATCTGTATCGGTGAGAGGAGTTGAGTATCTGTATTGGTGAGAGGTGTTGAGTATCTGTATTGGTGAGAGGAGTTGAGTATCTGTCTATCGGTGAGAGGTGTTGAGTATCTGTATCGGTGAGAGGTGTTGAGTATCTGTCTATCGGTGAGAGGTGTTGAGTATCTGTATCGGTGAGAGGTGTTGAGTATCTGTATCGGTGAGAGGAGTTGAGTATCTGTATCGGTGAGAGGTGTTGAGTATCTGTATCGGTGAGAGGTGTTGAGTATCTGTCTATCGGTGAGAGGTGTTGAGTATCTGTATCGGTGAGAGGTGTTGAGTATCTGTCTATCGGTGAGAGGAGTTGAGTATCTGTATCGGTGAGAGGTGTTGCGTATCTGTCTATCGGTGAGAGGAGTTGAGTATCTGTATCGGTGAGAGGAGTTGAGTATCTGTATCTGAGAGGTGTTGAGTATCTGTATCGGTGAGAGGTGTTGAGTATCTGTATCGGTGAGAGGTGTTGAGTATCTATATCGGTGAGAGGTGTTGAGTATCTGTATCGGTGAGAGGTGTTGAGTATCTGTATCGGTGAGAGGTGTTGAGTATCTGTATCGGTGAGAGGTGTTGAGTATCTGTATCGGTGAGAGGAGTTGAGTATCTGTATCTGAGAGGTGTTGAGTATCTGTATCGGTGAGAGGTGTTGAGTATCTGTATCGGTGAGAGGTGTTGAGTATCTGTATCGGTGAGAGGTGTTGAGTATCTGTATCGGTGAGAGGTGTTGAGTATCTGTCTATCGGTGAGAGGAGTTGAGTATCTGTATCGGTGAGAGGTGTTGAGTATCTGTATCGGTGAGAGGTGTTGAGTATCTGTATCGGTGAGAGGTGTTGAGTATCTGTATCGGTGAGAGGTGTTGAGTATCTGTATCGGTGAGAGGTGTTGAGTATCTGTATCGGTGAGAGGTGTTGAGTATCTGTATCGGTGAGAGGAGTTGAGTATCTGTATCGGTGAGAGGTGTTGAGTATCTGTCTATCGGTGAGAGGAGTTGAGTATCTGTATCGGTGAGAGGTGTTGAGTATCTGTCTATCGGTGAGAGGTGTTGAGTATCTGTATCGGTGAGAGGTGTTGAGTATCTGTATCGGTGAGAGGTGTTGAGTATCTGTATCGGTGAGAGGTGTTGAGTATCTGTATCGGTGAGAGGTGTTGAGTATCTGTATCGGTGAGAGGAGTTGAGTATCTGTCTATCGGTGAGAGGTGTTGTGTATCGGTGAGAGGAGTTGAGTATCTGTATCGGTGAGAGGAGTTGAGTATCTGTATCGGTGAGAGGAGTTGCGTATCTGTCTATCGGTGAGAGGTGTTGAGTATCAATGAGAGGAGTTGAGTATCTGTATCGGTGAGAGGAGTTGAGTGTCTGTATCGGTGAGAGGAGTTGAGTATCTGTATCGGTGAGAGGAGTTGAGTATCTATATCGGTGAGAGGTGTTGCGTATCTGTCTATCGGTGAGAGGTGCTGAGTATCTTCCTGTCAGTGAGAGGTGTGAAATATCTGTATATCAGTGAGAGGTGTTGAGTAGCTGCCTATCCTGTGTGCTGGAGTGCTGTTATTGATGCAGTGACCCACATCTGCTAATCACTCCCTGTCAAGAACACCCCTTGAAACACAGGCTGCTCTGACATGACCTTGTTTGAATGGCTGGTCTTGAGTATCACACCCACACCACCCTGAATCCCTCACTGAGAGAAAACCACTACTGCACCAGCAAATCACTGAATGCAAATACTCTAGTGATCAGCAGGCATTACTAGCTATCTGACCATGGAACTTCCCCTGGAAACATGTGTGCAGTATTTGAACTGGCCCATTCTGTTGGAGTTTGCTCTACTGCAGAGTTGTATTTGCTAGTTTTCTGTTGTAATAGTTTTGTTTTCCCTGTACGCATATACTGTATAATGCACGCTAATCTAAAGAAATCTGGCAGCAAATTCTGAGACTGACTGAACAGAGTGAGACTGGGAGTGAACATGGCATGTGATTTGCTAAAGTGCTTGATCAGGCTGCAGAGCTTGCCATGTGACTGGCTGAGGTGCTCAGGGAAGTTTAGATTCTTGGGAGCCTTGTGTTGACTACAGGACTGTGCACAGAGAAGGCATTCACTCCACTGTACCTGGCAGGAGAACAGCAACCACAGACAAGTGTCGCTGCAGGCTCCTGTGTGTTTTGCCTTGCATGAGTCCTTGAGTTTTTACTGAAACTAGGTTTTGCAGGGATGGAAATAAGACTCCCTTTGCATAGCAGTTTGAGCCATTTCTGGTTTTACTGTGAGTTTAGAAAGACACCCCAGTCTTATTTCCAACCCTGATTTTGTTACTGTGTCTCTAGTTTGCACCCTTTTTAAACCACAGCCTTTTACACACTGTCCAGAACCAACCAACAGTGCAGTCAGTGTGCAAGCCTGCTGTACCTTCCAGAGACTAATGAGGATGTGCATGGTTTGCCATGGTTTGAGAGGGACCATGCTGCAGCATTGTGCAGACGTGCTGTACAGTGTAGTGTGGTGGACCTGTGTTTGTATTAAATCTCTCCCTCTCTCTGTTTCTCTCAGGGGTCGCTGTGCCCTGTATGGACCCCAGTGCCTTGGAGTGGAGGACCGATGCCCGCTACACTCTTTAAGGTAACTCCACACTCTGGGGATGAAGGGTGTCTTCTTTCATGCTGACTGGGTGCTACAGGAGCTCATGTACACAATGAAACAGGCTACTGCTTTCACAAATACACTCGCCAGGTCTGCTGAGCACATGTACACAATGAAACAGGCTACTGCTTTCACAGATACACTCGCCAGGTCTGCTGAGCACATGTACACAATGAAACAGGCTACTGCTTTCACAGATACACTTGCCAGGTCTGCTGAGCACATGTACACAATGAAACAGGCTACTGCTTTCACAAATACACTCGCCAGGTCTGCTGAGCACATGTACACAATGAAACAGGCTACTGCTTTCACAGATACACTCGCCAGGTCTGCTGAGCACATGTACACAATGAAACGGGCTACTGCTTTCACAAATACACTCGCCAGGTCTGCTGAGCACATGTACACAATGAAACAGGCTACTGCTTTCACAGATACACTCGCCAGGTCTGCTGAGCACATGTACACAATGAAACGGGCTACTGCTTTCACAAATACACTCACCAGGTCTGCTGCTTGTTAAAACCTCCACTAGTCTCAGTTTAGTGTATTCCAAAAGCATGTTATATTTTTTAAGGTAGAAAATACAGGGTAGTTTAGAAAGTTGAAAATGTTCATGGCAGGGTTATGACACCTGGAGGAAATGTTTTAGATACTTAATGATCCCAATAACAAAGACTGCATGTAATCTGGAGAGTGTTTATACCAGTGCTTATTATTATTATTATTATTATTATTATTATTAGTGCTTACTGCAGTGCATGTCATATCTATAATCCCACTGGTAATGACAAGTGCTGATAAGCTGACTGCATGTTTGAGAGAACCATGCTCATGTATTAATCGCTACAGTAGGTGGTCACAGACTCCTTCACCTAGTGTCTGGAACTGACCCCCCCCCCCCCCCACCTATTAATGCAGTACAGTGTGCCAAAGCCTGGTTTCAGTTTCACCCCCACTGTGTTTCTCTCTTTGCAGTGCAGTGTGCCAGGCTTGGTTTCAGTTTCACTATCACTGTGTTTCTCTCTTTGCAGTGCAGTGTGCCAGGCTTGGTTTCAGTTTCACTATCACTGTGTTTCTCTCTTTGCAGTGCAGTGTGCCAGGCTTGGTTTCAGTTTCACTATCACTGTGTTTCTCTCTTTGCAGTGCAGTGTGCCAGGCTTGGTTTCAGTTTCACTATCACTGTGTTTCTCTCTTTGCAGTGCAGTGTGCCAGGCTTGGTTTCAGTTTCACTATCACTGTGTTTCTCTCTTTGCAGTGCAGTGTGCCAGGCTTGGTTTCAGTTTCACTATCACTGCGTTTCTCTCTTTGCAGTGCAGTGTGCCAGGCTTGGTTTCAGTTTCACTATCACTGTGTTTCTCTCTTTGCAGTGCAGTGTGCCACTGGTTTCTTTCTTTGCAGTGCAGTGTGCCAGGCTTGGTTTCAGTTTCACTATCACTGTGTTTCTCTCTTTGCAGTGCAGTGTGCCAGGCTTGGTTTCAGTTTCACTATCACTGTGTTTCTCTCTTTGCAGTGCAGTGTGCCAGGCTTGGTTTCAGTTTCACTATCACTGTGTTTCTCTCTTTGCAGTGCAGTGTGCCAGGCTTGGTTTCAGTTTCACTATCACTGTGTTTCTCTCTTTGCAGTGCAGTGTGCCAGGCTTGGTTTCAGTTTCACTATCACTGTGTTTCTCTCTTTGCAGTGCAGTGTGCCAGGCTTGATTTCAGTTTCACTATCACTGTGTTTCTTTCTTTGCAGTGCAGTGTGTCAGGCTTGGTTTCAGTTTCACTATCACTGTGTTTCTCTCTTTGCAGTGCCGTGTGCCAGGCTTGGTTTCAGTTTCACTATCACTGTGTTTCTCTCTTTGCAGTGCCGTGTGCCAGGCTTGGTTTCAGTTTCACTATCACTGCGTTTCTCTCTTTGCAGTGCAGTGCGCCAGGCTTGGTTTCAGTTTCACTATCACTGCGTTTCTCTCTTTGCAGTGCAGTGTGCCAGGCTTGGTTTCAGTTTCACTATCACTGCGTTTCTTTCTTTGCAGTGCAGTGTGCCAGGCTTGGTTTCAGTTTCACTATCACTGTGTTTCTTTCTTTGCAGTGCAGTGTGCCAGGCTTGGTTTCAGTTTCACTATCACTGTGTTTCTTTCTTTGCAGTGCAGTGTGTCAGGCTTGGTTTCAGTTTCACTATCACTGTGTTTCTTTCTTTGCAGTGCAGTGTGCCAGGCTTGGTTTCAGTTTCACTATCACTGTGTTTCTTTCTTTGCAGTGCAGTGTGCCAGGCTTGGTTTCAGTTTCACTATCACTGTGTTTGTGACCAGGGAGAGCAGACAGGGTCCAGTGACTCCCAGTGAGCAGTACAATGACTCTTAGGACCAGAAACTAAATAATGCATCCCTGCACATGTTAAGGATAGCTTAGGGTCAGGAGTACACTAATGCAGAAGGAGTGTGATGTAAAGACCCTCCCTGGATTGACTGCAGAAACTGTGTTTAACAGACAAGCTGAGCAGGGAGGAGAGCTGACTGGAAAAAATCGGTAAAAATCATAACATGACCAACAATCTGAGTATACTATCCAGGAGTGGGGAGGCATCTCCAAACTGCATAAGTACTGTGTAACTGTGTGTGAGTAAGTGACTGTGTGTGTGTGCGTGCGTGACTGTGTGTGTGTGGAGTGACTCTTTCCCTGAGTGACAGATTGGCTGTCCTGTCCTCCTGTTCTTTCTTTCTGTGCATGTCTACTTTCTATTAATGTGCGCCCCTCACCCACACCCCCCCCTCCCCCTCCCCAGTACAATGAGAAAAAGGCTTAACGTATGGATATATTTTACACATGTAGCCAACACTGCGTAGCTGCTGTGAAACCAGGGCCATCAGGTCCAGTTCTGAAGGGTTCTGTGCTTTGGGTCGCTGTCACACTGTAGGGTTCTGTGCTTTGGGTCTCTGTCACACTCAAGGGTTCTGTGCTTTGGGTCGCTGTCACACTGTAGAGTTCTGTGCTTTGGGTCTCTGTCACACTCAAGGGTTCTGTGCTTTGGGTCGCTGTCACACTGTAGAGTTCTGTGCTTTGGGTCTCTGTCACACTTAAGGGTTCTGTGCTTTGGGTCGCTGTCACACTGTAGAGTTCTGTGCTTTGGGTCGCTGTCACACTGTAGGGTTCTGTGCTTTGGGTCTCTGTCACACTCAAGGGTTCTGTGCTTTGGGTCTCTGTCACACTGTAAGGTTCTGTGCTTTGGGTTTCTGTCACACTCAAGGGTTCTGTGCTCTCCCAGGAACACGAGGTTCATTACAAAGCAGTGTTTAGTGCACCTATAGGGGAGCTATTGGAGATGTTTTCTTTCTTTCTTTCTCCCTTGCTCTGGATGAGGCAAATTCTGGTTTCAAGCTGAATAGCAGCCTTCTGCTAGGTAGTCTCTAATCAATCATTTGTGAGTTAGTTGAATGTGCCTTCCAGTAGTCCTCTGATTTGATGCCTGTGGTAATCCATTCATAATTTAAAAAATAAAAATAAAGTATTTCTGCAACTCTTGGCATCATGTGCTTTGTAAGAAAGAGGAGTGGTGCTGGCACTATGCGTCCTCAGACAGGGAGTATGAGTTTATTTTGTGAGGAGGTGGGGGTGTTTAGGGGCTCTGCCAGCGTTCCTGGCTACCATTGCTTCCTGTGTGTGTCCAGGAGAGCCTCATCGTCATCTGCAGGCAGTATCTGGCATTGCATGCTTCCTGCAAATAACACCACACACAAAAATCAATAAACTGCATAGAGTGCACAGTTGAGTAGGGGTGTAACACTTGCATATCTATGAGTCCTGCTTATTTCTGTACATCATGGATCATCGAAGCATGAGTGGTCCGAGGACGGAGCCCTGTGGTACCCCACTGAGCTAAAAGTACTTCTTCTGTTTTATCAGTTTTGTATCCACTTGCACGGACATCCTCGTATTCCAATAGATTTTAACTTTAGAAGTCTTTCTTGCAGCAGAACTTGGTCAAGTTGGTTCTTAAAGGATCCAGGTGTTTCTGCCTCAACAGCATGACCAGGTAACCCATTCTGTACCTGATGTGAAAATAAATTAGGTTTTAAATTCCCAAGTCCTAACTTTCGCATTTAAAAGCAGCGTAAGGAACGAGAAAACGAGGGTGCAACATTTGAATAAGTGTTAGTCTTTATTAATGTTAATGCAATTAGGAATAATAATTGTTTGTCCAGCTTATTTTTTTATTTATAACGTTAAGATTTATTTAATAAAATGTTGCATCCTCAATTGTCCGTTTTCTACATTCTGCACGCATCAAACCCTGTAAATTAAACTAAAAGCTAACCCTCCCCATTTATAAACTGCAGGTGTGTCTACATCTAGTTTTTATTTATTTGATTTTATTTGTGAACAAAATGTATTTGATATGAAAACCCGGCGTGGCTGCACTTTCAAATGAAGGGGGGCTGGGCAATAGTCGCTGAGCTGCGATAGGTCTGAAACGACACAAGCTCTGTGGACAGGGATTGGTCAGATTTAACAGGGGGTTGGTTAGATTAAACATGATCCCTGCCTGGGTCGTTGATTGAGTCAATCATCCTGGAGATCCACCGAGTCTGCCATTTACCTTTTACAATCAGAAAATGTTTTCCGGTCAGGTATTGGCACCCCCCTAATAGCCTCGGCGTGCCCCACAAACCTCTGCTTTAACCCAGGGATTAGTCTGGTTACTTTTCCCTGGAATGTCCTGGGCCACAGGGTCCCTTTGGTGCTGTGGGGACCAGAATTAATGGAGCTGCTGTATTGTGAGGGTTTTTAGAATTGGGGCTCCTATTCCTATAACTGGATCCGGGTCACGCAGTGTATTGAGGTCCTCCCTAGGAGAGCGTGTCGGGGATGAGATGTCCATCTGTCATTGGAATCACGAGGCAGAGCCAAGGAATTCAGTTGCTCAGAAAGATGGTTTAACATAAGCATTCTCCAGGAACATTTGGAGTTTACAGCTGTGCAAACACATTGAGTGCCTTTTAATGGGAACAAGACATTTCTGTGCTTGATTGGAAATAGGCTGCCAAATCCAAACCAGTCTTCTAGATACTTCTGACACAGTGGCGACTTTTTGAAGCAAGTGCAAAAGGAAGTACTGTACTGAGGGTAATGAAATTCAAAGCTACAAGATTAGCAAGCTCAGAACAGTGTTTCAACTGCTGTCAGTCTGTGTCATGGTAGTAACTGACATCACAGTGAAGCTGCCTCACACACACCACGGTGAAGCTGCCTCACACCCCACAGTGAATACAAGCTTCTCTTTATTCTAGTAGAGAACCGCAAGTGTCTAATCCAGACCTGACGTCTTGTATTCTTAACACCCAAAACCAAAAAAGTCAAGTTTTATTGTTTTGAGAGCTCCCTTTTGTTTTTTTGTATGTCAAACAATATGAACTAAAGTATAGTTTTTTCTTTCTTATTAATGTTGATTAATAACGTGAAAGTGTAGTAATTAGCATCTTCGACCGTCTGTGTGGAAACATTGTTGATTTCAGTGATTTGTGAGGTAAAGCCGCGACCATATTACTTGAGAGCACATTCCACTGTGTGTGTGTGTGTGTGTGTGTGTGTGTGTGTGTGAGGCGTGGGGGGGGTCTTTCTAGATGATGTGCTGCTGACATCTGGTGGCCATTATGAGAACAACTCATTACATTATATCTTCCCCTTAACAATCTCTCTCTCTCTCTCTCTCAGGGCAGCATGGATTCAAGACTCCTGCTCCTGCTGCTCAGTGCGGTGCTGACGGCTCTCTGCTCTGCCCAGGACCCCAACGCAGCTGCCGGTGAGTAACATACATGCACACACATACACACACACGTGTGCCCACCTATGCATACACTCGCTTGCTCGCACACACACACACACACACTCTTACTTACTCATTCACACACACACACACACGTGTGCCCACATATGCATACACTCACTCACACACACACACACACACACACACACTCTCTCACTTACTCATTCACACACACACACACTCTCTCACTTACTCATTCACACACACACACACATGTGCCCACATATGCATACACTCACTCACTCACTCACGCACACACACTCTCACTTACTTATTCACACACACACACACACCTGTGCCCACATATGCATACAGTGGCTTGCGAAAGTATTGACCCCCCTTGGCATTTTTCCTATTTTGTTGCCTTACAACCTGGAATTAAAATGGATTTTTTGGGGGTTTATATCATTTGATTTACACAACATGCCTACCACTTTGAAGATGCAAAATATTTTTTATTGTGAAACAAACAAGAAATAAGACAAAAAAACAGAAAACTTGAGCGTGCATAAGTATTCACCCCCCCAAAGTCAATACTTTGTAGAGCCACCTTTTGCAGCAATTACAGCTGCAAGTCTCTTGGGGTATGTATCTATAAGCTTGGCACATCTAGCCACTGGGATTTGTGCCCATTCTTCAAGGCAAAACTGCTCCAGCTCCTTCAAGTTGGATGGGTTCCGCTGGTGTACAGCAATCTTTAAGTCATACCACAGATTCTCAATTGGATTGAGGTCTGGGCTTTGACTAGGCCATTCCAAGACATTTAAATGTTTCCCCTTAAACCACTCGAGTGTTGCTTTAGCAATATGCTTAGGATCATTGTCCTGCTGGAAGGTGAACCTCCGTCCCAGTCTCAAATCTCTGGAAGACTGAAACAGGTTTCCCTCAAGAATTTCCCTGTATTTAGCGCCATCAATCATTCCTTCAATTCTGGCCAATTTCCCAGTCCCTGCCGATGAAAAACATCCCCACAGCATGATGCTGCCACCACCATGCTTCACTGTGGGGATGGTGTTCTCGGGGTGATGAGAGGTGTTGGGTTTGCGCCAGACATAGCGTTTTCCTTGATGGCCAAAAAGCTCAATTTTAGTCTCATCTGACCAGAGTACCTTCTTCCATATGTTTGGGGAGTCTCCCACATGCCTTTTGGCGAACACCAAACGTGTTTGCTTATTTTTTTCTTTAAGCAATGGCTTTTTTCTGGCCACTCTTCCGTAAAGCCCAGCTCTGTGGAGTGTACGGCTTAAAGTGGTCCTATGGACAGATACTCCAATCTCTGCTGTGGAGCTTTGCAGCTCCTTCAGGGTTATCTTTGGTCTCTTTGTTGCCTCTCTGATTAATGCCCTCCTTGCCTGGTCCGTGAGTTTTGGTGGGCAGCCCTCTCTTGCCAGGTTTGTTGTGGTGCCATATTCTTTCCATTTTTTAATAATGGCTTTAATGGTGCTCCGTGGGATGTTCAAAGTTTCGGATATTTTTTTATAACCCAACCCTGATCTGTACCTCTCCACAACTTTGTCCCTGACCTGTTTGGAGAGCTCCTTGGTCTTCATGGTGCCACTTGCTTGGTAGTGCCCCTTGCTTAGTGGTGTTGCAGACTCTGGGGCCTTTCAGAACAGGTGTATATATACTGAGATCATGTGACACTTAGATTGCACACAGGTGGACTTTATTTAACTAATTATGTGACTTCTGAAGGTAATTGGTTGCACCAGATCTTATTTAGAGGCTTAATAGCAAAGGGGGTGAATACATATGCACGCACCACTTTTCCGTTATTTATTTTTTAGAATTTTTTGAAACAAGTTATTTTTTTCATTTCACTTCACCAATTTGGACTATTTTGTGTATGTCCATTACATGAAATCCAAATAAAAATCAATTTTAATTCCAGGTTGTAAGGCAACCAAATAGGAAAAATGCCAAGGGGGGGTCAATACTTTCGCAAGCCACTGTACACTCACTCATTCACTCACTCACACACACACTCTCTCACTTACTCATTCACACACACACACATACACACATGCATCTACACAATTAGTGTGATGAAGTCACTTTAAATTTGTCTGTTTTTAAGTTTTAAATCTTAACTTTATATTTAACAAGTGCAAGTTCTGTAAATATTAGGTTTTGCCCCTATCTATTTGAATGTTCCTAACGCTCCTCCCTCCCTTTCTGTCTGTCTGTCTGTCTCTCCAGCTCTCACAGAGTCCCCTGTTCTGGCCGGAGCCTCAAACACTTTGTCAGAAAACCGCTCCTTTCTGCTTAACAACCTCACCCTGGCAACCACTGTCTCTACAGTAACCACCATTGCCCCGATGAATGTGACTATCTCTCCGGAGGCCAGCAACGCCACCACGATCAGTACTGGCACCAACAAGACCACCTCCAGTAGGCCTCCCCCTCCCACAACCTCCCCCAGTGGGGGCAATTATACTGCCACCGACTCCCAACTCCCCCCCACCGTCAACATCACAACGGCAGGGGGGGCACAGACTGCAGAGCCCACCACACCCCCTCCCTCTCCCCCCACTGTGGAGACCACAGCCAGCCTCACCACCTCAGGTAGGACTCTCGCTGTCATCCACACAGCATCACTACCTCAGGTAGGACTCTCTCTGTCATCCACACAGCATCACTACCTCAGGTAGGACTCACTGTCATCCACACAGCATCACTACCTCAAGTAGGACTCTTACTGTCATCCACACAGCATCACTACCTCAGGTAGGACTCTCATTGTCATCCACACAGCATCACTACCTCAGGTAGGACTCTCACTGTCATCCACACAGCATCACTACCTCAGGTAGGACTCTCACTGTCATCCACACAGCATCACTACCTCAAGTAGGACTCTCACTGTCATCCACACAGCATCACCACCCCAAGCAGGACTCTTACTGTCATCCACACAGGATCACTACGCAAGGCAGGACTCTATCACTCTCACTCCCTCACCTAAAGCTACTCTGCAGTTTTGAATTTAAGGTTGCTGTATGTAATTATTTTTAAGTTTATATTGTGAATTGCTTGTGGAATGATCTCTCCCTCTCCTCCTCCCTTTCTCTCTTTGTCTTTCCCTCTCCCTCTCTCTCTCTCTCAGGAGGAGCAGCAAATGGACCAGGTGAGATACGATACAGGACTCCTGGGTATGTCTGTGGACATTTCCTGCTGCAACTTGAACCGGTGCAGATTTCCATTATATGGGAGTAGATGTTGAGCTTCATGCTGATTTGAACTCTGCTTTCGCAAAGATAAGCACCAACTAAGACTTAGATTTGCAGTAAACTAATGTGATCTATCTGCATTTCCATCTGATGATGTAGATATCCTTCTGTCTGGTGTTGATTGCTGAAGTGTAATGCTGGCTCCAGGGATCAGCTCATTTTGCCTCCCTAGCGCATCAGCACACACAACGGCTGCGATGCTGGCTCCGGGGATCAACCCAGTGCGGTCTCCCCAGCGCATCAGCATGACAACCGTCTGGATTGAGCCAAGTAGGGTACATCTCTGGGGTCTTCAAGTGGGCACCTTCCGTTTCGTTGACTAGCCCACAACACCTCAAGAGGGCTCAACAGTGATTCTGGCATCCCGCCGTCACGCCCCTCCATCCCCCACTCGGCTCAGCCCAGCTTACTTCCTGTATATCAGCGTTGCTTTCTTTCTGTTGTGCTTGAGATCCCAATCCAGAATCTTTCCATCTCAACCACAGCCAGTTGCTGCTCCTTTCTGCTGCTTCAGATAAGTTCTCCACTGTGCGCCGCAACTCTTGGTCACTGAACCCGACGTCTGGGTTGTAGAGTGTGCCACAAATCCTCAACAACCCACCTCCACTGGGTAAACTCGGACTTTCCATCCTCACTGTTCCACTTCAGCAGCTAGTTGAGCATACCAAATTTTCTTCCTCTCATACGCCTCATCCACAGCATCTTCCCATGACACTGTTAACTCTACCAGATGAGCAAGGCATGCTGATCCACACCACAAGACAATGTCTGGTCGAAGGTTAGTGGTGGCAATCTCATTTGGAAAAATAAGCCGCTGACCAACATCTGCCAGCATCTTCCAGTCTCTAGCAGCTTACAGTCGTCCTGGGCGAGGCTTGGCTTTAACACCTTTTCTTGGTGGTTGTTCTCCTGGACAGAGGAGTATTTTCTTTTGTGTGTAATGCTTTGATGGAACTGGCGGCAACTTATTGGTCAGGTTACGCTTGTCTTCCAATGCCAAGGCCAAACATTGCAGCACCTGGTCATGGCGCCATGTAAACCATCCTTGGCTAAGACCCACCTTACATCCTGTCAAAATGTGCCTTAATGTTGCAGGTGATGAACACAAAGAACATGAGGGATCCTCACCCACCCAAAGGTTTAGATTCTGTGGTGATGGGAGAACATCATATGCTGATCTGATGAGGAAACTGATTCTGCTCTGTTCCATTGTCCGTAGGTCTTGCCAGCTAATCTTGCATTGTTCCACACTCTCCCATCTCATCCATTCTCCCTGCTTGGCCTGGGAAATGGCCTTTACACACCTGATCCTTTCCTCCTGCTTTTGCACCTCATTGACTGCCAGCTTCCTCTGTTGAGCTGTGGTTGCCTTGTGCCATGTAGGAGGAGCTGAACTGAGACCAAAACCTCCTTTTCCCTGCTGAACTTGCCCCATAATATCACAGATTTGAAGGGCAGCCTTAGCATCTTCCACAGCTTTCTTTGTCTTCTATTTTCTTCCAGTTTTAAACAGAGGTGCTTCCTCCCTTACGCATTTCTTGCGTAAATCTACTAATGTCATTAGAAATTGGTAGCTGCAGTATTCCTTTACCATAAAGTCCCACTCTGCTGAGGCAGCATGGAACTCCCAACCATTTCCTGACATATGAACTGATTAAAGCTTTCAACTGTTGTCAGGGAAACCTTGTATACAGTCAGTGGCCACACCAGTCTTGGCAGTAGACCAAACTGAAAGCACCAGAGTTTCAGAAGAGCACTAAAACTCTCAGGACAATTTGGAGCAATAACTGAACCTGCTCACTGTCTGGACTGCAACTGTGATGTAGGGTACAGTACAGGGATGGTAATGAGACTGCTGTTGTGTAGCACTTTGAGCTGTTTTGTCACTTTTCTTTTATGGTTCAAGCTGCTGTTCAATGGAAGACTGATTCCCATCCTTGAGGTTGGATGTCCAGTTGGTGTTCCTGTATGTTTAAAGGTTGTTAAACCAATGCAATGATGCTCCTCAAAAGTGAGTGTGAGTGAGCGCTTCTGTCCAATGTGTGAGTGAGTGCTCCTCTCCAGTGACAGTGTCCCTTGTGTCCCTGTGCAGATGAGACTCCGATCATTGCAGTGATGGTGGCCCTGTCCTCTCTGTTGGTCATTGTCTTCATCATCATTGTGCTGTACATGCTGAGGTAGGAGATCTGCTCAGACTACCTGGATTGTATGTTTATTAATGTTTGATAGCTACCTCTGATCAAGTTTAGAGTGTATTTCTTACACACTCTTTGCTGTGTCAGGGAGACTATCATACAAAGCATGCAAGTTGAAGCACACTCTCAACTTGATTAGAGGTATCCACAAAATACTTCTGCACATTACAAGTCATTACATGTGACTAAAATAACATGCTATGGTTGAAGCATTTAGAATGTTTCTTCATTGACGTTCTTAGTGAAGTTATAAGTGTAGCTGCTACTTATCCATTCTCTAGAAGACATAACTTCTACTGCTGCTGAAATATGTTCCATTGTGAAGAGGCAAATAGCAAGGCTCTGCTCCTTCCCACCACAATGCCAGGGTATACAGTCAGGTTCTATAGTCACGTTCTACACAGTACAAAGAAAGGGAGGTAATGAAGAGGTGTAATGCACAGGTAAGACCACACTTGGATCACACATTACACACATTACAAAAGGGATATCCAGCAAACACAACCTGATTAATCCCAGGGCTCAAAGTGTAACAATTGAAGATTGATGTGGGAATCCTTTAAGAACCAGCTATATTGTTCTGGGACCAATGAGCTACTGGAATTGGCATATGAGAGAAAGCAATGAAGTGAGAACTAAGCTATTGCAGTAATATCTGAAGCTCTTCCAAGCTGCGTTCAGTGTGCAACCCTGCGGCCCTTTGTCTCCCATTCAGGTTTAAGAAGTACAAGCAGGCAGGGAGTCACTCCAACTCCTTCAGACTGGTCAATGGGCGTGCGGACGACACAGGTGAGGCATTTTCCTTTCAAAGTGACTGGCGATATAGGGAACAGCACAGCAGGAGGCTGTGATTCATTTCTCAGCAGCAGCCAATAGCATCGAGACCGCTACCTGCGAGTGCAAGGAAGTGTAACAGGGTCTGTTTACAAAGGGACTGTTCAGAATCCCCGGATTAGTCCAGGGATGGAAATATGACTCCCATTGCATAGCAGTTTGATCCATTCCTGGTTTTACGAGGAGTTTACAAGCTTGTTACCTTTCGACTGTGTGTAATCTTATTAAAACTGCTATGCAATAGGAGTCTCATGTTAATCCCTGTAGTTGATTACAACTTTGTGCATGCTACTTCAGAAAGTTGGAAGAACCTACCTGAAGTACTGTAGATGAATTTAAATAGAAGGGTGCCCTGATGTAGAAGATTTTAGGACGTGCCCCAAGAATAGAGCCTGAGCTACAACCACAGTTATGGCTTAATACAGAACAAATTAAATAAAACATAACATAATACACCATGATTGCACAGGGACAGTAACAGCAAGGATAGACTCTTCAATCTCAGACACAGGGACAGTAACAGCAAGGATAGACACTTCAATCTCAGACACAGGGGCAGTAACAGCAAGGATAGACACTTCAATCTCAGACACAGGGGCAGTAACAGCAAGGATAGACACTTCAATCTCAGACACAGGGGCAGTAACAGCAAGGATAGACACTTCAATCTCAGACACAGGGACAGTAACAGCAAGGATAGACACTTCAGTCTCAGACACAGGGACAGTAACAGCAAGGATAGACACTTCAATCTCAGACACAGGGACAGTAACAGCAAGGATAGACACTTCAATCTCAGACACAGGGACAGTAACAGAAAGGATAGACACTTCAATCTCAGACACAGGGGCAGTAACAGAAAGGATAGACACTTCAATCTCAGACACAGGGACAGTAACAGCAAGGATAGACACTCCAATCTCAGACACAGGGACAGTAACAGCAAGGATAGACACTCCAATCTCAGACACAGGGACAGTAACAGCAAGGATAGACACTCCAATCTCAGACACAGAGACAGTAACAGCAAGGATAGACACTTCAATCTCAGACACAGGGGCAGTAACAGCAAGGATAGACACTTCAATCTCAGACACAGGGACAGTAACAGCAAGGATAGACACTTCAGTCTCAGACAGAGGGACAGTAACAGCAAGGATAGACACTCCAGTCTCAAGCAGCCTGTGATGACCTCTCTTCTCCCTCTCTCTCTGTCTCAACTCTCTCCTTAGAGCTCCAGAGCATACCCCTCCTGGCCAGGTCTCCCAGCACTAACAGGAAGTACCCGCCCCTTTCTGTGGACAAGCTGGAGGAAGAGATCAACCGGCGCATGGCAGACGACAACAAGCTGTTCAGGGAGGAGTTCAACGTGAGTCTCTTTATAGTGTGTCTGTGTGTAATACAGATGAATATATAGGTTGTGAACACGCTTGAACACAAATGTATGGGAAGGGTTTCTAATGTGCATTTTTAAAGTTATTTTTGACAGGAATATCTTTAATTAGAAGTAGTTTAGCAGCACAATTTGTTTTGTTTTTTTTTGCACATTATTATTAAAAAGCTTTACTTTAGATGCTCCTCCAGGCACACAGTCCTGCCTGTTTCCAAAGGTAGCTTTATTGGAGGGCAGACTGCACCTACTACTCCTGACCCCCTCCTGTGATCTCCCTCTCCCTCCCCCACTCTCCCTGCATCTTCCTCCTCCCCGTTTCTCCCTTCGTCTGTCCCCCTCCCCCTGTCTGTCTCCCCCTCTCCAGGCCCTACCCGTGTGTCCCATCCAGGCAGCGTGTGACGCAGCTTCTAAAGAGGAGAACAAGGAGAAGAACCGCTATGTCAACATCCTGCCCTGTGAGTACCACTTCCTCCCTGCCTGGGCTCTGCTTACGCCACGGCAGTCCTAGGACACCAAGTACCTGCCATGACCTGTGTGTCATGACGTGTGCTGTGCATCACTGCTTCCTGCTAACCCACGATTGACCCCTACGTGGTGGCTATGACCCTGCAGACACTTGGTGCCAATTTCAAAACATACTCGATGCATTCTCCTCTGTTCTGCATGCTGCCTTCCTTTATGAAATGTAAAGCTGTTGAGATGAATAAATGTCTCTCTTACACAGCTGTGCTGGGGGCACTGTATATACAGGGTGACTCGGAAGTCACTGGAGAAATGTGGTAAATGTAATGAGAGTTACAGGTGCTGCTCAAACTGCTCCAGTGGCTTTCTAATTCCTTGTCTATCTTACACATCTACATTATATACAGTACAGGCTTGGTATTTCACAATTGGATACATAGCATGGATAATATTTAGTCAATTTATGAAAGGGTGATAAAGAAAATGTTCTAATTTGTACAGTTCCTGCTAATGTATTTGTTCAGTTGGCCGCTGTGTACATTAGTATTTAAAGTTATTGTTGTGCAGATTGTATTGAAGTGCTGCAGCTCTATCAGTAGATATCATTCTATACACTCAGTGATGGAAATACAACCTTGATTAGCCACAGTGTATAGGTAACAAGGTGTCTTATTCAGCTCATAACCAGGAATTCAGCAAACTTCTATGCAATGGGAGTCCTGTTTCCATCCCTGACACTGCATTTTCTATGCTGTGTCCTGCTCTATATGTACTGTAATATATACTCTGCTATGCTCTAAACTGTACTGTATGTACTAAGCTCTATACTGCAGGCTCTGAGCGGCTCTCATATGCTGTGCTGTTCTTTTCTGGTTCCTAGATGATCACTCAAGAGTCCACCTGTCTTCGCTAGAGGGGGTGCCAGACTCGGACTTCATCAACGCCTCCTTCATCAACGTGAGTGCCTTCTGAGGGGGTGGGTGCATTACCCCTAACTCTCACCCTAACCCTAACCTCTCCCTCCTTGAGGGAGTCTCGGACTCGGACTTTGACGTGAGTGCCTTCTGAGGGAGTGGGTGCATTAACCCTAATCCTAACCCTCACCCTAACCTCTCCCTGCTAGAGGGAGTCTCAGACTTGGATTTCATCAACATGAGTGCCTTCCAGCGGGGTGGGGGGGTGGGGTGGGGTGGGAGCATTACATGTGTTTATTCAGTCATGTATTGATTGATTGATTTCATTTTGCTTTACATTGAAAGTGTTTTAATCCTTTGTAATTGGTATTGATGACCGTAAAACCCAGTTCTAACTGATTCCGTCCCTTGGGAGTGTGAATGCAATACTTCTCCCAGGAGAGGCTTGAAATCCTGGGTTTAAACTTCTCAGAGTAGATCCCTTTTGCATGTACCCACATGTTACTATGTCCTCCTTTACTCTCATTTCCTTTTTAACTGAAGATGCACCACATACCAGGTGGCCTGCATGTAATTCCGTGCTTCATATCTGTTGGTGTCTAGAAACTGCAGTAAACTTGGACTGTTCAAATACACCAAGCAGCGCCATCTAGGGGCATTCAGATGTTGTGTAATTAAACTACATTGCTAAAGCAGTTCTCCCCCATTCAGTTTGCGCTGCCGAATGAACTCAATGAACTGTTCCAGTGACAGCAAAGCAGTTGAATGGCAAGCTAGCTGATGGATCAGGGTTTAGTTTAAACGTTTGGGAATGTCTCAAGCTTGACACCCTGACTTGCATGTAATGTGCTTCTTGCTCATTTTCAAAGGCATGCTTTTTTATTTCTAACTCCGTTGTTTTTACACATTCATTCTGTGGGATTGGGGGAAGCCTGTGCACACCGGCGTGGGATAAGACATAGTTTTGTGTGTTTGGAAGCTGGTGGAAAAGGAGCTGCTCATGTGTCTCTGTGTCTCCCACTCAGGGATACCAGGAGAAGAACAAGTTCATCGCAGCTCAAGGTAACAGGGCGTGTTTGTACTGGTCAGGTCTGTGTGTGCGGGTCTCTGTCTGGGGGTGTGTGTCTCTGTATCTCCCACTCAGGGATACCAGGAGAAGAACAAGTTAATCGCAGCTCAAGGTAACAGGGCGTGTTTGTACTGGTCAGGTCTGTGTGTGTGGGTCTCTGTCTGGGGGTGTGTGTTTGTTTCTGTAGGTCTGTCTTTGTGGCTATCTGTGTGTGTGTGTGTGGGGGGGGGGTCTCGGTTTCTGTGGGTCTGTCTTTGTGTCTATCTGTCTGTGTATGTATGTGTGTGTATGTGTGTGTGGGGGGGGGGGGGGGGGGGTTTATATTGTTACAGGGTCACAAAAATTCATAGAAAATCTGACAAAACTTACCTTATGAGGACATAGGCTATGTCTCCATTGTGTTTGAACATACATGTATATTTCAAACATAGTTTTAAAAGAAAACTTTAAATGCAGGAGTTTTCACTTTAGGCCAGCTGTCCTTGTTGTGGTGATCCATGCCCCTCTCGTGTGTGAAATAATGAATAATTGTAAAGCATGTGACCTGCTTTATTTAGACTTCCAGAACGCTTCTGACAAAGTCCTGCATTAAAGATTAATTCTCAAACTGAATGCAGAAAGGATTCAAAGAATTGCATGCACATGGATTAGGGAGTGGTTAACATGTAGAAAACAGAAAGTACTGATTAGAGGAGAAACCTCAAAATGTGACGAAGTAACCAGTGGAGTACTACAGGGATCAGTATTAGGTCCTGTGCTATTCCTAATCTACAATAATGACTTAGATTCTGGTATAGTAAGCAAACTTGTTAAATTTGCAGATGACACAAAAATAGGAGGAGTGGCAAACACTGTTGCAGCAGCAGGTCATTCAAAATGATCTAGACAACCTTCAGAAATGGGCAGACGCATGAGAAATGACATTTAATAGAGAAAAGTGTAAGGTACTGAACGCAGGCAATAAAAAATGTGCATTAAAAATATCATATGGGAGATACTGAAATTGAAGAAGGAATCTATGAAAAAGACCAAGGAGTTTATGTTGACTCAGAAATGTCTTCATCTAGATGTGGGGAAGCTATAAAAGGCCAACAAATTGCTGGGATATATAGTCAAAAGTGTTGAATTTAAATAAAGGGAAGTAATGTTAAAAATTTACAATGCATTAGTAAGACCTCATCTACAATATTGTGTTCAATTCTGGTCACCTCGCTACAAAAAGGATATTGCTGCTCTAGAAAGAGTGCAGAGAAGAGTGACCAGAATTATTCCTGGTTTAAAAGGAATGTCACATGAAGACAGGCTAAAATAATTTAATCTATTCAGTCTTGAACAAAGAAGATTAAAAGGTATTGACAATGTCGATCCAAGGGACTTTTTCTGAAAAAAGAAACTAGGACCAGGGGTCACAAATGGAGATTAGATAAAGGGGCATTCAGAACAGAAAATATGTACTTTTTTACACAGAGAAACATGGGAATCTGGAACCAACTCCCAGTAATGTTGTTGAAGCTGACACCCTGGGATCCTTCAAGAAGCTACTTGATGAGATTCTGGGATCAATAAGCTACTGACAACCAAATGAGCAAGTTGGGCTGAATGGCCTTCTCTCGTTTGTAACCTTTCTTATGTTCTGATTGTCTAGCTCTTTAACTCTCTCCCTCTCTGCTCTCAGGACCGAAGGAGGAGACTGTCAATGACTTCTGGAGGATGATCTGGGAGCAGAATACGGCCACCATCGTCATGGTAACCAACCTGAAGGAGCGAAAGGAGGTGGGTGTGACAGTGCGGGCCGGGTCACGTGGGTACGATGAGTTTTTGCATGATGTGGTTCCTGTCTGGCTGACTGGCTTGCTGCTCTTCTCCTCGCAGTGTAAGTGTGCTCAGTACTGGCCGGACCAGGGCTGCTGGACCTATGGGAACATCCGGGTGTCAGTGGAAGATATGATGGTGCTGGTCGACTACACCATCCGCAAGTTCTGCATCCAGCAGGTAGAGCCGCCATGAGCAGGGAGGGGCTGCTTTCATCTTGAAACAGAATGAATTGGAATAGAATGTCTGTCACTATGCACTGTGAGCAGGGAGGGGCTGCTTTCATCTTGAAACAGTCTATTCCAATTCATTCTGTCTGTCACTGTACACTGTGAGCAGGGAGGGGCTGCTTTCATCTTGAAACAGTCTATTCCAATTCATTCTGTCTGTCACTGTACACTGTGAGCAGGGAGGGGCTGCTTTCATCTTGAAACAGTCTATTCCAATTCATTCTGTCTGTCACTGTACACTGTGAGCAGGGAGGGGCTGCTTTCATCTTGAAACAGTCTATCCCAATTCATTCTGTCTGTCACGATACACTGTGAGTGGGACCAGATTCCTTTCAGAGAGACTGCCCCTTTAAACAATCCATTCCAGGTCTGTCTGTCTGTTTGTTTCTATACACTGTGAGAGGCTGCTCATTGAAACATTCCATTGTAATATTATTGTTGTGTTTCTCTGTGGAGTTGTTGTCCAGTGGTTAAAGTGGTTGAAGTCCAGGGCTTGTAACCAGAAGGTCACCAGTTCAAATCCCAGTTCTGCCACTGACTGACTCACTGTGTGACCCTGAGCAAGTCAATTAACCTCCCTGTGCTCCATCCTGCAGATGCAATGTTAAATCACTGTTCTCTCTCTCTCTCTCTCTCAGGTTGGCGACGCATCCAATAAGAAGCCTCAGCGCCTCCTCACTCAGTTCCACTTCACCAGCTGGCCTGATTTCGGGGTCCCCTTCACCCCTATTGGGATGCTCAAGTTCCTCAAGAAGGTCAAGACCTGCAACCCCCAGTATGCCGGGGCCATAGTGGTGCACTGCAGGTAGGGGCTGTGGGGGGGTGCTGGAGTAAAGCAGTGTTACCTATTGATTGACTGATAACTGAAACAAAGAAACTCCCAAACGAGAGGAGGCCATTGAGCCCATCAGTGCACTTCCACTTCCAAGTAGCTGACTCAGAACTTTGAAGTTGGGTCCTAAATGATCCCAGTGATTCTGCATCAGTGACATGACTTGGTACCCCATTCTTTACCCTCACCAGTCTTTGTAAAGAAATGTCTCCTAGCCTCTGTTCTCTTTACTGGTTACTATACTGCTCTGAAAGTATTGGCTATAGGCTTAACTTTGTCCCCTCTTAAGATTTTAAAGACCTCAACAAGTCTGTTTGAATTCCTTTGTTCTTGAGTAAATAGATTCAGTTCCTTCACCTCTCCTCTTAACCCTTCGTATCCTGTGATTAGTCTGGTTGCTCTTCGTTGGTTACTCGGTGCCCTACTGATACTGTGCTTTGCAGGACTGAGCTCAGTATTCCAGTGCTCTGTACATTATCATCACACCACCTTTGACTTACGGACACCCCTGTGTTTCAGCGCTGGCGTCGGACGGACAGGCACCTTCATCGTGATCGACGCCATGCTGGATATGATGACATCAGAGCGCAAGGTGGACGTATTCGGCTTCGTGACGAGGATCCGGGCGCAGCGCTGTCAGATGGTTCAGACTGATGTGAGAGGATTGTGAGCTCAGACAGAGAGCTCTGTCCTGGCTTTCAGAACTACCTTCAATTGAGTAGCATTTAAATGGTCAAGAGTTTGTTAAATAAGTTGTCCTACCTTATAGCTGCATGAACAACTCCATTAGTAACGCCACAGGCTCATGTGATTTGTTCATGATGTGATGAGAATCGGTTCATTCTGAGCAGACTTACCAGGGGTCTGATTCAAACTCCTGTTCTTTCAAGATTTGACCTAAACGGGGCTTCTGAGATCTACAACTCTGGCCAAAGGTTTTGCATCACCACTAATCCACACTGTATTGAATACGGTCTCTCGCCCTCCCTCTCAATCTCACATACACACACAGTATTGAAAGTGCTGTCTCTCAGATCCCCAGTTATCCACACTGTGTAATGATCACTCTGCACAACTGAGAAGCAGTTGTACTGTCCTCCCTAAGGAGATACTACCAGCCCAATATCTATGACTAATTAAGTCAGCAAGAGTGACAGAGAGCAAAAGCAGGGACGTCAGAGGTGTCAATTTCACAAACAAACGGTTTATTGTTGTGAACTATAATGTAATAAATGAAATATAATGACAACAACTTATTGCAGAGAACAGTTAGTTAAGTGGAAGGTACAGGTGAGTAAGAAAGTAAAGTGAATTAAACAAACATCCAAACAAACTAACACTAAAAGCTAAATGAATGCGGTGTCCGGTGGGCCTCCAACAAACCCCCCCCCCCCCACCCCCCCCACCACCCCACCCCACCCCCCCCACCCCCCCCACCCACCCCCCCACACACACACACACACACACACACACACACACACACACACACACAACTAACACATGGACAGGCAAAAGAGATGAAGGTGAATGAATAATTATACAAGGAAAACAATTACAAAGACAGTCTTGATGGCAATGGATGATAAATGAAATTTAGGCCTAACAAGTCCAGTGAAGCAATGCACATGAAATCCAAGTAACAAAACTACAGGAACAAAAGTATCAAAGTAGAAAAAACCAGCAAACAGAAAAGAAATAATCTCACCAACAAATAATGAAGTCCCAAATAGAGTCCTGTACTGATGATGGTGGATGAAGGCTGATGAAAAAATAACGATCGTTGAAAATGGTGAGTCTGTTGAGTAGTTCCGGGTTGAGTGGTGAACAGCCGTTTGGAAAATATCTGGAGGATCAGGAACAAAATAGAGACTGAACACACTACCAAAAAACAAACCCTAAACAGACCTTGAACAGCAACTAAACTTAAACAAGTAACAGTGTAAACAAAACAGAAAGGTTTAGACAAAGTACAAGATTATAAAAAGAGAAAATGGATGCACCAGTATTTATCTAAAATAGTTAAAGTTACTCTGTTAAGTAATATGCTATTTGTTTGTAAATGGATTCCCTCCTGGCCTAGCCAGCCAGCTTTAATACTGGTACTGGCTTCCAAGGAGCTCTGAGATTGGAGGAGTGGATATCTGAATGAGCCAGTGGGGGGAGAGGATGAACAGAGGGTGAAAGCAAGGAACTATGGGAAATTGAGTTTAACCTGGCCAAGCTACTGTCCCTAATTAAAGGGACAGGTGGGTGAAACTTACACCCACTTCATGGAGCAAGTGAATTTCTACAACTGTATTGAATACGGTCTCTCCCTCTCACTCTCACACACACACAGTATTGAAAGTACTGTCTCTCGGATCCCCAGTTATCCACACTGTATTGAATACGGTCTCTCCCTCTCCCTCTCACACACACACACACACACACACACACACAGTATTGAAAGTACTGTCTCTCAGATCCCCAGTTATCCACACTGTATTGAATACAGTCTCTCTCCCTCCCTCATACAGATGCAGTACGTGTTTATCTACCAGGCTATGCTGGAGCACTATCTGTACGGAGACACCGAGCTGGAAGTGACTTCGCTGGAGACACACCTGCAGAAACTCTACAACAAGACCCCCGTGACCACCTGCAGCGGCCTGGAGGCAGAGTTCAAGGTGAGACGCTGGGAGGGTTGGGCTGGGGCTGGGGCACACTGGGAGGGGGCTGCCCATCCTTTTCATAGGCGAGGGGAATGTAAGCCCAGGTTGAGATACAGCCTGGAAAGAATTCTGAACTGCCTGGGAATTTAGTCCCTAGTGTGTGGGTATATTGACACCACTAGTGTTTACATTGCAGCCTTTTTCTTTTTTTGTTTCTCTCCACTATCACCTTTCAATCTTGATCAGTGCACATGAATGATACATGTAGTGCATACTCTGTCTGTCTGTCTGTCTTTCAACTATGTGCCCTTTGCAATAAATACCAGAACCCAGCCCCACTCACAACCCCTATCCAGTCCTGTGTTTGACATACCGTTGCACACCCCTATACCATGACTTTCTTGTGCTTGGAACTTTGTCAGGGTGTACATAGTGGGTACATAGGGGATAGCACAGGGGGGAATATAAACCGCATGCACTGGAGATCTCAGATGAGGCAAAGCAGTACCTGTGCTGTGCACAGTTACAGAATACACACACGCACACAGACACACCCTGGATGGAGATCTCAGACCAGGCAAACCAGGAGCTGTGCTGTGCACAGTTACAGAGCTCACACACACACACACCCTGGACTATCTAGGAAGTGGTGAGCTGAAGACATGGTGTTGTATTGAGTTGTTCTCACCGCAGCTTCTCCTGCTTCCCTTTCAGAAGCTGACGTCAATAAAGATCCAGAACGACAAGATGAGGACGGGCAACCTACCGGCCAACATGAAGAAGAACCGTGTGCTGCAGATCATCCCCTGTGAGAGCTCTGCATGTAGCAAACCCAGAAACAAGGATGGCAATGCCAGCTCGTTAGGGCATTTTCTAACCAGTCACTGCACTGTTTAGTCAATACATTAAGATAGCTGTACTCAGTAGGGGTGTTGAGACCTAGTCATGTGACACTGGCGCCATGTTTTTTAAATACTGTTATTTAAAAGATGTAATACTTTGTGTCTAAATATTTTATTGAAACACAGACTTGCAGTATGATGTTATTGAATGTTAGAATGTATTCATGTATTGCTACTGAGCCTGCAGTGATTTCTAATGTTTAAGGCTGTTTATCCGGTTAAACATTAAAAAGATTGCTGTACAGAAAATATATTCATCCTGCAAAACCCCCATGTTTTTGAAAGTCTATAGTGACGCACTCTGCAAAGATCTATTCTAGTGTTGTGGTCTATTTTAATTAGAGATAATTCCCTTTAAGACCTGATGTCTTGTTTCTTGTGTGGCAATTTGGAATTCTACCTACTTCTCCTGGGAAAGTGAGACTGCAGACCTGTTTGTGTTGGGATGTAACTCTGTTAGTAACCCTGCTGCTGCTGCTGTTCTGTTTGCAGACGAGTTTAACCGTGTGATCATCCCAGTGAAGAGAGGAGAGGAGTACACAGACTATGTCAACGCCTCCTTCATTGATGTGAGTGCGCAAGTGTGAGTGTGCTGCTTTACGAGGCTGGGTATGCCCTGGAGTGCACAGCACTCGCTTCACTGAGTTTAGGGTGGAACTGAAAAAGAAAAGCAGTATTGCATGCACCCAAGTTACAAAAAAATCTGTTGTATAAAGTGCTCAAATTCAGTTAGTTTCTAGGGAAGTTCTGAGGCAGAACGCTCTCTTACAGCTGAGAGTCAGCATGCTGTCTGTCTGCTTCTCAGTCTCATTGTCTAACCCCTGTCTGTGTCTCGTTGTCTAACCCTTGTCTGTGTCTTGTTGTCTCAGGGCTACAGGCAGAAGGACTCTTACATTGCCAGTCAGGGTCCTCTCCAGCACACCATTGAGGATTTCTGGAGAATGATCTGGGAGTGGAAGTCGTGCTCCATCGTCATGCTGACGGAGCTGGAGGAGCGAGGACAGGTGAGGGGGCAGACACCAGGGGCAGGCTGCTGATCACACTGTTGGAGACATCGAGTGTTGTGTATGGTTAGACTTGATCGTCCAGAACATTTAAACCCTCAACAGTGCTGAATTTACTACTAAAAGAAACGCAAATTCAAGGACAAACATTTTATTCAATGTCTTCTAGTCGAAACATTTGATATTGTATTTGAGCTTGTTTTTTTTTTTGTAATTGTATTGTAAGACTCGACCAGCAGCACAGAGAAGGCAGGACAGTCATACAAACTGTAAAGATTCAATACTTGAGTGCTGCTGTTTGTTTTTTGTTCTGTTTTGAATGGTTTATTGTATGTGTTGCTGACGGTTTTGTCTTGTTTTGCATGCTGATGCTTGGCTGTGTTCAGGAGAAGTGTGTGCAGTACTGGCCGTCAGAGAGCACTCTGAGCTGTGGTGATATCACCATAGAGCTGAAGAAGGAGGAGGAGAGCGAGAGCTACACCGTGAGGGACCTGCTCGTATCCAACAACCGAGTGAGTAACCTTGACATCCCTGAACCCCCCAACACCACTCTGGGACCCCAGCCCCCGGAGAGCTGGGTGCTGAGCCTACAGCCACAATAGTCTACAGTGTATTCTAGCCTGGTGCAGTCTGTGCGTAACCTGAGTCTGTCTCTCTGCAGGAGAATAAGAGCCGGCTGGTGCGTCAGTTCCATTTCCACGGCTGGCCGGAGGTGGGGATCCCTGCAGACGGCAAGGGGATGATCAACCTGATTGCAGCCGTTCAGAAACAGCAGCAGCAGTCTGGCAACCACCCCTTCACTGTACACTGCAGGTCTGTACAGAGCAATACTGACCACCACATCACTGTGCACTGCAGGTCTGTACAGAGCAATACTGACCACCCCATCACTGTACACTGCAGGTCTGTGCAGAGCAATACTGACCACCCCATCACTGTGCACTGCAGGTCTGTACAGAGCAATACTGACCACCCCATCACTGTGCACTGCAGGTCTGTACAGAGCAATACTGACCACCCCATCACTGTGCACTGCTGGGCTGTACAGAGCAATACTGACCACCCCATCACTGTGCACTGCTGGGCTGTACAGAGCAATACTGACCACCCCATCACTGTGCACTGCAGGGCTGTACAGAGCAATACTGACCTTGTGCTGATGCAAGCTCTGTGTGTTATTGATTCTTACCCTCTTGTCTCCTCTCAGTGCTGGCGCCGGCCGCACTGGTACCTTCTGTGCCCTGAGCACTGTGCTGGAGAGGGTGAAAGCAGAGGGTATCCTGGACGTCTTTCAAACTGTGAAGAGCCTTCGACTGCAGAGACCACACATGGTCCAAACACTGGTAACCAAGCCTTTACTGTTTCTCAGGGGTTCACTTCATTCAGATCAGTCCTAAACCACATATATGCCTTGCTTTGAAAGGAGAGAAGCAAATCATTTGAACATGTTTATTTCCCGCATTAATGAGATGCAGCTCTGCAATCAGAGGCTCATGGGTGCCGTGTAGTTTTGTAGATTTCATGTGGCTTGCCGGCCCAAGTTTTATCATCATTTCCATTTTATTGTGATTGTGGTTGTGGTTCTCATAACCTGGACTGCAGCCTCCTCTGGACACAAAGCAAAGGTAGCATCAGTAATCTAAACGGTGGCAGCATTCAAATCTTGTGTTGCTTAAACATGTTTATAATTGATTGGCTCCTCGTAGACCTGTAGAGTTGTATGTGAAAGATCCTTCCACTCAACACTGCAGAGCTGCATAGAGGTCTATAGGAAAGACAATTCAAAACTACAGAGCTGTATAGTTTAATTAGCACTGCAGTATTTAATAAAGTGCATTGCCTGTTTCCCTTTCAGGAGCAGTATGAATTCTGTTACAAGGTGGTGCAGGAGTATATCGATGCCTTTTCTGATTACGCTAACTTCAAGTAGACAGACGGATGGATGGACACGCCCGCTCGCTCGCATACTAGAGAGATGCCTTCTTGAATATTTTGTAATACTGTATTGTTAATATACCCGAACCTGTGTATATACTTCTGTTGTTTTAAGAAGCTAGAACAGTAAGCTTCAATAGTAGCTGGAGATTTTATATGTAGCATAGACTTGGCATATTATATATATAATATATATATATATATATATATATATATATATATATATATATATATATATATATATATATATATATACTTCTTTCTGAACTTTAGAAGAAGAGGAGAAAGGGGACAAAGAACAGTTTTATTATGGGGGGGGTTGGCGTTATCTTGATTTTCATTTTAATATGAGATCTCTTCACTGCTGGGGGAGTCGCACTGTTTTTAGTTTACACTACAATCGCTTTGCCTTGCTGAAGTCGACCTGCCCTGCAGAACGATGCCTGAACTGCATTAACATTAAAACTACAATACGATGGAACATTGCTGCCTGATCGCAGGCTCCCCCCTTTCCACAACCTGGGAGCGGGTTTTCTCATACCATGCATTCATTTAAAATAGAGCAGTGTTGCATTGGAGGAAGGAATGCGCTTCTGTGTCAGACACATTAAACAAGTGTTCCAGGATACAGGGCTGCCCCAATCTCTGCTGAACTTTTCCCCTTCCAGCCTCTCAGAAATCCAGGAAGGGCTTCAATTAAAATCAGTCTTTATCCAGGGAGCGATGCTCTGGTGAGACTTACCCAGAGTTTATCCAGGGAGCGATACTCTGGTGAGACTTACCCAGAATTTTGGCAGAGAGAACATTAGCAAGACAATAATTGTCAATGCAGCCCTTTATTCTCGGAGTGTAGGGTCAATTCTCATAATCTAAGAATCATTCCTCCCAATCCAGGGCCCAGTGATCCCAGTCCGAGGCAGGTGTCTGCAATACGTTCCACATTTCATTACAGTCCAACAGCAGTTTAGCACAAGTTGGGGGAACTTTATTTTGACAGATCAATCAGGGCCTAGTTTGTTCTATTCATGGTCCGTATCACAACAAGCGGAGCACAGCCCAATCTTCAGAGATCAGAACAGCACGATGACTGCGACGTATACAGCTCCTTACCACGCATCTCGACAAGGAAATCTAACATTCCACGCCCCCTTTTATCTGGGGCCAGCTGTTTTGTTTTTCAAAAGTATTTTATAGTGTGTTGGGGTTTTTTCCATTTGTAATTATTATTATTTTATTTTTTTCCAGAGATATTGTTCACATATACTGCTGAATGTGAGTACAGAACTCACTCCACTACTACAAAACAGGACCAGTGTTTTTGAAGTGCGCTTTTACATTTTATTTTGTTTTTAACAATTGCAAATGATTTAAATTGATTTCTCTACCAATTTTGTCCTTTGTGAATGTATTTCTTTTGACTGTCTGCAGGTTCAGTGTGCACCATGAACTATCCAATGAATGAATTCATGAATGTCTGGCAGTTATTGACCGCACAGTGACAGGGCTCCTCTAGAGGGCACCAGTGTTGCTGTTTTAAAAATGGTGGTGTGTGAAAAGAACACTGCTCAATGCTAATTAAAGCTATTTTGATTACCGGAGCTAACTTTCAACATACACTACCTACTGAGCCAGAACCTACAAGCAGCCGTTACTATTATTGTCAAGGGATGCTGGTTTGCATGCTTAAATATGTTGGAAATGTTTTCTGTGTTTTGTTGGGGTTTTTTTTGTTTTGTTTTTTGTTTTTTGTTTTTACAATAAAATGCAAGTCAGTCAGTGGCCATCTTCTAATTTTTTTTTTTTTTTTTTTTTTTTTCTAAAGCAGCAATTCCAAAGAGGGGTAGAACTGTCACAGTTACGCATTGTGAGTGGTCAATTCGTTGTATTTTTCAAAAGAGGCAATACAAAAATCCGGTAACAAATACTTTGTTGTTTTTTTTTTTTAAATCAGTGAGTGTTTTGTATTGTAGTTGTAATGATAAACAGAGTGTTAAAATGCTGGGTTCAGCTTTGCCTCTCTCTCTCTCACACACACACACACACATACACACACCCACCCCCTCCATCTTTCTTGAGAAATAAAAGCTACATATCTATAGGTCCATTTTGTATTTGTTTAAAAATTAGATTTGACATTCCTCCTCCGTGCCTGTGTACCAGATCGCTGAGTGACCTCACACTGCAGCAGTGTCAGTCACAAGATCGCACGTCTCTTAACAGCTCTGTATCACAGGCCTCTTCTCCTCGAAGAGATCACACACCTCTTAACAGCTCTGCATCACAGGCCTCTTCTCCTCGAAGAGATCGCACGCCTCTTAACAGCTCTGTATCACAGGCCTCTTTTCCTCGAAGAGATTGCACGCCTCTTAACAGCTCTGTATCACAGGCCTCTTCTCCTCGAAGAGATTGCACGCCTCTTAACAGCTCTGTATCACAGGCCTCTTCACCTCGAAGAGATCGCATGCCTCTTAACAGCTCTGTATCACAGGCCTCTTCACGTTACCGCACACGGGACCTGCACTCTGCTAGGATGTATACGTATAATATAAATATACGTCCTGGACATTGTAACTGTGCATTGTTTTGCAGAATAACCAAATATGGAAACCTGCTTCTACTGCATTTCTGTATCAGACTTTGAACTCTACAACACCCTGTGTCTGGACGAATGCTCTAGAACATGGATATGGGGTGGGTGCTCTAGAACATTTTTAGCACATCGCTGGATCAGTTTGCCAAAAAAGCATCCATAGTGTTAATAGAACTGTCAGCCTTGTATACTAAATGCCCATTTATAAAAGCTCCTGGGATTTCCCCACATGGATAACTTGAAGCCAGAACGACACAAATTACACAGTGGGTTCAGAAGGACAGTGAGTGCACTGGGCAGTAACACAGCAGCTCCAGGGAGGTGTTCCTGGTTTCGTTTGGTTTTCTTTTTTTTTTTTTTTTTTTTTTTGGGGGGGGGGGGGGGGGGGGGGGGGGTCGCAGTCCTCGGTCCGAGCTCACTGATTATGAGCTGCAGCAGTGTCTCCCCGGCATGTTCATTGAGTATTTACCGATTCCTGGGCTTTTAAATCTTTATAAAGTTTTATTTATATTTTTATTCATAGGTTTGTCTTTTGTTTTTGAAAGAAATATATAATAATCAGCCGGGACCATTTTGATTTTTATCAGATGTGTTTTCTTCATTTTATGTAGTTTTTTCATTTGTTGTTTTGTGTTTTTGTTAATCAAAATAAAAAAAAGTAAATAAATAAAATGCCAAATGGCCTTTCTAAGTGAAATACTGTTACAACCTCTAATAAAAATGCTTGAGATTGTATCACCTTCCTTGTTTCTTGATTCCGTCGCTGACTCTCTGGTCGTTTCTTGATTCCGTGTAACTGTTCCTTCCTCGCTGACTCTCTGGTCGTTCCTTGATTCCGTGTAACTGTTCCTTCCTCTCTGACTCTCTGGTCGTTCCTTGATTCCGTGTAACTGTTCCTTCCTCTCTGACTCTCTGGTCGTTTCTTGATTCCGTGTAACTGTTCCTTCCTCTCTGACTCTCTGGTTGTTTCTTGATTCCGTGTAACTGTTCCTTCCTCGCTGAGTCTGGTTGTTTCTTGATTCCGTGTAACTGTTCCTTCCTCTCTGACTCTCTGGTCGTTTCTTGATTCTGTGTAACTGTTCCTTCCTCTCTGACTCTCTGGTTGTTTCTTGATTCCGTGTAACTGTTCCTTCCTCGCTGACTCTCTGGTCGTTTCTTGATTCCGTGTAACTGTTCCTTCCTCTCTGACTCTCTGGTCGTTTCTTGATTCCGTGTAACTGTTCCTTCCTCTCTGACTCTCTGGTCGTTTCTTGATTCCGTGTAACTGTTCCTTCCTCTCTGACTCTCTGGTCGTTTCTTGATTCCGTGTAATTGTTCCTTCCTCTCTGACTCTCTGGTTGTTTCTTGATTCCGTGTAACTGTTCCTTCCTCTCTGACTCTCTGGTTGTTTCTTGATTCCGTGTAACTGTTCCTTCCTCTCTGACTCTCTGGTTGTTTCTTGATTCCGTGTAACTGTTCCTTCCTCTCTGACTCTCTGGTCGTTTCTTGATTCCGTGTAACTGTTCCTTCCTCTCTGACTCTCTGGTCGTTTCTTGATTCCGTGTAACTGTTCCTTCCTCGCTGATTCTCTGGTCGTTTCTTGATTCCGTATAACTGTTCCTTCCTCTCTGACTCTCTGGTTGTTTCTTGATTCCGTGTAACTGTTCCTTCCTCGCTGAGTCTGGTTGTTTCTTGATTCCGTGTAACTGTTCCTTCCTCTCTGACTCTCTGGTCGTTTCTTGATTCCGTGTAACTGTTCCTTCCTCTCTGACTCTCTGGTCGTTTCTTGATTCCGTGTAACTGTTCCTTCCTCCCTGACTCTCTGGTCGTTTCTTGATTCCGTGTAACTGTTCCTTCCTCTCTGACTCTCTGGTCGTTTCTTGATTCCGTGTAACTGTTCCTTCCTCCCTGACTCTCTGGTTGTTTCTTGATTCCGTGTAACTGTTCCTTCCTCTCTGACTCTCTGGTTGTTTCTTGATTCCGTGTAACTGTTCCTTCCTCTCTGACTCTCTGGTTGTTTCTTGATTCCGTGTAACTGTTCCTTCCTCTCTGACTCTCTGGTTGTTTCTTGATTCCGTGTAACTGTTCCTTCCTCTCTGACTCTCTGGTCGTTTCTTGATTCCGTGTAACTGTTCCTTCCTCGCTGACTCTCTGGTCGTTTCTTGATTCCATGTAACTGTTCCTAAGTGTAACGTCTCCCAGCTTGTCAGAGCCGCTGGCGCAGGGTAATACTCCCCAGCTTTGATCTTCCATTGCTCACTAGTCACAGAAACCATGTCTTCAGCTCAACTCGCTCACATTCTAGGTTTTCTTTTTTATTAAAATAAGACAATTTGCCCACAGCTAATTTTTTTGTATGTATTTGTATCTATATAGCTACCTATTTATCCTCTGTATCTGTCTATCCTCAGCTAGGGCCAACAGCTGTGCATCACCCCATATAATGAAGTAATTTTCCTTCATGAATTTGAATGAAACCTGTTGAGTAATGTTACATTAACGTATTGAATTACATACCACTTTGTAGTTTTCTATACACTTAATGAAAAAATGACATTTTGAAATCCATTGTGAAATATTGTAATACTATTATGGCTACTTGTAGATTTTTGTGATATTATTTTATAGTATCTTTGATTTACAGATGATGTTAAAAGATCTATAATTATATATATATATATATATATATATATATATATATATATATATATTTTTTTTTTTTTTTTTTGTAAAGTTCTAGGTGATGCAAAACTTTTTGCCATAGCTGTGTATATCTATCCATCTTCTTGAGACAGAGGCAGCTTCAACCTTTGACCTGTTCAGTTTAGTTGTAATCCTGGTTAATCTTGTATAATCAGATTCCATGTTTCACAATTGATTTGGGAATTACTAAAGCATTTGTGTCCTAAACTAAGGCAGATCACTTAGAAATGTTTTTTGTTTAAGTTGCAGCACTGAAACTGAGAAAGAGCGAGCCCTTTCAGGAATGGGTGTCCAGCGCAGTGTCCAGTCATGTCATGCTAAAGAAAGAGCCCTTTAAGAATGAGTGTCCAGTCATGTTATACTAAAGAGCCCTTTAAGAATGTGTCCAGTCATGTTATACTAAAGAGCCCTTTAAGAATGAGTGTCCAGTCATGTTATACTAAACAAAAGAAAGAGCCCTTTAAGCCCTTTAAGAATGTGTCCAGTCATGTTATACTAAAGAGCCCTTTAAGAATGAGTGTCCAGTCATGTCATGCTAAAGAAAGAGCCCTTTAAGAATGAGTGTCCAGTCATGTTATACTAAAGAAAGAGCCCTTTAAGAATGAGTGTCCAGTCATGTTATACTAAAGAAAGAGCCCTTTAAGAATGAGTGTCCAGTCATGTTATACTAAAGAAAGAGCCCTTTAAGAATGAGTGTCCAGTCATGTTATACTGAAGAAATTTTATAATTGAGTGCCAATATTCTTAAAGGGTGCCAAGAAGACAGGTCAGTGGACGATGTGTTTCAGCTACTAGTGGCGAGGGAGAGTCCAATTTTTACATGAGGAGGCATTAAGACAATGGGTCTGTTGGATTCTTTACGCACACAATAGTTGGAATTGTTTGCACTGTTTCCCCTTGTGCACAATGCTGCAGCACCCTGGTTTAAAGGGGAGTCTGGAACAACCTCATCATTAGAAGTTCAGACCAGTGTGAAAAGCAATGGGGTCTTTTTTTCTGGTCATGCAGAAATCTCATTATCAACTCAGCAACGGTAACGCATTGTTCAGACTGTGTTTTTAGACCCCTAACCCAGTACATGTAGAGGGGAATGGGGACAGTTGAGCCAATTTCTGTTTACTAGCCAGGGCCAGCACAGACACATCTCAATAGCACGAGCACTGACACAAAGAGAGACCGACACATTGCATACTCAGTAAGATATAATAACAGTACAGTAAAACATTTATTCCAAACATTAACAAATCAGCTGCTGTTCATAATGCCTGTGTCGTTCATCTTTATTACACTCATAATTCTCATAAGGTAGTGATTGGACATCACAAGCTGAGACAGTAGCACATCTGCCAAAGCTCTGAGTTACCGATAAAGCTTAGGCCATCAATATATATTCAATAATTTACTACATACATATATGTGCTATTAAAGCATCTAGTTCAGCATTTAGACATAAATGCAATGCACTTTGCTAAGTGCTTTCAAATGCAAGCTCAACACTCAGTCATCCTCCCTACGTGCTGAAATACTGAGCTGCTGTTGACCCAGTTAATCATAAGAACATAAGAACATAAGAAAGTTTACAAACGAGAGGAGGCCATTCGGCCCATCTTGCTCGTTTGGTTGTTAGTAGCTTATTGATCCCAAAATCTCATCAAGCAGCTTCTTGAAGGATCCCAGGGTGCCAGCTTCAACAACATTACTGGGGAGTTGATTCCAGACCCTCACAATTCTCTGTGTAAAAAAGTGTCTCCTATTTTCTGTTCTGAATGCCCCTTTTTCTAAACTCCATTTGTGACCCCTGGTCCTTGTTTCTTTTTTCAGGCTGAAAAAGTCCCTTGGGTCAACACTGTCAATACCTTTTAGAATTTTGAATGCTTGAATTAGGTCGCCACGTAGTCTTCTTTGTTCAAGACTGAACAGATTCAATTCTTTTAGCCTGTCTGCATATGACATGCCTTTTAAGCCCGGAATAATTCTGGTCGCTCTTCTTTGCACTCTTTCTAGAGCAGCAATATCTTTTTTATAGCGAGGTGACCAGAACTGCACACAATATTCAAGATGAGGTCTTACAAGTGCATTGTACAGTTTTAACATTACTTCCCTTGATTTAAATTCAACACTTTTCACAATGTATCCGAGCATCTTGTTAGCCTTTTTTATAGCTTCCCCACATTGCCTAGATGAAGACATTTCTGAGTCAACAAAAACTCCTAGGTCTTATTTATAATCCTGCATTTATTGGGTCTCCTCTAGTTAAACTCTGGTGAATGCATAGTACAACCATCGGAGAAGCATGGGGAAACTGCTAAATTAATTTGCAAAATGCCTGTGGTGAACTTGAATAAGGGGTATTGCTGTACAGGTAAAATTGAGATGTTAAAAAACATTTCCCACTCTGGTGCTTTGTATCTAACATTGCAAGAAGCAGAGGTTTTCCACTGTACATGATGTGCGCTGCATGCTGTTCCCTGTGTAAACACTTCTGTGATCCTGCGCTGCTACTGCTATCCGGGTACATTGTCAGCAGCAGCAGTTACCTCTAAACAGGAGAAAGAGCGGTGCTGGTGAGGACCTGCCTGCTAACATGCCATGACTCAGAGTGAGCAATCCTATAAAACACATAGAGCGGACTGAGAGAGCGATCTCGACAATCTGGCACAGTAGTCCTCTGCTCTGATCTTTTAATTAACAAACACTGCAAGAGGAAATAAGCTATCGACCACCCCCGGCGTTGTTAGCCCATGGCCCTGGGTCAACGACTGTCAACAACCACGTTTGTTTAAGTTCAGGCTGATTTCCCCTCATTCCAAAACTGCAGAATTAATTGCAGGTGATATTTATTCACAATAACCACTTGCCCCACTGCTGTCTGATTATTGCACTTCAGCACCAGAGCACCTTCATTTCAATTACAGCAAAGAAGTATTGATCTTCATCAAATTATGCTCTCCATAAACCTCTATGCTTAGTTCATCTTTGCAATTAACATACTTGCAATTACAGTACCACAGCTAACAAATACATGTTTTTCTATGTTTTAGTTTTCCCCTGAGGGACTGGGAGGCAGGCAGTGTGGTCTAGTGGTTAGAGCTGAGAGACTGGAAGACAGTGTGATGATTTGCCATGTCATATCCACTGTAATATATCTGATCACTGGCCCATAATAACCCACTCAGACACCCATCTCTCACCATTCTTTATTCACCTTTAACTTGGGCAAGTCACTGACATGCTGTGTATTTCCACCCTCTCTGAGTATCCAGCTGTGTGGACTCCATCAGGAACGGGCTCACACAACTGAACCCATGAGATCCACATCCAGTCTACTGCAGAGCAGATGTATGTACAAGGTGGTAGCGGCATTCTGAGTGGATACAATCTGTTTAACGCACAAGTCAATGCGTCCTCTTGTAATTGTTATTAGTGCTGGGAACCAATGAGTTGATAATCAGGCCTTCTTCAGTGCTGTATGCTTTATCAGTCAGATATTCCTATGCATAACTTCACAGTCATTTTTTCTTGCTTAGACACTTCCAGTAATATGCATGCATGTTAAAACCATTTTAAGTTCAACTCTGTTTTATATCAGTTATGCTGCCACATAATAACCCTTCTCTATCGATCATTTTGTAACCACTTAGAGGTGGTTTACTTCCTGCGAAATAATCAATGTCCAGTTTATTGTATTGTTTGTTACAAATAACAAACAATACAACTTAAATTGAAAATGACATAATAGTTTGTGGTTTCCACAGCCCAGCATTTATTCTCCCTTTCTCTCATCTAAGCCTGGATATACACTGAACGAATGGATGACCAACGTGACACTCTACTGCAGTAAAACAAAGTTCATTAACTTTGTCTGGTAAAACCCTAGTGATGGGATAGCTAAGCACAGGCCAGCATTGTCATTTACTGAGAAGTGAGCAGCCAGTTAGTTGAGCAGGGTAATACACAGTGAATTCATAGGAAAAGCATGTGTCTCATTGAACTTCAGATCAGTCGAGAAGGGAAAGACATTCTATAGAGTTGCAAACATACTGTGCCTTTTATACGAAGGATGACAGGAGAGCTGCTGAATCTGGTCTCCAAGCTGGAAGCTTGGTCAGGAAGGGACTAACCCCCGGTGAAAGTTCGGTCCAGGCTAATTGGTTAGTCTCTCTGGATTGCTCAGAGTGAGAAATACAATTTACACAGTGCAGGATCCATCACCACGTTCAAGGAAATGCAATCTCTGTTTAAACACAGGCGTTACCCTTTGCTCGCTGGATACATTTTGAGAATGTTCATGTCCGGTTTTCACTCAGCGCTGTGCAATTATTACTCATCACAGCTGACTTTATCATTCATATTTCAACACTGGCATGCTCTGCAGTATAAAATGTTGTCTAAGGGTGAGGTGGAGCCATTACACAGAAAGAAAGCAGCTTTAGGACCCACATTGTTTCCTGGCTCTACATGCAATCCCATCTAGAATCAAGATGAATCTAAATTCAGTCATCAGCTTGGCAAATATTAAAACCCTGTGTGGAAGTCTGAATTTCATGCCAACTTCTTTTAATTACTTTCTGCTTGAATTAAAACACTTTTACAAACAAAATACATTGTCTGTGTTTTAGTAAGATTTTATCCAATTAGACCCCCCCCCCCCAGTGCAATCCCATCAGTGATACACTTACAGTACTGTGGGTGTAACATATCTGGTGCAGGTCCAGCGTGAGAGAGTGCTCTGTCTTTATAACGCTGTGGTGGGGTTATTTTATATATTTTTATATTGTAGTTAAGAGAATTAACTATTATAACAGGAATTCAAGTACTGTATGTCATTTTGGGACAAATAGGAGCCATGGCAGATCATCTTATAACCTGTTCTCTGCTTTAAAGAGCTGCATTATAACGATGGAGTGTTGTATTAACCTCTATGGGTTTTCACTTGAAAAAAAATATTTAACAACAGTGGCCTTAGACTTGCAATTAACCTGCCTTGACCATTACTGTATTTTTGTGCAACTGCTGACACCCAACACAATATTGCTCCATAGCAAACCTGACAGCTGGACAAAAACAGAAATAAGAATTCCTTAATATATAGTATAGCAATGAAAATGAGAAGAGCCATTTCTTATCAGAAATACTATACAATAGTGTTGCCTGAACTACCTACAAGATGGACAGTTGACAGATGATACCCTTAAAAAGGGGTTTCTGATATATAAAAACATCTGTCTCAGCTGTCTGCACAGAAGCAGTACCTGCTCTCAGCTCAGTGCAGTGATTGTATTGGATTCAATTTATACAGGTATGCAGGTATTCTGCAGTCTTCCAGTGGAATATGTACTTCGAGCTCTTCTCAGAAAATTGGTATACAGTATGCATGTCTTTAAAGGTTTGGGATTTACAAATTGGCGTCCAGGTAAAATACTATGTTACCGTTAAAACAGCTTTTCATTAGTATATATATATATATATATATATATATATATATATATATATATATATATATATATATATATATAATATAATATATGTGTATAGTGCCTGGACATCATACACATGGGGTGTGTGTGTGTGTGTGTGTGTGTGTGTGTGTGTGTGGGGGGGGGGGGGGGGTGGGGTGGGGTGGGTCGCGTGTGGTACGCAGCGTGTGTATATGAGTGTGTGTGTGGGGGTGTCAGGGGGTCTCCGGAGGGAGAGCTTTAGACTGTATTTGGATACGGAAATCAGAATCGACTGGCTCACAGCCCTCAATTCCCAGCAGAGGGGTGACAAGCATCACTGGAGATTGGCAGGGGATAAATAGAGAGGGAGGAGAGGCAGGGAGCAGAGACGCACAGCCCTGGACAAACGACTCGGAGACACTGGAGACTGCCTACTCACTCGCTCAACACAATCTTCTCCAGGTAAGAACAAGGCTCTTCTCTGAATTCCTCCGCAGCTCTGCCTCCTCCACTCAGCTGCTGTTAGATAGTCTCCTGTGCTGAGAATACTGGGAAAGAAAGCTGAAAATATCAAAGGACTTAAACTATTTTGACTTCTGTTGTTTTTTTTTTAATCAGGATAAATCTTTAAAAAGACTAGCTTGAACACAGCTCTGCTCTGATTATAAAAGTTAGAATTGCATTCTTGTCTTACAGCCAGTACAATACGGTATGGTATAATATTGTGAGTGCTGTGCATTGGATTTGAGAGCTGCACTGAACACTGGTTTTGGGAAGGATAACAGAACCTGTGAAACTGGCTTTGACTGCTGCTGCCTTACCCAGACCTCTTATAGATAAAATCAAGCATAACAAAGGATCGTACTCTGGTATACACCTACACTGAACTGAAAGGAGGCAGTGGAACATAGTTATACATACTGCTATGACAATACAAATCCTGGAAACAAACACTGTATCACATGAGTTGAAATGTGTGAAGGGAAGGATGCTATAGCTCAGCTGATTGACTTCTCTCATTACTGCACTCAGCATCTCTGAGTAGGGTAGTTCAGTAGCATCAGCAGTGCTAATACATTAGTACAGATATCTCAGTGACAGCAACGCAGGCTTGAGGTCTGCATAGACCACAGCACTTGTAAGGGGAATACGAGAGCACAGAGGGAAAACAATACAAGGAATCACAGTCACTAAAGCTGGAGATACACAGGCTACAGTTTAGACACGAGAGATGAGGATGTTGTTTCTTATCATGTAAAAAAGCTAACTGGTGCCTTTTCTAATGGTAGGACAGTGTTCCTACAAAATACATCAAGTAGAGATCCAGCTCTGCATTCATAATGCATTATTCTGTAGCATTGTGAGGTGCTTTAAGAATCAAAACTGATTATTGTGCAAGTATACATCCGTCATGGTAATCTGACCATTTGACAAGCATCTCCAAGAACATCCCTTTGCATCTATCGAATAATAATAATAATAATAATAATAATAATAATAATAATAATAATAATAATAATGACAGTGCATTGTGATGTAATAGTTCCTCTCAGGTATTATAGCCTGGTTCTTTTTCTTTTTCACTTCATAACTTCACAATGTGTGACAGTGTTGTATTAAAGCAGTCTGACTCTGCGGGTTGGTTTTCCCATTACTGTGTGTGTGAGTGCAATGTCTAGTTTAGTGCCTTAGTGAACGCCTGCTTCACTGCATCTATTTCCTATTGATTTGGATAAAGGTTATTCTATCTTGTTTAGTAAATTGACAGGAAGCGTGTGCAGTGTCAATATCACAACATTGTCGTTCATTGAATACTGAGAAATTCCTGTTTGCAGTAATGAGACCTTTTCTATGAGTCAGGCAAGAAGAGAGTGCAAGTAAAAAAGCAAAGAGCAAGCTGCTGATGTGTCAGACTGACTGAGCAGGCTGTAAAAGAATACCAATAAGAAGATGAACATAAACCCAGCTCTACATACTGAGATTAAGAGAAACACATACAAGCAATGCCTGAGCGATGTATGAATGTCTCCAGAATAGAGATTGAATAGCAGCCCTGTACAGTATGTGCAGTCTGTATGATACTATGCAGGCTATATGATAATGTGCAGTCTGTATTATATTATTCTGTATGTGCAGTCTGTATTATATTATTCTGTATGTGCAGTCTGTATTATATTATTCTGTATGCGCAGTCTGTGCAGTCACCCATGCAGAGTGAAGTTCTTGTTTAAGGGAGAGCTTTATTCTTTTCTCTTTCTTCAATATTTAACCTGACAAGCATTTGTGACAAGATATGTTTTAATACAGCTTTCATTAACAATGTTAAGGTAAGGCTGTTTATTTCTCGTCTGACGCTGTAACAGGTCCTTTTTATTACTCTTGAAACAAGTGGGCAATAAAACCAAGCTGTGATTTGTTATAATGTTTCTGTTTGGAGCAATGCAATTTAATGGATGCAAAATGATCTTAAATACACTAAAACAGTACCTTGGAATGACCGACATACCAATCTCTCTATCTCAGCCTCGCTCTTACTTCCTCTCTCAATTTTCATTAACAATTTAAAATCAGCTTTGTTGGCATGTAGGTTTTGCCAAAACAGTCAACCAGAAAGAGCTTAATGCATGTTGTGAAACATGCATGTTATTATACATAATAGATGCATGTATCACAGAACAAAAATTTGGAGAAGAATGTGTCCACTTTAATGTGTGTCTCACTCTCTCTCCTCTCCCTGTGTTTCAGACTCCCCCTCCTGTTGCAATGGCCTGTCGGGGAAAACTCTTGGTGCTGCTGGCGGTGTTGCTGGCTCTGAGTGCTCAGCTATCCTCCGGGCAGCACTGGTCACACGGTTGGTATCCAGGAGGCAAGAGGGAGCTGGAGGGCTTCCAGTCCCCCGAGGTGAGGCCCTTCATACATTTTACCACTCCATATACTATATAACTCCATACACTGTGCCATTCTATACACTGTGTTACTCTATACACTGTGCCACTCCATACAGCTTTACATTCATATAAACCTGTCTTTCTTTACTTACTTACAGGTAATTGCTTTACTGTGCTCTTGCTTTTCAGGATTCAGATGAAATAAAGTTGTGTAATGGAGACGAGTGCAGCTATCTGAGGCATCCTCAAAAAAACATCTTGAGAAGTATTCTGGTAAGCATGGCCACTCAGACCTAGTTTAATACAGGACTGCTCAGTAATGACTTCTTAGTCATTAAAGTTTGCAGTAAAAACATCTCTTTCAAAAATGTAAATGAATGCTGTAAAAGTTATGTTTACCCAGGGAGCGATTTCAACTACTGAAGCATTCTAATAGGGAAGAAAACATACAAAAACATAACCTAAAACATAATATATTTTGAAAATGTATTTAGAATATATATTTTGAAGTATGCATAGAAGCATATTTAGAGCCATGCTGAAATGTTTTGCAAGCTGGCTACCCTAATGGGAAATTATTATGGAATAGATTGCACGGTATGACATATATTATGGAAAGGGAATATAATATATTGCAACATATTACAAATATACTTTAGTGGTTTGAAATATACTGCAATATATTCTCTGTGAGCAGTCTGAGCAAATGTGATGGAAAGTGATACTATAGACAGTAGATTGAACATGAAGTCAGTCAGAGAGTCTCACACGTGATCACTCACATGGGAACAAGACTGTATTGTTTATGTAGTCCTCTGTGGGTGGATCTGATGAGTTCTCTGTGTTTCTGATGAGTGTGTTTCTGATGAGTTCTCAGTGTTTCTGATGAGTTCTCCGTGTTTCTGATGAATTCTCCGTGTTTCTGATGAGTGTGTTTCTGATGAGTTCTCTGTGCTTCTGATGAGTGTGTTTCTGATGAGTTCTCAATGTTTCTGGTGAGTGTGTTTCTGATGAGTTCTCAATGTTTCTGGTGAGTGTGTTTCTGATGAGTTCTCTGTTTCTGATGAGTGTGTTTCTGGTGAGTTCTCTGTGCTTCTGATGAGTGTGTTTCTGGTGAGTTCTCTGTGTTTCTGATGAGTTCTTAGTGTTTCTGATGAGTGTGTTTCTGATGAGTGTGTTTCTGATGAGTGTGTTTCTGATGAGTTCTCCGTGTTTATGGTGAGTTCTCAGTGTTTCTGATGAGTTTTTAGTGTCTCAGATGAGTGTGTTTCTGATGAGTTCTCTGTTTCTGATGAGTGTGTTTCTGATGAGTTCTCTCTGTTTCTGATGAGTGTGTTTCTGATTAATGCTTTGTGTTTCTGATGAGTTCTCCATGTTTCTGATGAGTTCTCTGTGTTTCTGATGAGTGTGTTTCTAATGAGTTCTCAGTGTTTCTGATGAGTTATCTGTTTCTGATGAGTTATTTCTGTGTGTTTGTCTAAACAGGCTGACATGCTCGCAAGGCAGATGCAGAAGAAGAAGTGACATCCCCTCTCCCCCCTCCCTCTTCTCTCTCCCCCGTCTGTCCCCTCCCCACACACTCAGACCCTATGATCCCATGAAGTTCAGGTCTGCACTGAGCTACAAACCAGGGACCTGAAATCAATTAATCAAAGTACCCCCCCCCCTCCCCCCAGCTGAATCCACATTACTGCAAAAGGAATGACATTGTAACGCATTGTAAATCCAAAAAATAAAAAAAGATTTATTTTACTACTTAGACCCAACCTGTCAACCTGGCACCGATGTGAATGCATTTATTCCACACTTATTATTACTGTGTTTTGCAAAGAGTCAGTGTTTATACCTGCTGCTCTGTGTGGAATGGCTCTTTGATAATATCCACACAGATAAATTGAGATCAACGCTGAATGGGGGTGTCTCATAAGAAGGCAGGTTGTGTTTTACATCTTCATAATTCAGAACACTGTATGTTTTAAAAAGTTACAATACAATACATAATTGATCTCTTTCCTGGTGAATTAAGGGTTTGGGGGTTTTTTCTGAGGGTACACTTGATTAGCATGGAACAAGACAAAAGACTGTTTGAGAAGTTACTTCAAGTAGGACAAATGGGATTAGTTGTGATGTACTAACTTGTTTATAAAATGTATGCCATGACCCACAATTTCATCAGGAGATAAATACCCACTTACATTCCTAATATATTCATTTCAACTACAGTTTATTTATGTAGATAATCTATGTACATTTTCTATGAGTCTTGTGACTTAATGAATTATTTTCCTGGTAAAATAAACTACAAACTCAACCCATGTTCTTGCTTGAGTTATATTTTGAAACCACAGATACCGTAAATCATACTCCATGAAGCCTTATAATTAAGGGAGTATTAATAACTGTGTTGGAGGCGGTACATCTATAAAGTATTAAGGAAGTATTAATAATTGTGCTGGAGGCGGTATATCTATAAAGTATTAAGGGAGTATTAATAATTGTGTTGGAGGTGGTACGTCTATAAAGTATTAAGGGAGTATTAATAATTGTGCTGGAGGCGGTATATCTAGAAAGTATTAAGGGAGTATTAATAATTGTGCTGGAGGTGGTACGTCTATAAAGTATTAAGGGAGTATTAATAATTGTGCTGGAGGCGGTACGTCTATAAAGTATTAAGGGAGTATTAATAATTGTGCTGGAGGTGGTACGTCTATAAAGTATTAAGGGAGTATTAATAATTGTGCTGGAGGAGGTACATCTATAAAGTATTAAGGGGTATTAATAATTGTGCTGCAGGCGGTACATCTATAAAGTATTAAGGGAGTATTAATAATTGTGTTGGAGGCGGTACATCTATAAAGTATTAAGGAAGTATTAATAATTGTGCTGGAGGCGGTATATCTAGAAAGTATTAAGGGAGTATTAATAATTGTGCTGGAGGTGGTACGTCTATAAAGTATTAAGGGAGTATTAATAATTGTGCTGGAGGCGGTACGTCTATAAAGTATTAAGGGAGTATTAATAATTGTGCTGGAGGTGGTACGTCTATAAAGTATTAAGGGAGTATTAATAATTGTGCTGGAGGCGGTATATCTATAAAGTATTAAAAGAGTATTAATAATTGTGCTGCAGGCGGTACATCTATAAAGTATTAAAAGAGTATTAATAATTGTGCTGGAGGCGGTATATCTATAAAGTATTAAGGTAGTATTAATAATTGTGTTGGAGGCGGTACATCTATAAAGTATTAAGGGGGTATTAATAATTGTGTTGGAGGTGGTACATCTATAAAGTATTAAGGGAGTATTAATAATTGTGCTGGAGGCGGTACATCTATAAAGTATTGAGGGAGTATTAATAATTGTGCTGTAGGTGGTACATCTATAAAGTATTAAAAGAGTATTAATAATTGTGCTGCAGGTAGTACATCTATAAAGTATTGAGGGAGTTTTAATAATTGTGCTGCAGGCGGTACATCTATAAAGTATTAAGGGGTATTAATAATTGTGCTGCAGGTGGTACATCTATAAAGTATTAAGGGAGTATTAATAATTGTGCTGCAGGCGGTACATCTATAAAGTATTAAGGGAGTATTAATAATTGTGCTGGAGGAGGTACATCTATAAAGTATTAAGGGAGTATTAATAATTGTGCTGGAGGCGGTACATCTATAAAGTATTAAGGGAGTATTAATAATTGTGCTGGAGGAGGTACATCTATAAAGTGTTAAGACAGAGTTATTAATGGTGTTAGAGGTCTCTGTGTACCTAATGCCACTCCATGATGCTACTGTTTCAAAGCTTGTCAAGCTCACCAGCTCACTGACTCCTACTGCAGAGATGTCTGGTACAGTCCTCTTCTCAGTCTCACTCAAACAGGGGCTCTGAAATAAGAGGTTTTAAAGACTGATCATATTCTGAAAGCAACCAGTCTTTTTAAAACAGGTGGTAACTCCTGCTTCTCCTCTTCTCTGAAAACAAATAGTGTCTGTGGAATATGAGAAATTCCAGTTTTTTAATTGAAACTGCAGCGGATGTCAGAGAATTCTTTGACTCTTTTCTGTGCTTGTCAGTACAGCTTGTAAAGTGTTAGGATCACAATGTCCTTTTCCTTTAATCCCACTGTTGCTCATGTTAGAGAATGAAAGAGTTCCTGGAGGGGGAGGTGAGGCAGGATTGAGGTCACCAGTAACCCAGGTCTGAACAGAGAGTGTGTGTTCAGTGTTAGAAAGCCTGATGAGGATTAGCTGGTGGTTGACTGGACTAATTGAAACAAGATGGCTTTGAGGTTAGAAAGCCATTCAGTGCCCTGTTGCCAGTGATGAGTGGGATCAGCTCATTTGCTGATATTCACAGCTTAGACCTGTGACCAATGCGAATGACACTGAAATCAGTTGTCAGCGGTCTCACACAGGTTTGTTCACGCTGAGGTTAAAGAAACAAAAGAGTGTACTGTTAGAAAAATGCAGGCCATTCAGCAAGAGAAGTCTGAGGCACAACACAGGAACCCTGCCTGTTTCAGATCATACTGATCTAGCTGGATAGTGTAATTAGTTGCCATATTAGCCGATTGAATTGAATGGAGAGCCAAGGGCTGGATATGAACCGCAAAACATACTGCTCAAAGAGGAACATCTTACCATTCAACTAAAGAGCAAGCTCTGTATTGAGAGGCAAGTACTTGGCTTATGCTGATATCAGTATTAATAACTGATCAGCTACTAGGAGGAGATTCATCACAACAGCACAGAGGTTTTAATCAATGAGTGGTCAATTGCTGAGCTGGAGCTGTCCTCTACACTCTTCTTTTGGATGTCTAGCTTAATGATTCAGATGAAACCGTCCAGTAAGTCGAATACATTTTGAGAATTTCAAGGGGCCAAAAGATTCCAGTCCAAAGTATAACTTAAAAACACCTTTTAATAAAATGTACTTTTATAATAGCATTAAAATCAACTGCAGAGATCATTAACCTGTAGATAAAGAACCCCTTTGTTAAGCTTTGCTAGCGGTTGAAGTGCGAGGGGTAGAGGATGTATTAAACATGGTAGACAGTGCATACCAGTTCACTGTCGTCACTAGCGGGGCATGCTGAAAGACACAACTAGGAATCAAGAGAGTTTGGCTGGAAGTGTCAGCACAGCCAGTAAGCCCTCTATCAGGGAAGCAACTCTTCAATGTGCAATTAAATCAACACCGCAAGTCTATTAAATTTCCTTCCCCTGAATCTAATGGTGCCACCAAAAACTCTGTGGGAAGAGTGACTAAATCTGATCTAATGGTGAAGTCGGGCGCAGAGGCATGAATACATTATTTTGACCTTCCAATCTAAAAACAGCTTTTCCCTGTCACAATATTGGAAATATTTTAATCAAAGTTCTTAAATGCCAAAAAATTGGGTATTGATGAGCAAAAATCTGTAGATGTCTAGAATGGAGCAGAATGAACTAATCACTGGAAATAATTGATCAGCTGTTGCACAGGGGTCAGTGGCAATTCTTGTTTCTGATCCTTGGTATTTCTGTCACTGATAAATGATTGGGTGAAACTGTACGCTGACACTCCTAATATCTGGACTCTAACCTCCATTACATGCTTGCCAGACAGCCTTTAAACAATAATAAAGTAGTTTAATGGTTTTAATACTGTTTTTAGTAGTTACCATCTTTTTTTTTTTTTTTTTTTTTTAAGAAAGTTTATAAAAGAGAGGAGGCCATTTGGCCCATCTTGATCGCTTGGTTGTTAGTAGCTTATTGATCCCAGAATCTCATCAAGCAGCTTCTTGAAGGATCCCAGGGTGTCAGCTTCAACAACATTACAGAGGAGTTGGTGCCAGTGCCTCACTATCTGTATAAATTATAAATTATATAAATTCTCTTCCTCCTATTTTCTCCATTTGTGACCCCTGGTCCTCGTTTCATTTTTCAGATCGAAAAAGTCCCTTGGGTTGACATTTTCAACACCTTTTAGTATTTTCAATGCTTGAATCAGATTGCCACGTAGTCTTCATTGTTCAAGACTGAATAAATTCAATTCTTTAGGTCTGTCTGCATATGACATGCCTTTTAAAACCTGAATAATTCTGGTCATTCTTCTTTGCACTCTTTCTAGAGCAGCAATATCTTTTTTATAGCGAGGTGGCCAGAACTGAACACAATATTCAAGATGAGGTTTTACTAATGCATTGTAAAGTTTTAACATTACTTCCCTTGATTTAAATTCAACACTTTTCACAATATATCCGAGCATCTTGTTAGCCTTTTTTTATAGCTTCCCCACATTGTCTAGATGAAGACATTGTCTGAGTCAACATAAACTCCTAAGTCTTTTTCGTAGATTCCTTCTTCAATTTCAGTATCTATCATATGATATTTATAATGCACATTGCCTGCGTGCAGTACCTTACATTTTTCTCTATTAAATGTCATTTGCCCTGTTCTGAATCTTGTCTAGACATTTTGAATGGCCTTTGCTGCTGCAAAAGTGTTTGCCATTCCTCCTATTTTTGTGTCTTCTGCAAATTTAACAAGTTTACTTACTATACCAGAATCTAAGTCATTATTTAGATTAGGAATAGCAGAGGACCTAATACTGATCCCTGTGGTACTCCACTGGTTACTTTGTCCCATTTTGAGGTTTCTCCCCTAAATCAGTAATTTTTGTTTTCTACATGTTAACCACTCCCTATATGATGTGCATGCATATCTTTGAATCCCTACTGCATTCAGTTTGAGAATTAATCTTTTATGCAGGATGTTGTCAAAACCTTTCTGGAAATCTGAATAAACCATGTCATATGCGTTGCAATTATCCATTGTTGCATCCTAAAAAAAAAATCAAAAGTCAGTTAGACACGATCTCCCTTTCCTAAAACCATGCTGACTGTCTCCCAGGATACTGTTACCATATAGGTAATTTTCTGTTTTGGATCTTATTATAGTTTCCATAAGTTTCCATATACTAGAGTTCAGGCTTATTGGTCTGTAGTTACCTGGTTCGGTTTTGTTTCCCTTTTTGTGGATCGGTATTACGTTTGCAATTTTCCAGTCTGTCAGTACAACCCCTGTGTCAAGAGACTGCTGCATGATCTTGGTTAGCGGTTTTTAAATAACTTCTTTCATTTCTTTGAGTACTATTGGAAGGATCTCATCCGGCCCAGGGGATTTGTTTATTTTAAGAGCTCCTAGTCCCTTTATCACTTCTGCCTCGGTTATGCTAGTTATTTAAAACTGGATATGAACAGGTCGACATGTGGGGCATGTTGCCCATATCCTCCTTTGTAAAAACTTGTGAAAATAATCATTTGATATATTTCCTATTTTTTTTTTCTTCAGCTACGATTTTGCCATTTTTATCTCATTTTTCTCTCCCCTCTTAGAATGTTCTCTTGCTGTTATAATATTGGAAAAACTTTTTGGAATTGGTTTTAGTCCCCTTAGCAATGTTCATTTCTATCTCTCTCTTGGCATTTCTAACCTCCTTTTTGACTTGCGTTTGCAGTCCCCAGTACTCTTTCTGTGTACTTTGTTCTTGGTCCCTTTAAAATGCTCTTTAAAGTGCCTTTTTTCTCTGAATATTTTTTTAATTGATCTGTTTTGGCAATTTTGTATTAGATTTAGATTTGTGTACTTTTGGGATGTAATTGTTTTGCGCCTTAAGTTCTACATTTTTAAAAAAACAGTCATCCTTTTTCAGTGGATGTTTTCTCTATTTTACTCTAATCTACGTCTGTTAGTCTCTGTTTAATTCCTTTATAGTTTGCCTCCCTAAAATTGTAAACCTTAGCTTTAGTCATTACTTTGGGGGTTTTAAAAAACATATCAAATGAGACCATTTTGTGGTCCGAGTTTGCCAGTGGTTCTTTGACCTCTGTTTCAGTTATTCTGTCTTATTATTTGAAAAGACTAAATCAAAGAGTCCTCCCCTCCAGTCAGTGCCTTGACAAATTACGTTGGGAAGCAGTCATTTGTCATTTCCACCATTTCAATTTTGTCTGTCATGCTCCCCACCGGGTTTTCCCATTTTATATGGGGGAAATTGTAATCCCCCATTAATGTGGCTTCTCCTTTGCTGCACACATTTATAATGTCATTGTACAACAGATTATTTTGCTCCATGCCTGAATTTGGAAGTCTATAGCATGTCCCTATTATTATGACCTTTGAATTTTTGTCCATTATTCTGATCCATATTGATTCTGCGTTGTTTTTTTCCTTCCAGTTTTAACACCTGGGCTTCAAAACTGTTTCTTATGTATAGCGCTACCCCTCCGCCTCATCTGTCTTGCCTGTCTTTCCTATGTAGTGTATACCACTAATATTATATTGGTCTCCATCACACTCGGATAACCATGTTTCTGTAACACCCATCACATCATAGTTACTTGTTAGTGCAGTAGCTTCAAGTTCTAACATTTTGTTTCTGATACTTCTAGCATTTAGATAAATACATTTAATGGCTGTCTGTGACAAAGTGCCCACCCCTGTGCATAGTATCGGTTATATGTTGCGTGTGGTGTGTTAAATGTTGGTGTATAGTCATTGATACATGGGATATAAACAGGTCTGTGTAACATGAGAGTTTAAAATGTATATTTGTATTTAGGCAAGAGGATTGCACAGCACTTCACGTGCAAGAAAAAAGTAAAAATATGTGAGCACGGGGAATTGCACTTTATTAATTCACATGCAGTTGTACCGAGACTCCAATTGAATGATTGTTATAACCTTTTTATTTTCTGTTCTGTTTATTTATTAAATGCTGAGCGAAAAGCATTCGCTCAACTCCACCAAACTCCACCTCTCTCTTTGTTTATTTTCTTGTTTCTGGTCTGAGGCCACCCACTCCGGCCATCTTTGTGACATGTGGTGTCAGTGGTGGGATAACAATGCATCCAAGCATCAGACCAGAGCAGGAACCAATTTGTTGTTTAAAAAAAACAAAACACAACAACAACAACAACAACAACAACAACTAAAAAAATAAAAAATGGAAGGCTGGAACTGGAGAGATGGCTACCAGGATCTGGAGGACCTCCTCGGTGGTCTAGAGGACCAAGGCTGGTGCCTTGCCTGTAGGGAGTTTGGGCACCTGGTGGTACGCTGCCCCTACCAAGAGGGAGAGGAGGAACTGGCCCAGGAGAGGAAGGTGAGGAGGAGGCGGAGAAGGGGAAAAGGGAAGAGGAAGGCAGAGCATCCATATCCACCAGCAGAGGAAGAATGCCTGCTGGTTTTGCCTCCAGAGCCAAAGGCAGAGCCGCATCAGTCCCCTGAAACAAGGGTAGACTACACGTCGCTCCCAGCTCTGCCCCCAAGGGGACTACACACGGCTCCCACCTCCACTGGCAGGAGCAGAGCAGCCGGGGCTGCCTTTGCCTCCACCACCTTCACTGGCAGAAGCAGA